>NC_032013.1:7432688-7477143 GCF_001865875.1 Lupinus angustifolius
AATTCCACATGAGCAACTTTGCTCCAACGGCTCCAGAACTGACTTAGGATGCCTCTGAATGAATTATGCTCAGGTGGTTTTAGCTCCAAGGGTCCAAACATAGCCTTTAAGCTCCATAAATGCTCCTTTAAGCCTCTCCACGGTCACCTTGAAGATCCCCTCAAGCAAATGCCTTCCAACGACCATATTAGACTTTATTTACCTGCCAAATAATATTAGACAAAGTTAGACCGAGTTTGGTTCACGAAAATATTAAGTTGGTCCAAGCATTAAAGTGTCGGTTACACTTTTAGGCTTGTCTTAACTACTCACAAGTCAAATTTCATTCTGGTCAATTTTTATGGGTAGATTTATTACAAACATGCTTAAATTAATTAAACTAAGTGTTGGACAAAAGTTAGCCCACACATTTATTATAAAAATTAAAATGACTCAATACTAATTAAATTGGCTAGGCCTGACTCGGTCAGGCTACACCCAGCGCCTAATGCGGCATGCTAGGCGCATGCGCCTCGGTTAGATTTCCTGGCCAGGCTAGTTTGGCCCAGCGCATGGTGCAACACTGGGTGCACCAAAGTCCCCAACCCGGTCAGGGTTGTCTCGGTCAGGAATTGAGCCTGATGTGTTTGGCTTCGTGCTAGGGCCATTTTTGGCGCCTTGCCCAGACCCGTGGCCTGAGTCCTGCGCATGGCCTGGTCCATCCTTGGCTCGGTCAGAGCCATGGACCAAGATGCTAGTGAGCATCTTTACACCCCCTTGGGCTATTGTGGGCTCACCATCATGGATCAACATTATGAGTTGTCTAAGGGCATTTTGAGCCCATTTTGCCCGAGCCCTAGTCATAGGACCACTTATGCCTTCAAGACCACCAAGGTCAAGATTAGGCTCTTTGAGGATCATATTCTGCATATAGTGTTAATGTTTTTTTAAATTATTGGGTTGCCATTCATATGGTTAATTGTTAATGCATTATACACATCTTTTACAAATTTTAACACTATTATTGTAAAATAAATTACTGATTTCCCAAATTACTGAACATTTTTTGTTTGAGGAATCAGTACATCCGTACTTGTCCTCTCTGGCACCGGATCATCTGAATTACTGGAGAGACATGTATCACATAATAACAAACAAAAGTCAATTTTTAATTATACTTTTATCTTTTTATTTACCCATGAAATTACATATTTACTTATAAGAACATAAATAATAATAAATATTTGTCAATACTTCCTTACCCGTTTTGCATCGTCTAGCTAGCTTTCATTGTGTCTTATTTTTTATTTATTAGTTTTCAATAAAATGTGAAACGAGATAGAAGCAACTAGATGGTGCAGCTCAAATGATGTAGGGGGTATGAGGCACATAAAGCCATTTTGGCTTTGAAAGTGAAAGGGTAAGGCAATAATTAATATTGTGACCGTGGATTTTGTATTATGGGGTAAAAGTGAAAACCATCTTTCTTGGAACTTGTCAAAAGATGAAGTATGGGCTTGCCTAAAAAGTGGGTACAATATTAAATATATGAAATTAAGAGAATGTTTTTTATCCCAAGTCATTGCAAATCTGTGTAATTAATTTTGCAGATTACTATTATTATTTTATTGGTTGATTTTCTCTCTTTGAAGTAGGTACCACATGTTTCATCTTCTAACGAAGATGTCTATTCTTCATGACAGTAACATGGATTAAATTATTTGAAAGACTTCGATATTTATAGTCTAGTTGTCATTTCTTCATCCTTGCCTTCTATGATATTCTTGATAAGAATAATAGAGGTACATGCTTGCTTTCTCATGTGGCTGAACATTATTCTCGTTTCAGCTATTATCTTTTGGTACATGAAGTGAAGCATTGGGTATTATCCTTAGTTATATCCTACGGTTGTTTTTATGATTTCAAATTTTGATCAAATAGATGTCCTCCTCCATAAGATATCTAAGAATATGAACTTAAAAGGACAACTCTTTAAATATAGCCATTCACTTCTCTTTCATACACAAGTTGATCTTAGTACTTGGCAAAGTAATAGCCTATATTTTATAGTCTAAATAATATATACATTTGAAATATATTCATATGATGGATAAATCATCCAAATAGTTGATATATAAAAGTTATATTCATAAATAAAAAGGATTATATGATAGTGTATGACAAGTTTTTTTCTGGTACTAATTAATGTCAGTGGTATGAATATATTGAGACCATCTATTCCAAGTGATTGATAAAGTAACTCGTAATGGAAAACTCTATATTCACATGAAATAAAGCATTAATACATAAAATATTGGTAATAACATTGTGTAAGAGAAAGTCACAACTTAATTCTTGTCACATAAGGAAACTGAATAATCCCATGTATCATATCCCTCTGCATACACTTAAGGATTATAATTGATTAATTGTACATTCCTGTGGTGCTACTGTCTTGTTCTAGTTCTTTCTCACAATATCCATTTTGCAATTATCCTATCCAATCTAATATCCTACGGCTATCTTCTAAAATCCCAATCAGATAAGGAATATGAGATTACTTGAGCAAATTCTTTTGCATTGAAGGATTTGGGTACTACAAAGTAAATCCTTGAAAAGTGTTGCTGGTGAAAGAGGGAAGTTGTGTTTTCTCAACTAAAGTGTATTGAAAAACTGATAGAAAGATCAAACAAGAGCAATTGTGTACATGCTAGTGTTACACTTGCAAATCATTACAACTTGAATTTTTATTAACAATGTTCTACAAGTGCTAGTAGCAACAGTAATATTAACCATACATTCACAAAAAGTATTAAATCTTACTCTCCCTCTCACTCTAGCTCATAACATTTCCCTTATTCAAATATGCCAATTTGTCAAGATAATATTCAACTCAGACCCTTCAAAAACATAAGTTTTAAATGTTTTATTTATCCAAACATGTCCAGGTATCAAGCAATATGATTAACAGTTAAGGATTTGTAGAATAAACCTAAATTTATCAATAAACTGAGGCACCTTTATATACTTGAGGGGTGAGGTTGTTGCCATGTGGAGTAAAGTTAGTTGATGTGATTCACAAAGGGCCTACCTAAATCCACTGGAAATGGATGGGAATATTCTAAAAGGTTCGGTCCCTGTGACAACAGGGAACAACAACAACCAATTTTTTTATCTCACTAGGTGGAGTTGGCTATTTAGTCCACTAAAAATGGATGAACCTAAAGATTCAGTCCCTTGTGACCTACACCTTATTTCATCTAGGTATAAGTCAACCCATATGGCCTAGAGGTGAACCTTGCTTCAGAGATCAGCCTATCAGCTGTTAGGCCAACTCAACATGTGAGCATTGGGCCAGCACGGTCACTGGGCGCGCTCGGCCCTGTCTGGAACAACTGCATATAATCCTTCAATCATCAATATAAACTCCAAAACTAACAAAATGTAAGATCTTGTTTACATGACAGCAAAAGGGGGAAAATAAAAGAAACTTTCCTATTTCTCTTTGTAAAATGGGGGAAATACAAGAAAGTAATTCACAGAACATTCTTAATCTGCAGACATTACCAACAACTTCCAACACATTAAATTAGCAACCGCTTTCTTCAAATTGTTGATTATCCAGCTGAGATAGAATGGGATAAAAGAGAGAAAATTAAGCTGGAAAAAAAGAAGCCAATAAATAATGGAGCAAGGTTATAAGTCATGGGTGGACTTATACCAAAATGGAGAAGAGTGCATTCATCATCCTTCACCTATTTAGTTCACACTTTCTGTGCAGCCGCATCTGCCAATCTCTTCCAATTCAGTTCCCGCTGCTCAGCTACTTCCTTGGCTTTAGCCTCTTTCTCTGCATGCTGCCTCTGACACTCTTCAAACAGTTCGGCATCCATTTCCAGGAACATTTTCCGTACATTCATTGTCAGCCCATGAACCGCCTGGTTCCAATGGCTCTGGATATTTTTCTCAAAAGCTTCAAATATGATTGGCAATATCACAGTCCTGTTTTGAGCAATTAAGCTCACAATGTGCTCATTATTCCATAAAAAGAGGGCTCGCTCTGCAACCTGCATTACAAGTGTGTCTAAGCAATGATTTCTGAGGGAACATTTAATCATGAAAATTAACAGCAGTAATAAATTAAAAATAATTCTGTTAGTTGTAGAAGATCCTCAGTCATATATTGAAAAGGACAATATTTAGACTTCTTATAGTGCACACATTATAGCTATTTAGGAGGCTTTTGTGTGTTGGACATGTCGAAAGAGAAAGACTAAAAATGAGTTATGATAAACTGCTGATTGCTGGTAATATCACAGTCCTGTTTTGGGCAATTATGCTCACAATGCACTCATCATTCCATACAGAACTATGATATTTACCAATAGCTTAATTCTTCGCAATGAGTTTAAGTTCCTTGCAAAACGCATCATTAAGTTCTCCACTATGTTTTATTGGCTGGCCACTTCTGTTAATAGGGTGCTATGTTTTGTTGCATTAATGCTTAATTGCTGATCATCAGTAGCATAATCAACAATAGTTTCAATCTTCTAGCGATATGCAAGCCTCGCGAAAAATTTCAGACTGGGGGAACTCTTCAGAGACCGCTAAAAAACTCAAATTTCACACATTGCTAGGTTAAATTCCCCAGAAAGACGCACCGCACTCAAGACCAAAGAACAAGTGCCAAGAATTATAGCTTGACTCCAGAGAAGAAAACATAAAGGAGCAATAAATCCCAGGTGGACAAGACTCTTGATAATGAGATAATCATAAGATTTCAGCATAAGTTAAGATGTCAATCAATTTCAATAAAATGGTAAAAATACTTTCTTCATCACGGTGTAAAAGAGAAAGAAACAACACTATAATCAATATCAAATGATCTCTGCCATAAATAATGGACCAAGGGGTGTCCAAGTTAGACAAACTAAAAAAACCCAGCAAGAGGCATAATCAAATAGATATAATAACCATCTGTTAATTGCAACCAGTTAGGTGGATTTGGACGCAGGTCACGTGACTCCCATACCATGAAATTTTTCTGGATTTCGAGTTTGGACATTAGGTGACGCAATGCAATTAGTTATGTTAAATCAGAGGGGAATGTGCAGTTTCTAAAATCAATTAACAGATCTGTGGACAAGACCAGAAATGACTATAAAAACCATTTTTTAGTACTGCCAAAATTTCAAAGTTAGTTCCAACTTATCAGCAATCTAAAATAACATTGCATGCACACAACCAATAATAAATATAAAAAGTAATAAGAAAGAAACTAAAATATAACTTCGAGATTTCTTAAATAACACATAACTTAAGGCATATCACAAACTCCCCTATTATGGTTATTAACAATACATTCACTAGCATAAGTCCTTACCAATATAATCTTCAATTTTGGTCCTCATTAACACGGTTTGAAGGCGAGGAACAAAAAATGAATTTAAAATCTATGTATGTGCATAAACCATATGCATGTGTCTGTCTACAGTTAATTTCTACGTGTGGAAGGGCAGTAGCCAATTAAGTCAGATATAAATTACATAACAAAAAATGAACTTAAAATCTATGTATGTACGTAAACCATATGCATGTGTCTGTATACGATGAATTTCTACATGTGAAAGGGCAAAAGCCAATTAAGTCAGATATAAAGTACAAAATCATCTGACATTGATATACGCCAACATAATACAAAAGTTTTGTTTCCTCTTTCTTCTTTCAAACAGCACATCACTAAAAACCATATTTGGTGCTGCCGAAATCTCAGAATTCCACTCCAACTTTACTGGAATTCCAAAAACATCATCACATGCAAGTCAACACATAAAAAGGTAATAATAAGAAAGAACCAGAATTATTAGAGTTTTCTTATGTACTAAGTAAGGCAAAATGACAAACTTATTAGTTACTAAATCAGAGGGGAATGTGCAGTTTCTAAAAACCAAAAAGGGAGTTACAAATGACCAAAACATCAGGGAACCAGAGCACAGTTGACCATAAAAACCATATTCAATACTGCTGAAATTTCAAAGTTAGTTCCAACTTTACTTGCATTCTAAAATATCATCAAACATGCATGCCCATATAATAAAAATAAAAAACAATAAGAGAGAAACAAACAAAAAATATAAGTCCATGATTTCATAAATACTTTGTAACTTGGGCACATCGCAAACTTGCCTACTATGGTTATTAACATTATATCACTAACATAAGCCATTACCAATATATACCCTGGACTTGTACTATTTACAAGATATAAATCACACTTGCAAATTCTTATCATGATAAGTAAACTAACAGCAGTTGAATTTCAATCCCGGTCCTCATTTACCAATGCAGTATAGAGTTTTTAAGGTGAGAAACAAAAAATGACTTCAAAACTTATGTATGTGCATAAACCATATGCATGTCTTTGTCTACGTTTGCACTTCCACGCGTGAAAGGAAGAAGCCAATTAAGTCAGATATAAAGTAGAGAATCTTCCAATATTAATAGACACCGACATAATATAAAGGGTTTTTCATTTTCTCTCTCTCCTATCAAACAGAGAATCACTAAACCATATTTAGTGTTGCTGAAATCTCAGAATCCCATTCCAACTTTACTGGAATTCTGAAAATATCATCACACGCAAGTCACCAAGTAAAAAATAGGTAACAATAAGAAAGAAAAAAAATTATTACTTAGTATTTTCTTAAGTACTACATAAGGAAAATGACAAACTTATTAGTTACAAAATAGAAAAATCCCAAATATAACCTATTACCCGTATAAACTTATATTGTATGGGTGGGTTTCTTACTATTTAAAGATACACTTCACACCTACAAATTCATAACATAAAAACGAAACTAAAAGCCACCAGTAGATTTTTAATTGTGGTCAAGTTTGCCACTTCAGTACTCAGCTTTGAAACAGAAGATGAATGCAAATGAACACAAAATCCATGTACGTGGATGAGCCTGTCAACATTTCCATGTGTGAAAGGCCAGAAGCCAATTAAATCAGATAGAACAAAATGCATGTTTCCACATTAATAGCTACTGTCATAAAATAAAAAACGTGTTTTCTCTTTTTCCCATCAAACAACACATCACGCTAATAGATGCACAGCCTAAAACGAACTAAAAACTATAAGTGCACCCAAAAAATGGGTCAAACCAGAATGTAGTCGAGGACTATAAAAGGGGAATAAAAAAAATAATATAAAAATCAAATTTTATCAATTGGGGAGCTGAAACTTAAACTACCCGGTTAAAAAACAAGTGCATTTAACTAGAAGGCCAGCATTGATAACTAAAAAACTAGGCCTAGATTGGATTCGCAATGTATCTTAACATAGAAGATAAAAGGAGAACAAGCATCATAACAAATTTAAAACCAAAAATAAACACAAAGAAAAAAGGAAGACAGCTTGTCATAATCCCAACTAACATCACTACAAAAATAAATAAATGACAAACCTGAAAGTGAGAACTGTTGAGGCAGCGGGAAATCTGCTTAAAAAGGGGAACCATGCAGCGTTGAAACTCTGCAGCCTGTGTGGCCTCCAGCACTTCCTCAAGTTCACCAAGGAAGAGAACTTCCTTCTGGCAATTGGTGACTGGCCAGTACTTCAACAAGCCTCTGATAACCGTATCGGCCAGCTTGAAATCCTTCTCCACAAACTGAGTAATGCAGTAAGACAACTGCTGATGGTACACACCAACAGATTTCGGTTTATGCAAAGGCAAAAGTGCCCTTACAAGGAACAACTTATGCTCCTCCTTCATGGGCAAAGCAAACCCATTAATGATGCTACCAAGAATCTCAAGAAGCTCTCCAATACCACAATGCCTCTCAGTCTCATAAATAAACCGATAAAATATGTTATTAATTGCCTTCCTAATGAAGGGTCTATGGACCATGAATTTCCCATATATACGATGCAGTATGGTTTTCAAATACTCACGCTCTCTAGGATCCTCAGAGTCAAACAAATCAAGCAATTTAAGCACAAATGAGTGATCAATGTACCGTTTCGCAACCTTAGTATCGGTATCCGACGAAACCACATATCTGAGGAGCAATTCATAAACAAGCTGCAAATGGGGCCATGATGGTTCCAAACAAGGCTCCTCCTCTTCAGGATCAGTGACTTCTTGCCCTGTGTTCTCGTGTGACGCAGGCGGTAAGCAACGGAAAATGTTAACAGATATCATTCTAATCATCTCCTCTTGACAATTCTCCGTTATCTTCCCCGAACCCGATTGAATGAAGTCCACCAGTTCCATCAATGCCTGCCTCTTGATCTCTTTCTCCCTAATGTTCCTCAACGTATCCGAAAAATCAAGGATATAACAACAAACATGCAGTTTTCTAAGAAAAAGGTTCTGTCTTTCCGAAACTGCCACGTCACGGAACATAGGCAGAGGTTCCATTGGGCCGGAGGGGGGCAAAATTGGCATCGGGGAAGCAGGACCAGTTGTTGAATTGGTCCCGACTGATGCCACAGTGCCTCCTCCAGCCCCTCCACGTCGCGAGGCATGATTGACGACCACATTGGCCGCCGCCTGTGAATTATTACGAGCGGCGGCCGATGGATCGTCAGACTTGGAGGGCTTCTTGTGCCCTCCACCTCCCTTCATAATTTTCTTAAACATTTTTTTTTCTCTTCAAAACGAACCCTAACCCTAGGGCGAAAAAATTATGGATCCACTTCACACGTTTGGTTCAAGCATGAATGAAATTAATTAATCATTCAAATGGGGTGATACAAATCCATGAAGGGTTTGTTATTCCTGGATTTTCGCGTTTGAAGAGAAACGGATCTGAAATAAAAACGCGAAGATGAGAGAGAAGTGAAACGGTGCGTTTTAAGGGTGAAAGAGAGTTATTGAGGAAGCTATGGATAAGAGTGGGATCAACTGAATGCCGGAAAGTTGATCGGTCGGAGATTTATTCCGGCGATCAAAAGAAGGAATGGGGGATATAGAAAGAGCAATAGAGAGAGTGAGTGAAGGTAATTAAGATAAGAGATTCCAGAGAGGAACAATCTGGTAAGGGAGTGATTATAGATTATAATAATAATAGCTTTTTTAGTTAGACTAATTATAATATTCACCAGATTTTTTTTATGCATTTTTAAGGGTTTGAATTACTTTGGCAAGCTGTTTTGGATAGAGTCTAACTTTATTTAAAAAAGTGTACCAGACTACCTGCAGTCCAGCACTCTTTAAATTTTGAGTATTTGTAATTTTGTATCATAAATTTTTAAATCATCTTAAATTACCTTTAAATTATTATAATTAATTAAATTAATATATATTTTCATGTAATATTTATTGTTATTAACAACAAAATAATGTAAATAGATCTTTACCTTCCCACTTTTGTCTACGTGAATCAATTATTGCAATATATTAACTTATTTTTTTCACACACCTAACATGTTCACATCTAACTAAAGGATTCAACAATCGTCATGATCTTTCTCATAATGCTCAATTTATCCCAAAATCAAACATTTTTTCAACATCGGCCAACAAAAATGAACCTAAGATGATAGTGAAGCTAATTATTCAAACCAGTGTTGTTAAAACCATACCGGTTATCAAACCGGTCAAGGTACTAGTATAATAGTATAGTGGTTCAACTGGAGATTCAGTAATTAAACCGCATGCCGGTTAAACCGGACCTACTTATATTTATATATATATATATAAACCTATAACAAAACAATTCCAAAGAGGTAAATATTCAAATTTATAATTCAAATTTATAATTCATATTTATAATCTACTCAAAATTCACATAAACAAACAACTTTAAGTCTTTAACAAATTCAAAGTCTAAATTACAAAACATATATCAATCCAAAAGTATCACTGAACAACCGCAAAATAGAAATAAATGACACAAGTTCATAACTTACTCTACAAAACAAATAAATTTGGAGTTTTAACATTTAACACCAATGAGTCAAAGTTGTCTCATATTGATATTATATTTTTGCACCAAATCTTATCTTCAGATAGAACTCCAAGATTACACAAATATCACTGAGATTACACACGAATGTTAGGAACCAAAATGTGTAATCTAAGTATGCCTTGGAAGCATGTGCCTTGAAGTGTTGAAGAAGGGTTGGAAAGATGGGTTACCTTCTAATGGGTTTTTAAGTTTTTTAGTTTTTTTTCAAAAAAAAAAAATATATGTATAAACCGATCGGTTTAGTGAAATACCGGTCGGTTCACCGGTTTTGACCAGTTTTAATACTTGGCCGGTTCAACATCTGTATCGTACCGGTTAGGAGACCGGTATTCCGGTTGAACCGTCCGTACGGTCTGATTTTTACATCATTGATTCAAACCCACAAATAACAAATGAAGTGTCATGCACTCTACCGTTTCAATAAAAATCATAGTAGACTGTGTAAATACTAGATAGCAATCTAAGAACGGTGGTTAATTAAGTTTGCAACAATATTGTCCTTCTTTTTAAATGACAATTCAGAATTTTCAATTGAAGTAAAAACTTGTAGAACAATAGTTGCAAAATTATAAAATAGATAAGAATAGAGAAATTCATGTCAAGATGTATATTGATTCACCTTCTTCAAGTGAAAGTTATGTCTAGACTTTGTTTTATGATTCAAGTGATTTTTCAGTATGTAATTAAGTTTCTTTACAAGCTCCACACTAGGACTATATTATTGAATAGTTGATCCCATAAGAAAGCGAATCACTTTATTTTTACACAACCACTCACCACAATTTATGGTAATTCTTTGATTTGATAGGGTAGAAGACAACTGTTTGAACTCAATCTAATGATATTTGAAATCTTTTCAAGAACACTTTAAAGTTAACATTATATTTAACTTTTGTTTTTCACAAAGTATGAAAATGTGAAATTTCTCTTAAGTTAAAATAAAGCCTTTGATAAATTTGAAAGTGAAAGTTATTCAAAATTGTTGTGTTGTTTTCATAAACTTATGATCATATATAGAGTTTAAAAAAATTTTAAGGTCCATTCTGGGAAGTATTAAATGGTTGTAATAATATTGGTTTGTTTTGTGTATGTACCGGTTGAGTTTTGAATTTGAAAATACAATTTCAGCACAAGGTAATCAATTAGTGGTTTGTGTTAATCGCTTACTAAATCTTACTGTATACTCAGTAATTGATTATTACACTCTTTTGTCAAGTAAAGTAACTTGTTATTATGTAAATATGTTACTATGTTTCAAGTAACCTCCTACTCGGTTTTTTAAAAACTCCTTTTTGGAAATCTTGTTCATGATTTCACCCCTTTAAAACTTTGGAAAACGCTCTAAGCTGCCTTTTTTTTTTCTCTTTCTTTCTTGTTTACTACCCAAAAAAAACTTTGAAAAACAATTTGTATGAGTCTTATATGATATCAAAATTAAAATAAAATATTAAGATAAGACCTTAAACTAGAAAGCAATAAAATGTTATCTATTAATTATGTTTTCCAATTTACAAGGCCTTCAACATTTTTCTTATTTATTAATGTTGTGTATTCATTAAAACCTAACAAAGTTAAAGAAAGGTTCTTCTTCATGGATTTATATGTTTGTTGTTATCCCTTTCTTGAATCTAAGCATGAGTGTTATGGTTTCAGTCTTAAACTCTGTTTTTTTCTTCCTAAAATGTGATTTTGTAAAATCATAAATGATTTTAAATTTTATAAAATAAGTAATGTGAAGAGAGAGATGAGCAAGTTAATAGAAAAACAAATGAGTATGATTATAATGTATTAGTGAAAGTTGGATCTAAATTTACCTTCATCCTTCTATGTTAGTAACTTAACAAGAAATAAAAGAATTTATTGATATAATTATATCAAGTTAAGGGTCAATTGGATGACTTAAAGTTCATAGTGCTAATTTGCATGTGACCAACAGTTTAAGGGTGTTTAGTACATTTTCCCAAAAAATGTACCCTTATTTGGTTAGAAGAGATTTTCACAAAAACCCCAACATTATTAATTTGATTTGGTTACTAGTGATTTAGGTTTTTTTTTTTTGTAGTATCAAAGATATTTTCTCATTCTTGAGATAATGAACTAATCTTTTTTTAGTGTATGTTTGCCCTTCCTAATAAGTGTCACTTTCAGAAATAGAATCCTTTACATTTTGATTATCCTAAAAATCTAGCAGAGACTTACACTCAAAAACAGCTTGGTAAAGTGATTTATGTATATATAACTTAAAAGTTCTTCCATGTCTTTTATCCTATTTCATTCAATTTATTTTCTAGTTTTAAGCAATACATTGGCTTATCAACTTTGAGCCACTTTTTCGCCTTCAAATGATTAGCCAATATACCAAACACGCCATTTATCTGATGTCTTTAACACAATTTAAGTTATCCAAAAGGTATAGTTTACTTTGAAAATTAATTGATATATATTTATTGATACACATGAATATATTAATATATTACTACTTCTTTTCTTATCTATACCTAATTATAAAAAATATTCATTAAACAATGTAATAATTATATTAGTTTATGATTACATTTATTGTGCTTTTTTAATAAATTGGTTTGATATCTTGGAGAGCACATATGTTGCCCACTTTTGACTCTGATTGGTTGAAAAAAATTATTTAAGTTAAAATTGTAATTATTAAATATTTTTCTAATCAATCTTATCTCCTAGTATATAGAATGACACAAAACATTGGAACAACAAATGTGTTTCCCATATCTTGTAGTTCATGATATCTACGCAAAACTATGCTAGAGGAATGGATAAAGCTTGCTTACTTCATTTATGACATGGTCCAGACTTGGGTGTTTTTGGTGGTTTTCTTAAATTTAGGTGGGTAGTATAGTTTGACTATACTATCTTACATGTAGTGTAAGTTTTGAAATATTTATAGAACTAGTGTAATTTTTCTAGGAATTGTAGATGACATCCACGAGTTTGGTGAAATCATGGATCAAAGAATGAGACTCTAGTTGGTAGTTGTGCCTTCCATGTGTTAGAAATTTCCTTTTGGTTGGTAAAATATCAATCCTAGAATCTTGAATCTCATGATTCTCACACATATATAAAACAAGGATACAATATCATATCTGAATCCATGTTCTCTGAGACAGTTATATACATTTGAGACAGTTTTTGTCTGATGATCTTCCTCAACCAAATCCTGAATTCCTTTTGGAACCTTCGTTTTCTCTCTTATGCGGAGATGTGAAAACTATTTGTGATTTGGTGTCTTGTGGATCATAACCGTTCCTTATGCGTTAACTTATAGGGTTCTCATTATCCCTTATAGGTCAATCGTTTGGGTATTCACTCATTAAGCTCATATATGTTATCAATTTCAGAAATCTTATGAGTTGTCAATAATTAGATCACTTGCTTTTGTAACCCAAAAATAAATAGTCGATATAATTGTATTAAATATACGATGGCCACCTTAATTAAAAATTATGAATTTCTAACAATCTCCCACTTGGGCTTCATATTTTTCTTGAAACAATTATATCATATATTCTTTAAACGCATATCTGTATGGTATTTATATTTAGACTTCTCCTTAGTAAAATTTGATTCATCTCATATATCAACTATGGAACCACCATGACCTTCATCATATTCAAATATGACTCGACCATGATGATCACCATATTAATATACTTAATGACATAGATCAAATATGGATGAGTGACATGGAAATTTCATGCAATGTGATCTCAAACATGGCTATTTTCAACTGATCATTCTTTATTATTTAGTGAGATCAATCCAAAGTCTTTAATTGCAACAAAATAGTTACAATACACAAGTTCAAAATAGAACTATAAACCATCAACATTATTATTCATAAAAACTATATAACATCCAAAGTAAATCATAAAACATATAGACTCACGCTAAACTAAGGTATCCTAAGGAACAACACCCATATGAGCAACATGATCATGAAAGACTTTAGGTACCAAACTCTTAATTAGTGGACCAGCTAGCATAAAATTTGTCCATTTTGAACACTTTTTTTAACAACTAGAAACTTGATATCAATAAATTTTGACTTTGTTGAACTCCTATTATTGTTGGAGTAAAGAACCGCAAACTTATTGTCAAAATAAATTCTCAATGGTCTTTCAATGCCGTCGACCACGCGTAAGTTAGTGACAAAATTCTGCAACCATATGCCGTGATCTGACGTCTCAAAATAAATCATGAACTCCACACTGCCATGGATGAAGGAGCTATGAGCGTCTGTTTAGCAGACTTCCAAGATATAACACCTCCAACCAACATAAATACATACTCGGAGATGGAGTGTCTGATGTCTAGACATTCAGCAGAATCAGAGTTAGAGTACCCAATGATCTTTAAATTCTAAGACCTCCGATAAGTGACCATGTACTCCTTTGTTCTATTTAAGTAATGCATAACATGTTTGACTGCCTTTCGGTGATGCATTACAAGATTTCTCAAATATCTTCCTAAAAACTCCCACAACAAACGCTATGTCGGGACGTATGTAAATTTGAGCATACATTAGACTTCCTACAACAAATGTATAAGGAATCTTTTGAATCCCGTATCTTTAAAGGTCATTTTTGGGGCACTATTCGAGACTAAACTTGTCTCCCTTAGCTACAGGGGTATCCCTTGGTTTACTGTTTTTCATGTCAAATCTATCTAGGACTTTATCAATATAGCTCTCTTGTAACAACCTTAGGATAACTTGAGAGCAATCTCTTAGTATGTCAATACATAACTCAAAAGGAACTTCCCCAAGATCTTTCATTTTGAAATTCTTCCTTAGAAATATCTTGGTCTCATGCAATAGTCACATATCACTGCTAGCAAGCAGTATATCATCGACGAATAATACTAGGAATATAAATTTACTCCCACTAAACATGTGGTACACACAATCATCAACTTTATTTGCCTCAAAATAATACGAGGTATTAACTTGATGGAACTTGTGATACCATTGATGAGAAGATTGTTTAAGGCCATATATGAATTTCTTTAATTTGCATACCATATACTTTGAGCCAATTGACACAAAGTTTTCTGGTTGCACCATATAGATCGTTTCTTTAATGTCACTATTTAGAAACACAGTCTTAACATCCATCTGATGTAGCACTAAATCGAAATGAGCTACTAGAGCCAATATTATTCTAAAAGAATCCTTCGAAGATAGTGGAGAAAAAGTTTTTTTATAATCAATGCATTCATTCTGAGTGTAGCCTTTAGCAACTAGACGAGCTTTATATCTGTCAATATTACCCTTCGAATCACAATGGTCATTCAACAATGCAATTGTGAACGGTGGTGTTGAAAACGAAGCAGAAGAACATCAACAACGCATAATAAAGCAAGCGCTGTCAATGTGTGTAACTTCCGCATAGCATTCTTGACACAACGCTGTTGAACATCAGTAACATTAGCGGTGACTTGAATGAGTTATGTTTAACAACATATTTGATAGAAAGCATTGTTAATGTTAATAAATTCCACAGCGCATAAATAAGAAAGCGTTGTTGAAGATTACATAGTAATAACACTTTCTTAATTATGCGCTGTTGATTTTATACGACTTTTTAAGTGTCAAAGATATTAATAGTTGAGTAGTTACGCGTTTCTTCATTTGTTGAAATATTAATGGTTGAGTGATTATGTGTCTTTTCATTTGTTGAAATATCAATGGTTGAGTGGTTATACGTCTCTTCATTTCTTGAAATATTAATGGTTGCTCATCTATAAATATTGTGGTTCATTTCATGTTATATTTCATCAATAAGAGTATGTGTTTTTATAGGAGTATGTTCATGAAGATAACAGACAACAAATATCAACAACTTGACGTGTTAAAAGTGCTAAAGTTGTATTTCTGTTTCAGAATCATGTCAATGAGTTCTTTAACATCTTTTGATTTGACAAAAAGACCCAGATTTCAGAAGGAAAGTGACTGTTGTACAAGATTTGTGTTAGATGAAAATTTAATTTGTAAATTATTGAGTTCATTCATCTACCAAATCTTTCAGTTCATTTATTTCCTTCATTGTAATCTACCAAATGAAGATTTCAGAAGGAAATTAAAGTGGCTATTATACAAGATTTGCGTGAGATGAAGAATTAATTTGTAAAATATTTAGTTCATTGATTTTCTTCATTCATTCAGGTCATTAATTTCCTTCATTGAAATTTTGTCAATGAGGTCTTTAACATCTTTTGATTTTCCAAAATGGCCCAGATTTCAGAAGGAAAGTGACTGTTATACAATATTTGCGTGAGATGAAGAATTAATTTGTATATTATTTAGTTCATTGATTTTCTTCATTCAGTTCATTGTAATCTACCAAATCATTTAGTTCATTAAAATATATTTTGTCTCTTTGAATGAAAAATGAACAATTATTTTGGATGTTAATTTCTATTTTTTTGTTATTTATTGGAATGATTATTTTCTTTAATATTTTTGCAATTCCATATTAATAAACACAAAAAAAGAATTAATAAAACTTAATAAACACAAAAAACAAATTAACAAAACTTAATGTTTAATATTTTTGCAGTTTCATATTAATAAACACAATAATATAGTAATCTACTTAATGGCAACTTCATGTTAATTATTAACATATATTCATGTTGTATATATTTTGACTCGCAATATAAAATGTTAATTTAACAGTGCATAATTATGAATACGCTATTAATTTTGAAAATAAGTTCAGTTTAACAGCGCATAACTAAGGTAGTGCTGTTAATAGATTCTAATTGACAACGCATAGTTGAGATAGCGCTGTCAATTAGATTTTATTCAACATCACATAGTTGAGATAACATTGTCAATTAGATTCTATTCAACATCACATAGTTGAGATAATGTTGTCAATTAGATTCTATTCAACAGCGCATCGGGTAGGAAGCGATGTTGATGTGTTCATGAAAATGAGTAGTAAACAGTTGGATACACAACAACAGCACAACCCTTAAGAAGCGTTGTTGAAGAGGTCAATTCAATAGCGCTACCGTTAATATGTGTTGTTGAAGAGGTCAATACAACAATGCAACCATTAATATGCATTGTTAAATGGATACTACAATTTAAATATCTAAAACATGAATCAGTTCCATCTACGCTCTCAAACTTAATCGAAAAGACAAGCAAAATACTCTCAGCAAACCCTCATACTCTCAGAAACCTCAAAAAACTTCATCAATGACTTCCCAAAGTGCCGAAGCTACATCGAATCTACAAGACAAGCAAATCATTGTTCAAAAACGAACTCCACGTGGAATGACTTCCATGAAGAATGTCATTCGGTCAAGAAGTAAGGATGTGAAGATAAAAGTTCAATAGAACTCTAAAGGCCAACCATTAAACTTGAAGGGTGGCAACTCATTGGTTAGCTACACTGGGGTTGTGGTTAGGCAGAATGTGAAGCTAACATTCCACAAATGGACTGATGTAGGGAATACCGTGAAGGAGCATATTTGGAATGAAATAACATTAAGTTTATTTTTTCAGTTTATGTTTTTGTGTTTTCATGCAATGTACGTATATGTGTTATATTTTCATGCAATTTACGTAAATGCATGTGTTTGCATGCAATATAGTTAATGTATGTGTTTTCAGTCAACTTTTGATGTTGGTGAGGAGGATAAGGATTATATCCTTAAATCGGCTGGTAAGACTCTCCAACAATTCCGAACTGATGCCGGAAGATTACTCAGAGATGATGATGGCAATGTCAACCTAAAATCTTCAACTAAATATGAAAATATCGTTGATGAAGAGGATTGGAAGACTTTTGTCACCCTACGCATACAAGACGAGTCTTTCTTGGTAAAATCATATTCTTTGTATTGACTTTTGTATATATGCTTTTGTATATACATATATATTTTATTGTTGATATTAATGTTGTTTGTTTTTTCAGAAATTAAGTAATAAAAACCGCAATAGGGCATCCAAGCCTTTATATCCATATCGAGCTTCTCGAGCGGGATATAGAGGAATCCAGGAAAAAATTGTAAGTATTTTTAATTTGTAAGTACATTATTGGTTATGTTTTGTTAGTTGGAGAACAAAAGTGATACACCTATGACTCCACTTGGAGTAGAACTCGATGTTCTATGGGTGGATGCTCGTAAGAACAAGGATGGTGTCATCGATAATGAGCAAGTTCAAGAAGCGGCAAGACGTGTTGTAAGTGCTCATTTTTTAATTATACTTAATTTCCATACTTTATTTATCAAAATATGATTAATTAACATTATGTTTTTTCTTGATTTGTCAGGTTGCCCTAAAAGAAAAGGAGGCACAGCCGGATAGTTACATAATACTTGATAAGACACTAGGACTTCCTATCTACCCTGGTCGTATCCGAGTTGCAGGATTTGGGGTTAGCCAGCGAACATTTATACCCTATCCAAAGCGTGCAAGAAAAGCCCAAATGAGCCAGATTCAAAATCAATTGGATGGCCTCATGAAATGTTTCAACGAATTTGAGCAATCAATGAAGGTGAAGGAAGCTGAGTGGCAACGACTAGCTAGTGTTGTTGGTATTATTCCTTCAACCATCAATCAGAGTTGCACACCTGCACCTTACAACATTCCCATTCTGATTCTCATTCCTGAGATAATTTAGTTAACTTATTTTAATTTAGTCATTAACGAATTATATGTTTTAACTTACGTACAAGGAATCAATTCTTGCAAACTTTTCCTAGATACCCCAACTAGTCGAGTAGTGAGTGTTGGGAAAGTGCACAAGTCGACCGATGTTATGCTGCATAATGCACGTATCCCACGTCATTATGTGAAGGTCTCGATTGACGTTGTAGTTGATGATGATGATGAGTTGCTGCCAGTTCTTCTCGATGAGGATATCTTCACAATTGGAGGGGCTATAGACACTTTTGTCGCTTGGCCAATAGACCTTGTACAAGTAATTCCTTCTAAGGTATGATTTTTCACCTTATGCTCAGTCATATTATAGATATTTATCTATAATTGATATGTTTTTTATTGAATATTTTAGGAAAATGTATATTCCGCCCCTAGTAGCACCTAAAAGACTAAGTCATCTTCGGGGGATGTGAGCTCAAAGCCATTTACTTGGGATGTGAGCTCCAAGAAGACTACCAACTACTGTACTCAGCTGTTTGAGCATGTACAGAAGTTGGGAGATGATATAATAATTATATCAATTCCCAAGGAAGTCTTCGAGCATAAAATTGATGAATACGTTGGCATCAATGAAGTCCAGGATGTATATAAACATGAACGGATAGGTGCAACTGCTGTATGTATATATATGTGGTAAATTATGTTTTCTTAACTTCTCACTTTTGCATGATGGTGTGTTATAATTAACTAACATTTGTGTTTTATGTATTAGGTACTTGTATGAAAATTTTATTAAGGTAAATAAGTAAAACATCCCCACACCTTATCGCTCTTCTATCGAATGACAAAAATAAGATTGGGGAATAGACAG
The DNA here is from genome assembly GCF_001865875.1 of Lupinus angustifolius. NCBI lineage: Eukaryota > Viridiplantae > Streptophyta > Magnoliopsida > Fabales > Fabaceae > Lupinus > Lupinus angustifolius. Next base: position 7,452,173 of record NC_032013.1, read on the forward strand.
AACCAATTACAGATACTCTCCTCCTTCATAAAGAAGCTGCAAATTTATTTCTTGCACCTTTTAATACCGAGTGATCATTTTTTAATTGTCTTTTATATTTCTTTCTTTAGTATGTTTGTTGCTCTTAACATTTCCTAACCATGTACATATATTTTGTTAGGAAACATTGGCTTTTGGTTGCCATCAATCGGGTCAATGAAGAAATATATTACTTTGACTCATTGACACATGGTGATTCGAACAAGTATACTGCTAAGAAATAATTGTTTACTAGGTAAGTGGACTACTCATTTAAAAATTTAGTTACACTTTCACTTTCCTAGTTGTTTAGTAATTAAGTACATTTTCTATTGTTTAGTACGGAGAGAGTTTACAGAAGCTATAATCGTCCTAGAAACAAGTTACCACAACACAAAATCAAGTGGAATCATATAAATGTATTAACACAAATCATCTCAAACAATTATATGTGTAATGTATTCATATTTCAACTAAGGTTATACGTATATGTTTACTTCATTTCAATTGTAGACCCTTTGCCAAACAAACGAGGTAGATAATGACTATTACGTGCTGAAACTCATGAAAGAGATCATTCAACAATGTCCAACTAATGAAACCAAGTTTGTTGGCAAATCATATACAGATGACCAAGTCAACTAGATTAGAGAACAATGGTCAAAGTTTGTACTTAGTTTTGTTGGCAAATCATAGGTATAGTAGATTAGTTTTGCACAGATTGTAGCTTAGGGAATTCAATTAATGTTCAATGTAATGTATATTATTTGGTGTATGTAATAAATGTTTATTTAAACATCACAGTGTAATTAATATTCAATATATAAATTCAGTTGAAATTCATAGTTATGATTTTGTATGCATTCATTTTGTTGTTTTGTTCTGTTTATGTATGCATTTAGGGTATTTTCTGTTGTGTGCTTAACTAGTTAGAATTCAGAATAATAGTCTTCAACAACTCTTTTTTATGAATGTGCAGTTGTTATACATATACAACATCATTATTTTAACAATGCGCTGTTGATTATGTTGAATTCAACAATGCATTCATAAAAAGCATTGTTGAATACTTATCTCTCATTTATTTTCTTTTAGCTATACAACACCACATTCGATAAGAAGGATTGTCGATATGATCAACAAAACTATTTCCTCTACACTTAATCGCTTAACATAGGGTTTAATCGATTAACATAATGCTTAGTCGATTTTTTAATCGACTAACGAGTTCCCATTTCTTAGATTGTTTGAATGTTATTTATTGCCATTATTAATTTTTCTATATATTTAATTAATTGTCATTAATTGAATGTCATAATGTAATTACTAATTTGAATTTCATTAAAATAATGAATTAGTAAAAAAATTATTATATCTTCCACAATGTTTCATTCAGGTTGCATTGTGGAACACTTACCTTCTTTATATTTGAATGGGGAGTTCTTCCATAATACTATTTTTAGGAGGCGATGTTGATTAGGTATCATTGACATCATCATCCTCATTATGGCTGTTGATTAGGTATCATTAACAATGCCATCTTCATTATGCGCTGTTGATTATGTATCATTGACAACGCCTTCTTCATTATGTGTTGTTGAAGATACTATCAGAACCCAAAAAATTAAAATGTTCCCGTATTCTCACACATTCAACAATCCCAACACTCATTTACTCAGCATCGAAACTCATGTACTCTCAAAATCGACCTTGAATTTGGCTCTGTGTTGGTTTGACTATTGATGTGCTTCAATATATGTATGTTATGAATGATATGGGTATTATATGTTTGTCTGAATATAATGAAATGTGGGATAAGATCCAAGCACAAATGCTATAATGTATCACTCATGATTTCATATTCTTTTATTGGGTGGAATTCATCAACTTTTATGGACTCGACTAAAGTGACAATTGTTGTATGATATTGTTTGGTATGATAACTTTTCATCCATAAAAAATGCTCTAATTTGCTTAAAAACAAAAGGTAAGCCATACAATTTTCCCAATATCATCTTGAGGAAACTGACTAAATCCAACTATATTGCCTCCAATGTAGGTTGGCTGGGAAATTCTTTCTAAAGCTTTGATGTTTTTGTAATAAAACAATTGCATAGAGTGCTTATTCTGAACTTTAGTTGTGAGGCTATTATTCATAATCTATGCAAAGTGGTACTAGTTTTGGGTGATTAAGGATGAGCAGTATTAAGCCTTCACTTTGAGGGTGTCCATTTAATTTTCCCTAATTTTTGCATAGAATACCTTATGTAGATACCTGTTGGGAAATCTCTCAGTATATTTTGATCTTATGCCGTCTTTGCTAGTTTTTGACTTAAAACCACTCTCATTTTCTTAGGTTGTCCGTGTTGGTTTTCAATCTAACACTCATTTTTCTTCAATTCTTTTCTTTTTTTGCTTTTTTATCGATTATTTTTTTGTTTTTTTAACACCCTCAATGTTGTGGCCTCATTTGATACAAAGCAGAAGGCTTATATGAGTTATTATTGGAGTTGTTCTTATAGGTGGCGAGTTAAGATCTTTCCCTTTCTTGTTTGAGAGATTTTGGCTTCTTGTGATTGAATCAACTTATAGAGTCATTAGAATAAACTTCATTATTACCCTAGTTTTGGGTTTCTTGCAATGTTCCACAAGAAAATATGGTCAACTCAAATTTGTCTCAGTTTTGGGCTTCTTGTAACTTTCCACTAAAAAATGTGATCAACCTAAAAAAATTGCCTTAGTTTTGGGTTTCTCTTAACTTTATATTAGAAAATAGGATCAACCCAAAAATTTCCTCAAGTGTGAGATACTCAGACCCTTTCTTCTGTACAATTTGCCCTTGGCAGGCTTGGACAAGAAGGCCGTAGAACATGAATCATCTCAAAATATACCCCAGTTTGAAGGGCTTCCACATTTCCTTTGATTTAGTGTTCTTTATTGTATGCACGGTTGTTTAAAAAGAAATAGTAAAATAATGATCATGCAAATTTGATAAATACTTTTAGGTTATGAGTGGTGATGTGATAATAATGATATTTAAATTTATGTTTGGGCTGGTATCATGTTGATGATGATAGAATTTAATTTAGGTTTGAGCTTTAGTAGATGTGATAGTGGTGATGATATAATTTAATTTGTGTTTTAAGCTGTAGTGGTGATGATAATAGTGAGAAAAATGAATTTTAACTTATGCATTAAAAATGAAATATTTTTATCAAAATTTTATGTGATTATTGAAGTCATCATTTTTCTGTCATGATGTGCATCTTAGGCAAATAAGTCATCAACAAGGTCTTTCTAAGTTTGTACTGTGGCTTGGCTAAGAGTTTTCAAGAAAATGATATAAGACGAAAAAATATGTTTCCCATACCCAACATTCACCTTTCTCCTTTATTGTATTTTTAGTAATTTTCTAATATGCCATTCAACTATTAAGAGAATTTCCATGTTGTTATAAGAATGAACTAAGATTTAGGCAAAAACTTTCTATGAGATGTTCTTTTTGTGATTAGATATTGCATTTTTGTCATAACTTTTGCCTAATATACTAATTAAGGATTCTCAATGAGCTTTTATTTATTTTTTTGCTTTTACTTTGAGCTAAGAACATTCATCGTGTTCTCTTATTCTTCAGCGACATAAGGGATGTGATAGAATATATTATTTTCATTAATAATTGAATGTCAAGGTGTCTAGGCTCAAATAGGGTGACTGGGAATCTATTCTTAGTGTTTGAGAATTAATGAAAAGTTTTGTGTCATCAGAAAAATCTACTTGAAGATGTACATCATTTTTTGATTTTATATTTGCATTATGCTTCATTTTATTTTTGAATCAAATATCTCATAGTACTCCATGAATTAATTTATTTGGATTAATTTTATTATGTGTTTTTCGATAAATGTAGTTAGTGGGATTAATATGATTGGTAGAGTGAGGTATGTGATGGTGAAATTTTCATGATCAATGTATTAGCATATACTCGTTAAAAATATATACATTTGAAAGTAAACTTTTACTTATGAAAAAGGAAATATGGGGAGTTAGGATTGTTTGACCTTGCCTAGGGTCCTCAAGTGAAGAAAAATTTTCAAATCAGTCTCTAGTTGGGGTAGGAGATATTGCATCATCTCTATGTCTTCTTGAATTTCTTCATATTGAACCTTGATTGCTTTTAGTCGAGTTCAACAATAGTGATTTTAAAACCAACCCTTAACTAAGGAGTGACCTTAGCAATGTATCATCAAATGCACGTAGAACAAATGTGTTTTATTTTTCATGATATGCATGGAGTGAACATTTTCTCTATTTCTTATCATGTTATATGGATTGAAATACAACCTATAATAATGCATGAAATATAAGTAATGGTAACCTTGAGCCTATACTACTAAAAATACCTCACATGCATATGAATATACATTTATTTAGAGATGTATGAATCAATTGAGACTGCAATTTTTATTTTTAATTAATTATACGTAATGAGTGAGGATATTTATTCGAATTAATTATATGACATGCGGAGATAGCATTTCATAATGCATGATACATGAAAAGAAATGTTTGAAGAATTTATTTTGTTTGAATGAATGAATAAAATAATAAGTGTATGCATATAAATGAATGAATGCATTAGCCAGTGAATGACGATTTTTTCTCTTTTTGAATGAATGTGTGCATAAGTTAATGATGATTTTTTTATTTTTGAATACATGAATAAATGAGTAAACACATGTTTAACTTATATTATTTTTCTTTTTACTTGAACGAATGAGTCAATGAATACTTGGATTTTTTTGAATTTGTGAGTGATTAAATGTTTGACTAATGTATTTTTCTTTTTTAATGCACGTATGCATGAAATAGTGAACACATAAATAAGTAGAGGAATGCATGAAAAATATATTTTTCGTTTAAAATGCATGTATGCATAGATGGTTTTTTTGAATGATATGTTTTTTTCTTTTGAGTTAATTTATGCATGGATGAAGTGTGTGGTAATGCAAAATGCACAGACTTACAGTAATGGATCCTATTTTAGGAGTAATATAGTCTTAGTTACAACATATATGAATACCATGGTAGAGTATGTATCTATTATAATGTCAAGGCTTACTAAGAACGTGACGTATAATCCCAAGTTTTCCAAAGATGAGACAAAAACTACCCCTAGGGCTTGGGTCCCTACCAATGGGTGTGACGATTATAGCTAGGGATTAAAAGGCATAACCCTAAATGAGATCTAAAATTATTATTTGTTTCTTTTTTAACAAAGAAAAATGAAATCACCCTAGGGTATGGAACCTTTTTTGGGTATGCAATGTATCGTTAGCCATCCTAATAGCATAAGGTCGTCATAGTGCAATGACCTTCCTCTATCACTTAGACATGAGTGACAGACTTAAACTTATTGGGGATGGTAAATCCAATTTTATGATATGTATGGATGCAGAATGGGGTGGATATGATTTCCTTCTAGTGTCCTACATGGGATACACAAATAAGGTTTTGGATAGCCTAACAACCACAACCTTATGATGATGTATTAGGTTTAATTTAAAGTAGACTCAACAAAGGCTCTAAACTTCTAGGTTACCAAATTGACTCTAATATCAAAAGAAAAGAACCCTAATATCATAGGCTAGAAATAAGAGGAGTCGGACCTCTCGAGCACCTAACCCATATTATCAAGAATAATTTTGGGTGGTCCATCACGCTAATGCGAGGAATAATTTTGGGTGGTCCTCCACCCTGAAAGCTACAAAAAACATGATGAGTAAATACAAGAATAAAATAAATAAAATATTAATTACATTGAAGCGATGAATAAAATTGTTTATAAATATTTATTTTAAAAAAGATATAAGGGTATTTAAGTTCATGCAAATAGCAACAATTGGGTGTGACTTTCTAAAAAAAGTCCCGACTGGAGTTGTCAGTTGTCACACCTCGAATTATGGTTACACGACCTCTTTGGAGTTGCCACTATGTTTTTTAAGGTTAAATCGTAAAAAACTCTACTTAAGCCCATTTGATAAAATGGTATTTGACTTAGAGATTTCGAGCTTGCAAATCGATTATGGATCGGGGAACGCATTTAGCACCTCGTCCGCTCATAATAAAATAGTATCTTGACTAATTGCATGAATTAAATACCCTTCATTTTTTTTAAATTAAATTGTTCAAAGAAAATATTTATTATTTATTTTCGTGTCTGACAACAATTAATCTTGCTCCTACATATGCCTATATGATTTAAGAAATCAAAATTGCATGGTTCTAGGTTTCTTTTTAAAAAAATGATGTGGAATGATTGATAAAAAATGATCAAATTATATTTATATCTATTAAAATGTTGAAGCAGTATAAACTAATGTTCGCATTGTATATCTATTAAAATTTCTTTTCCCCTTTAAGAAGGATAAAGCACTATAAGTTAATATCTAGACCACATCCTATCTTAGAGAGATATTTGATAATAATTATAATAATTTTTTTTTTAAAATGGCACCTTTACCTAAAAAGTAGTGTTACAAAACTCGAACTAGTTAATGACTCAATCAAGACACTGAGTCAATTAGTTAATGGTTGTATCACTAAGTCAATGGTTAGACCATTTGATTTAGTATATATTAGAAATTCCAAAAAATTCATAATATTAGTTAACATTATTTAATATGTCTATATTCTAAACTTCAAAATATTATTATACCTAATTAAATAACCAAAAAATAATTTTGCTACTATAAAATATCATAAATAAGTTGAAAATGTCATCAAACGACATATATATTGTGCTTTAATTGAACCAAAAGTGAAAATAAGTTTAAAATTTAATTAAACAACAATTTTTTTTGTTATAACATAAGTTAATAAATGATAAATATAACTACAAATAAGTTAAGGAGCATTTCATTTTTCACTAAAAACGACGTCGCTTTGGTTGTTTTTTTAAAATATTTTTTATTGATTCGGTTGGTCTAACTGATCTACCCATCAAAGTCACTTATTTCAGGCTTAAATTGATCTAATCGAACCTAGTCAATTTGATCTTGATGCAAAACCAATTAGATGAGAGGCTCTAACCTACTAGATGTCTGGTTCGTGGTTGAACTAGTCGGATCAGCTAGTCTGAGCTGAGTTTTATAACACTACTAAAAAGTAATGTTTTTTATATTGTTTGATTAGAATATGTGAATTATTATTGTTGTTGTGGCTGATTATTAAATAAATAAATGAAAATATTTTTTATAGTTAATTTAGGAATTTAATTGAATGAATAGAAATATTGTAATATAATCATTCGAAGATGATATGAGGACGGGAAGTGATATCAAGACCCTCCTTCATCTTTCATTAATTCCCAAAAGTTATATTCTTTTTTAGTAAATAATTATAATAAAAAAGATTCATATATAAAAAAACTTTCTATGCAAATAAAATTTTACGAAATGACATTTTAATTATTGTTGAATTCTAGTTATTTTTTTAATTTAAAAATATTTATTGATTAGTTTCTATATAAAGGGGGTCATCTTGATTTTTATTATTTTTCATCCTTTAAAATATTATCAAAAAATATATGTTACTGTCAAAAATAATTTATTACTTTTTGTCACAAAATATATGTTACATTTTGTGATTTATTTATAGAAAATAATTTTCTATTTATTAAAAAAATAATAATAAAATAGAGTTAAAAATGAATAAAAGTAGTAATATACTTGATTGGGTTGCAAATCTTGTGGATTGGAGGTGCTAGAAACCAAATACATCAGATTGGCCCTCAAGAGCTGACTGCATGGAATAAGGAGAAAGGGTTCACGAGGCACGTTGGTATTGGCTGAACAGGGGAGCGCATAACTTCAGTTGTGTACTCAACCTCAAGGATCCACCCTCACACGGAGGCTTGGATCCGCCACATATGTCCACACTTAAACAAGACAACGTGTCGACATGTGATTGGTCATCGCTACTGGTCAACGATAATGTTAAGTTTGCGGACTGATTCGACAGCCTAGAAAATGAGCACACAGTCTTTAGGGTGCACCTGACCGCATAAGATAAAACTAGGAATCATATCCTCTAGCAAAAATAAATAACATATCCCTAAAAACTTTCTAAACTAAATTTAGAACTAAAATTATTTTGGAGTTTTTAAGGGATCATAATCCCAATTAATTTTCTGAACTTTTGACTTAGTTTAAAACTTAATTTTTTTCATTTTTTTAAATTCAAAACGAGATGTAAGATACTATCTTAGGAATATTCTTTTTATATTATTTTTACTATTTATTATAAAAATAAATTAAGCATATAAAATTAATAAAATTAATTTTTTTCACCAACCCTTATTTATTTTATTACTATTTCAAAAATAATTTTATTTATTTAACAAAATGTTAGATTACTCTAATATTTGTTTTTTAGGAGAAAAAGTATGGGCTTCTAATGTTTTTTTTTATTCTTATTTTTTGACAATTAAATAAAACTAAGGGTGTGTTTCGAGAATCTCCATTTTCTAATATTTTTTATTTTGAATATAAATATATTCATTTTTTTGAAAAATTATTTTGATAGTAAATATATGGTTTTTAGGCTTTTATGGGCTAGACAAAAATGACTATTCTCTTTCCTTTTATGACTCTATAAGTTGATTCAATCAGAAAATGAGAATTCCCTCAACTAAACACAAGCAAGATATTAGATTATAATGTCTCTTCGAGAACAACTTCAACAATGACTCATTGTTCGAGGCTTCAACTTTCTATCAAGTCAAATAATCACATGTGAGGGTAATCACAAAAACAGAAAAACAAAAACAAAAGAAAAATAAAAAATAAAAGGGAAACAAAAAAGTGCTAGGTTGAAAACCCACATGGGGAACCTAGGAGAAGAAGAGTGATTCTCATTCGAAAATTTTCAAAAACGACTTATGATCATAATAAAAAGAGAGAACTTATGATAGATACCTACCTGAAGTATTTTGGTCAATAAATAGGGAAAATGAATTGAACACTCTCAAAGTGAAGTCTTACTACAACTTTAGAAAGAATAGGCACATTGACATTGGGGCATGTTGTATGGATTACCACAAATTTGATGAATTTTACACCATCCCATATAGAAAAGTAAATTGTGAGTGAAAAATTAGAATATTTGTGTATCAGTCTTACCCCTCACTCCATTGCATAATCATCTTGTGCACCATTTACGTATATACATTAAAACATTTCAATATTAAAGTCAAGGCATATTCACATTAATCATAATCACATCATTTAGACTTTCGTGCATCACATGTCATGCTCTAAAATAATAGTACACACATATTACCTAATCATAGCATCATAACCAAGACTTTTTCGACGAACCAGATCTTTTTCTCACAAACATTTTCGCTCTTATACGCCAAAATGTTATGATGTTGCTGGGCCCAAATGTCAAAATGTTCTTTTAAAAACAAAAGATTGTTAGATTTAGACGCCGAAATGTTGTGATATTGTTAGGCTTAGTCGCCTCAAATAAACATTGTCAGACTTAGATGTCGAAATATTGCGACATTGCGTGACTGAGATGCTAGAACATTCTTCCAAAAATAAACATTGTCGAACTTTGACGTCGAAATGACATGTGGACTTAGACACTAGAACATTCTTTCAAAAACTAACATCGTCGGACTAAGACGTCGACATGTTATGATATCGCTGAATCCACCTATAGCATATTCCCAAACTGCTTCACTAAATCGATGGTCCACTATAGTAGAATCTCGAACTACTTCACCAAATCGATTGTCCACCATAGTAGAGGCTCGATCTGCTTCACCAAATTTATAGTCCACTATAGCAAAGCCTTGAACAACTTCATTAAATCGTTGGTCCACCATAGTAGAGTCTCACACTGTTTCACCAAATCGATGGTCCATCTATAACAGAGTCTCGAACTACTTCACCAAATCGATTGTCCACCATTGTAGAGCCTCAAACTGCTTCACCAGATCCATGGTACACCATTGCGGAGTCTTAAACTGATTCACTAGATCGATGGTCCAACATAGTAGAGTATCAAACTGTTTCACCGAATCGATTATCCACCATAGCAAAATCTCGAACTACATCACCATATCGATGGTTCACCATAGTAGAGTCTCAAACTGCTTCACCAAGTCGATGGTCCACCGTAGGAGAGTCTTAAACTGCTTCCCAAAATCAATGGTCCACTAGAATAGAGTCTCAAACTGCTTCACCAATTCTATCGTCCACCATAGTAGAGTTTCGAAGTGCTTCACCAAATTGATGGTCAACCACAATAGAGTCTCGAACAACATCACTAAATCGATGGTCTACCTTAGAAGATTCTCAAACTGCATTACCAAATTGGTGATCCGCCTTTAGTAGACTCTTGAATTTCTTTACTAAATTGATGATTTATTTTTTAGCATATTTTTTGGTCTGGTTCGGTTCATGAGAGATCCTTTGTTTCTCTGTTTCTCTAGGTCGTGACAAAATTAACGTTCATTTCTATACTAGTTACTTACCACGATATCTCTCAAACTTCGGTTTACTTGTTATCAGGTAACCAACAAGTAAAAAGGGTAAATAGATTTTACCTGAGATTTTAAAAAAAATCATTTTTTAAAAATGTTTTTTAAATAGATTTTTAAAAATGCTTTATTAAATAATAATTTTTTCCCTTCAAATAATGCTTCATGAAAAATGATTTACTTCAAATTAAAAAATGTGATTTAATGGATTTATATAGATTGGATGGAATGTATGGATTGGAATCCATTGGATATGAATGAATTGAATAGTTTAAAGATGTGATTTAATGGATTTATATAGATTGATGGATGACTTTCCATCCATCCATTAGGATCCAAATCCATATCAATCCAAATCCATCCAATTTCCACCCGTACTATAAATAGACCCATTGGATCTCTAGTAAAAGACCTTAGAAAAATACTAGAGAAAAGTCAAGAGAGAGAGAGAAATTGCATGTCGCTCACGTCATTCTAATGTAAGTAATGTGTTGTTGTTTTCCATGCTCGCTGACGTCACACTAACGTCATAAGTGGGATCATTATATCTGCGCTGGCAGCTGCATTACATACGATCCTTGTGCATCCCATTTGCAAATGCACATATGCGTACAACATGTTCGCTAATGATGACTTATTTTCCTCAACTCATCATTTGAATGGTCGCTCTATGTCGCTTCTGCTCCTAACATGAAAATCGCCTCAACCAACAATTAATTTTCTACTAAAACTATTTAGGCTTGACTCCCTATGGCCTATAGAGATACATAGGAGGAATATTTCATATTGTCAGACATAACAAATAAATAAATATTTTTTCCTTTTCAATAATAATTAAATAACCAAAAGACTTTATGATGCAATCCTAAATGAGGCCAAGTTGGACCATGGTGGACTAGAAGGGATTGGTGGCCCTATGACAAGGGCACAAGCTAAAGGGGCATAAAATGCCCTAGAACAACTTATTGGGATGATCTAAGATGGTAGGCCAAAGTTAGCCTAAGTGGGTCCAAATTGCTCAATTGCATCATGGGAAAAGGTTTTGACCAAGCCATAGAGAGACCAAGCCAGACACTTAGCATAGCACTAGGCCAAGCACTGAGCATGGACCAGAATGCTTAATATGACCTAGGCGTGAGGCTTAGCACATCAAGTGCATGATCTGACCGAGGCATGAGGATGTACACAAGATAAGGTGTTGGGCCAATTTGGCATGACCAAGACATATGAGAGAGGCACTAGGAGATTAGGCGCTGGGTGTGGCACATGACCGAGGATCAGGGGCCTGACGCTCTAAGTTGGCTGATGGACATGGGTCTGACGCTCTAAGTTGGCTGATGGACATGGGCCTGACCGAGTCAGCTTTGGTGCATCATATCTTTGGATTTTTTGGTATTAATTTCAATAAATGTGTCGGCTAACCTTTTGTCCCACCTCAAGTGCCATTCAGAATAAGTGTGAATTTATTATTTTGATTTAATTTGAATTTGAATAAGGTGGTAAAAGTATGAATCAGATGGTCTTTATTATGTAACCACCACACTAGAAACTTGTCTAATGCTTCATTAATTGGCCAACCGTGCATTAGTATATTAAGTGACTATGGAGGACCTCATTGCTCTTAGACAAAGTTGTTGGCGTAATTATGCTTGTGACAAATCCATTATGGCCAATTTATTTCCTTTTGGCCTTTGTACACAAGGCATGGAGAAGCATAAGTAATCAAGAAGAATCCTAGGCTCCCCAACCTTCATGAAACCAATTATGTCGTGAAGAATTTCTTATTGAAGAAGAATCTAATGCTCTCATCATTCATTCATAGTCATGGAGTCATTAACAAGTGAATTAACTCACATTTCCACCATGTGTTCAATTGGAGTTAATCACCAAGCCGTGAACTTCATTGGAGGATGGAATCCTATGCTTCCAAGTCATCAACCCGTGGACCTTCAGGCCAAGCAACGTGGCATCATATGTTTTCTTCTTTATTTATTGTGTTCAATGTAATAAAGTAGCAAATAAAGATGTGTTATTGGTTCTAGCCGAATTTAGACATGTTTAGGAATAAGTTCACGAGTCAAAGGTATCCTATTTTGGATCATATTGAATTAGGACATTAGTGCTTTGTTTTCCTCTTTTTTTCTTGGGAGCCAAGTTCGACCAGCCCTCATCTATATGTACCCGAATTGTTGAATGAAATAAACAACTTGGAATTTGCATAATTTTGAATTATTTCCTTTGTGAGAGCATATTGTCGTCTTCTAATTTTCTTGGCTGAAACAAAATTATAGTTTTTATCAAGAAACTAAGTTTCTTGTGTCGAACCTCACCTTTGGCTTATCAACACCTCAAGTGTTGTGGCACCTACACCACCTCTAATCTATCCCTTATTTTATTATCTTTACAAATTTATTCCGCTACCTAAATTAAGTTCATAAAAAGCTCAACAAACTGTGAGCATAAGTCACGCACCAACCAAGATAGATCGTGTAACAAGAACTTCTAAAAGAGGTTCACATCACTTTAGGGTATAAAGTAATTGATATAATTTAGTGAGGGTATTGTCTAGTATGGGCAGATAAGGTTCTAATACCCTCCTCATTTCTTAATTGTCTCCCAGATCCAAATTTCAAGTTCAAAGACTAACCTATTGTGAAAACCAGGTCAAGTAACTCATTACTTATCAATTTTATTTTGAATTTTAGACATGTCCAATTCTTTAAACATGATCTTGATTAGTTTGAGCATTGCTACTAAATATTAAAGTGAATGTTAGGATAGTAGTAGCAAGATATTGTTCACATATTCTATATTTTGACTATAAAAATGCACTAGCAATTCCAAAACAGTCATGCATCTGATGGTCAGCCAAAAATTGGGACGCAACACTCAAAACTCGATTCGAGTTCGAAGAGAGTTATGTTTCCAGCTTGTTTGACGTTCACAAACTATTCAGTTAAACTCGTCAACTCGAATTGGTTTGGTTTGTTGAGAGTTTGCAAATTGTTTAGTTCAACTTGTTAGCTCAATTGATTTAATTTGTCAACTCGAATGATAGTTATTTAGTTAATATACATAAAATTAAACATTCTCTATGTGTGTGTATACATATACACATACAAATATACACACATAACATATTTATACATATATAATTGAGCTAGCTCATGAATCTAACAAGTGGAATTGTACTTGGCTCAAGTGCAACTCATTTATTTAACAACTTAATTTTTTGCTCAAGATCGACACGTTTGGTTCATGAACCAAGTTTACTGAACTAAATAACAAGTCAAGTTTTGAACGAATTTCGAATTAGTTCATTTCATTGTTAGTCGTGGGGGAAGTATTTAAAGATGACAAACACTATCATTATATAATTAAGTTCATTCATGTCAAAATATCAAGAAGAAATATTGAGCAGAAGTGTACCTTGATATAATCACAACAAATATGATAGATAAAACTAAATGTCCTTTGTCTTTTATCAAATTACATGTCCATGGTATACCATATAGGTTATTTGGTCTTTCAAGGCTTTATACACAAGTGCTCCTGATTTTTAAGTCTTTCATTTCTATTGTGTAATGACTCATATTCTCTTGATAACAACATACAAGTTATGAGTTTGGGCTTATGTAAAGGGGTTGAGGAAAAATACTATATATTTATGTTATGTAAACTTAATGGAACAAGGGGAACAATAGTCACACACAAATCCTAATTCTCTAATACATAGTGGTAGCTTCTCAACGGTCTTGGGGACGTAGACACAATTGGCTGAACCTCGTTACCAAGTTCCTTATGTTATTCTATTATCCTTATTCTCTTTTACTATTTGATTGATCACTTATTCCCAACAATTTCTAATGTTGGGATGTTAAAATAAGAAATTGACTTATTCATGCATGCATATGATTTCGGGATCACAACCCTTATTATTTTTAAGAAATACATTCTCTTCTATGAAGAGTGATATCCATTTGAATTCATTTTTTTTACCAAGAGTGATCTCTCTTTGATTTCAAACTCTTTCATTAATAGTGACAATTATCTACACTTTTCTTATTTCTAATTTTGTCAATCGTAAAATAGAAATAAGACCTTTGATATGCATACAATAATTTTCATGACAACCATATCTTAACCATAAACTTATTTGAATTAGATCACTTTAATTTGGTTAACTAAAATAATGGCCTTAACACATTTAAATATTACATATGTGACCCAAAATTTGTAACAATCTCCCTATTGTCACATATGTAATCTTACAAATATATTAGATTTTATGAGCTCACACAAACCGCAATTACAAACCTTAGACACATCTTTATCTTGTTCATTGATTATATTAAAATATAGAACCAAAATGACTTTCGGTATATCAATCATAACTAAATCTATCAATGATTACTAATATCAATACAACTAAATGACATATTAATCATGAAATATGTACCACTTGAATCACATAAAGGTTATCTATACATGCCGATTTTCAACTGGTCTTACTTTACTTTAGTAAGATCCATGTAAATAAATTTTAGAGTGAAAGTGAACCTTAAACCTTATTCTTCAAAAAAAAAAATATCCGTAAATATGTCTAGACCAAAATAACATCCAAATAAAAACTCCTAATGGACTGAAATGTCATCAAATGATACAACTTCGATATGAGCAACATGTTCTTGGATTATCTTAGATGACAAAACTTTAGTGAGCAACTATGCAACCATAAAATTTGTCTCAATATGCTATTTAAACACTTGACTACTCTGAGTTGTTTCTTTATTTAAGTGGGATATTACAAGCCTAACCTTTTGTTACAAGATAACTTTAATAGTCTTTCAATATATCAAATGTTCGAATTTCCAAATTATACGACTTATGATGAAGAAGAATGAAATTGGATATGTTCTCTGGATATGTTCTCTATTAGTAATAGGTAAAAGATAATCTAACTTCTACACAAATAGGTAATAAGTTATAAGAAAAAGATCACTGATAAGTAAAAGATCAAAAATCACTGCCAAATAGGTAAAAGATCAAAAATCACTACCAAATAGGTAAAAGATCAACTAACTTCTACACAAAATAACTACTATTCTCTATTAAGTAATAATTCTCTTTAGCATCCAACTAACCTTGACTTAGTTGCAGCATGATCACGACCTAATAGGTAAAAGATCAAATTAAGAAAAGACTTATAACATGTGGTATTGAGTATTCAATAATTGGTATTGTTCTCTATTCTAGTGGGGCAAGTGCTCCCACTTGCTTCTTCCCAACATCCACCTATATACATGTCATAACGAAAAACCAAAATTATGACACCACTACAAAACATATATGGTAGATCATTATCTCTACATGTCATATTGAAAAATCAAACTTATGTCAATCTTCAATTTTAATTTTTTTTTTGGGATTTTCAATTTTAATTTGCTTGTAGAACTCTCAATTTTAATTAGGATAGGGTATATGATTGTGGAGTAAGTCACTCTAGTATGCATGTCATTCCCAATTTTATAACTTTTGTTCATTCTTTTCACATTCCCTTTTTAACATCTTTCTTTAAAAAAAATATTTTCTTTAAGCAACATATGTTATTATATGGGTAAAAAACTAATCTTTTTTCAAGATTTACCCTTACAAAAGTGTCATTCTTAATATTAAAGTTTTCCCTTTCAAATTAATTTTTTTTATGCAATCCTAATTAAATATTTATGTGGTAAATAATGAAAATAAACATTTTGTTATTATATTATGATGAGAGATCTGTTTACACTCAAATTAAGTTACACTAGTTTACACTCAAATTAAGTTACACTAGTTACACTCAATCTCAACCATTAATTTTTTTAAATCTATTAGAATAAATGAGTGAAACTTAAATGTTATTCAATATTTCTATTTTTCTCTCTCGTCACTTATTGTACTCACTCATTTAGTCCGTTGGATTTAAGAAAATGAATGATTGAGATAGAGTGTAACTTATTTGGGTTTAAACCGATGTCTCCTCTTATATTATTCAACTTTTACACAATTAAAGAAACAAAAATAAGTTTCTAAAAATAATGTTCCCTTTTATAGATTATTTTACTAATATGAAATTCGACAATCTGATGTTAATATTATTCTTCAAAAATTTTATAATATTATGTTTGATAATTTCATGCATAGAATTAGAAAATTATTGATTTTATAAACAATTATATATGGTTTATTAAAATTATCATTCAGTAATGAAATTAAATTATTATTTTCAGGCAAAGTTATATTATTAAATAATGATAATTCTGAATAAAAATCTTACTATACATAAATCAATGATTATTTTATCATTTTCTATATCTATATTTTTATACTATTTATAAAATCAAAACACGATATAACTATCACATAATTAATATTATCTAGTTTTGTGGTTAATATTTTTATTTTCTAATAAAATCATATAATTCAATAACAACCCTACAAAACATATATTCAACATTTCAAATTATAATATAATATACGCTGAATATAGATATAATTATATAAATAAAATATATAAAAAAAGAATATTCAACTAGCTAATATGAAATAAAAGGAAGAAAAAAAAATCAGTCATTGACAAAAGGTTGACTTGGTTGCTTCACAGTGCACCAACCTTATAAGTGTTTGCCCAAATATATTAAGAGTAGTGTATTGAAGAGAGTATCACGTGATGTGGCCGCAATATTGTGGTTGTGGTGATCGTCATAACTGTATCATACCGTAATTGTGGTGTAATACCGATTCACAGTAATGTGAAGGCAACAGGCCGCAACGCAATCATATCAGACCGTATTTGAACCGCATTGGGTTGCAACGCAACTATATCAGGCCGCATCAGACCATGTCGATATCAAAAATATGTTTTTTCTCACAAAATAATTCACACCACAACCGCAATTTAAACATTGATTAAGAGGAAAAGATGCATATATAAGTTTAAAAGTTTTCTACATATTCATCATATTCGCAAATCATTTTAAATTATCATTAACTCTTTTAAATAAAAATAATACAAATGAATAATACACTGATTCTATATAAATCATTGTAACAAAAAACTCCCTTTTAACTCCCTTATAACTCCCTTGTTGCACATCATTCACCCTAACTGAATTTTTAGATGGCTTTAATGCGTTCATGTGTGAACAAATTATATCTAGTATTTTATTTAATTATTATTAGATAATATCAAGAAATATAGGTTAGAGTTGAAGCTATTTATAATAATCGTTCCTAAGAATTATTTTAATTTATATTCCATTATCTTCTTACATGCAAAACTTTTTTTCCTCCCGTTACTCATTTTACTCTTATTCACAAGTTAACATTTCCTCTAACTTCTTCACAATTTTTCCATATTTAATTTTAAAGGGTTTAATTGTCACAAACTCATAGGTAAGACTTTTCTAACATTTTTCTCTCCGGTCACTCATTTTACTTTTTGTCACGTTACCATTTTGTCTACATTTCTTACAATTTCTTTATGTTTAATTTTTCAAAACTGAATTTTCCATTCCTCTAATAACCTTCTACATGTCATTCAATTTTATCATTTCAAATTATTTGATATGTGATATTTATTATTTTATATCTTTTTATTGTACTAATATGATTTCAATTTTAGAAATATGGAATGTCTCATGCAAATGCACAAGTATACTGCTTGTAAAAGATAAAATAAAGTAATCTTAATTCTAAAAGAACTTCTAATTAAGGCACTCTAAACAGATCTACGATATAATCATAAGATGAGATGTTATCTCTATATATATCTATGTATAATCTAAATATTTCTCTATAATATAATTTTAGATATTCTAATATATTTTCATATATTCTAATAAGGACACCTAGGATGAAAAATTGAACAATAACAAAATTATCAACAAAAATAAAATTGTTACATAATTTTCTAGGAAAAGTGTCTAAAACCCCCTAAATCATGGTTAGGGTGAATGATGTGCAACAAAAAACTCATCTAAAATTCCAAAAAAACTTCACCATTTTAGGTTTCAAAGTGATACTTGTAACTGAATGAATAATCTTAGTTTACATCATACAAAATAAAAAATATAATACAAATAATAATTTATAATTTTGATATAACTCATACAACTCAAAAACCAGAACAAAATTCTTAAAAACCCTGGACCGGAAACACCAGTCCAAAGCAAAGAAAAAAAAAGAAAAAAAAAATTGGAAGGGGGCTCGTGCATGGGGTGCACAAGATTTGGAGGGAGATAATAAATCTCGTGTACCCCATACACGATTTTGGTGGGGCAAAAACTATTTCCCAGGAATCGTGTACCCTATACACGATTTTAATAAAAAGAATACTAGTTCCGTAATATTTTAAAAAGTTATACCAGAGTGGTAATAAGGCAGTCAAACAATACTAGAGATGTAACTTTTCCAGCGTGATGGGCTTCACTACTAATGCGGCCCAACCCATGAAAAGTGTATAACAAGTATCTTATACCCATTTACTCAATGGCCATTTCACTCCCTTCCCCTAAGCGGGGCCAACTTTTCTCTAATCTCTCTCTCTGCGGTAATTTCTTCTCTCTTCATTTCCTTTCGTATTTCCGTCACTCACTTGTTTCAATCATTCTTTGCTTTCTACCACCTCCCTATTTGCGAACATCTATATAGTTTTTATGTTTTGTTATTTTGTTTTTCGTAACTTCGCTTTTGTTTTTTTTAGGTTTCACAATTTTGTATCTGCTTGTTTTACATCAATTAGTCGTAATTTGTGTTTGTATTATCTTTTGTCTCGTCTCATGTGTGTATAACCATTGAAAATTAATATAGTTTGTTTAATAGCATCTGAAATTTTGCGTATTCTGATAATTTTGGTTAGGAGGGGTATTTTTAATTACTCTATTTTTGTGTGCATATATATATAATTTTTCTAGGAATAGAAAATTACAGTTACACGTAGTATATAGATTTGTTGTACTTTATATTATAATTTTTGTTGTATGTTTATGATAATATTTAGTCTAAGGCAGTGTTGTGAAACCCGAGCTGGACGTCAAACCGGCAGAGGTCCTGTATTAGGTTTAACCGGTTTAAAGCGTCTGGTCTGACCGGCTGATTTCGTACATAATTAATAATTTTTATTTATAAATATATAGTTTATACATTTATATATAAATGTAAAACTTTATATAATTAATAATTATGTATGAAATAATACCTCTTTATCTTTTTTTTTGGACAACAAAATATTAGAACATTGTCCCAATTTTTTTTTAAGTGAGCTGTTCGGTTTACTTCCCGGGTTAATCAGGTTTGACATGGTCGAACCGGATTTTTTCCGGTTCAAAGCGGTCCAACTCTCATTCGGTTAAGACGGAAAACCAAAGTCGTTTTCATGTCCGGTCAGCAGTTAGACCGGTCGGACCGTCCGGTCCGGTTCTAACAACACTAGTCTAAGGTGAGAGATGTTGTTAATTAATATGTTGGTGGTGGTTAATTAGGATTATATGATTTTTTGTAGAAAATAAATAATATGAAGGGCAAAATAGGAAGTGAAAATTACACCATGTTGAAAGTTACACAATATTTTGCATTTACATATAGTATAGAAATAAGAGGGTAATTAATATATTGGTAGTTGTTATATATGACAAAATGATTTTTTTTTTGTAGAAATTAAAAATTATTAAGGGCAAAATAATAAAATTATAGCATGATGATAATTACACTATGTTTTCCCTTTACATGTAGTACATATATATAGTATAGATATAAAATTACAGAATTATACATATCATATTCTTTATTTTAACCCATCATAATTTAGTTTTAATTTTAAGATTTAAAGATAGCATTCATGTGAATTTATTAAAATATCTTATCATCCTTAATTTTAAATTGTTGGATTTATTATTCAAATATCAATCATTTTCAATTAATTAGTTGAACACATGGTAGGCCCAAATGGCCGGAGAAACATCATGACATTCCCTCTCATACAAAAGCATGTTATTAAAATTTTATAAAAAATTCTACTTTTTACTTCTTATTTTATAATCAAAATCTGAAAATAAGTGCGTGAATTTGAAACTAGTGCATGAATTATATCAAAATTAAAAGAGGAAAAATGTTCTCACTCCAATGAGTTCTATACATTGTTTCATCATGATCTATCTATAATATTATAGTTGTAATAGTATTATATTGCAATTGTGGTGTAACAAGAATCACAATGATATAATAACAATAGAACACAATCACATCAAACCATATTTAGGTCTATTAGACCGCAATGGTCGTTATTTGCATCGTAACGACCACAATTACTGTAACCACAACTGCGATGATAATCGTGACCACAATTTAAAAACACTATTCTATATATTATTAATGTATCATTCATATTTAATTATCATTGACTCTTAACTGAAAAACTAAATGAATGAAACAATTTTATATATAAATCTTTACATTTATAATACATACATACTACAATGAATCTAAAAACACAATTTATATCAAAATTTGTGATTGAAATTTGACTTGGTGGTTAATATTTTTTGGGCCGGTTCGGGTCAGATTATTAAGGACCGATCGGTTTTCTCGGGTTATATGTAGACCTTAGAACTTCGTAGAAGCCTTCGATGGCAGTTCAATCGTAGCAAAATCTCCATTGTTTAAGGTTCCGTTCAACACCACGGAATCTAGTCCTTCCATAATCTATCAATTTAGGTAATTTAATTTATTGAATTTTGGCTGTACTGTTTCTCTGCAAATTCTGTTATTAACTTCAAGTTATATATTGTTAACTGATTACTTTGTAATTTTGGTTGACTATTGGCCGAAACCAATTCAATTGCTTGAAATTTCAATTAGTTTCTGATGTATTTGATTTAAATAAGGGTTTCTTTAACTAGTTTTGCTGCTCTTTTTGCCTTCTCTATTGAATGAAAATAACGTAGTGATAGGATGTTTGTTGCTGAGAATATGGATATGAAGGATAATATGGTGGTGGTTGTTGGATAGATGGAGGTGTCTGAGGTTGATCATAATAATAGGATCGAGATGGTAAATAATAATAATAATGATAGTGTTGGGAGGGAGATAATTTGGTTGTGGTTGTGGTGGTGGATTTTGGTGGTTGTTGTGTTGGCCGCTGTTGGATGGAGGGAGATAATTTGGTCGTGGAGGTGGATTTTGGTGGTTGTTGTGTTGGCCGCTGTTGGATAGATGAAGATGTCTGAGGTTTAGCATAATAATGGGATTGAGATGGTGAATAATAATATTAGTGTTGGGAAGGTAGATAATTTGGTTGTGGCGGTGGTTTTTGGTGGTTGTTGTGTTGCCCATTGTTGGATAGATGGAAGTGGCTGAGGTTGAGTATAATAATAGGATTGAGATGGTGAATAAAAATAATAATAGCGTTGGGAAGATAGACAGTTTGGTTGTGGCAGTGGTTTTGGGGTGGCTGTTGTGTCGGCCGATGTGGAAAAGAAGGAGAATGAGATATGTGGTTGTGAGGTTTGTTGGTAGTAATCTGGGCGTAGAGACAAGGGTTTTGGATGGTGCTAGTGAGTATGGAGGAAGGACCGTTTAGACTCGTTTAGACTTTAGAGTTGTTACCTTATAATTAAGGTTGGCAAGGGCATTGAGAAAGGACTCTGGACTCATGCCTTGCATGATCTTCATTCTAGAATTGTTGATACTTCTTGTCTATGAACAAGAGAGCCTCATCCACAGTTATGGGAGGCAATGGCATTGATAAGCAAATGAAAGCACTACTTGATAGGAAAAGGATACATACTATCAAGGAATTAAGCTATATGCTATTCTACTCCTAAGGATTAAGAATAAGATTAGATTAAAAGGTAACTTTCATTTCATTGATTGGTCGTAATGTATGAACAATACCCTATTTAAATGAGAATAAAGAAACCTAAGATGATGAAGACCATACAACTGTCGTCATCTTGCAACATAATAACATTCTAGAATTATTCATTAAAAAATATTTAATTAAATCTAAATAACTAACTATCCTATCCGATTCCTTTTCTAATTGACCTCACAAGAAACGTCATACCAAACATCTTACCACATAGATCAAGGTTTTAAATAGCTGTTGCGATTTCAGGAACTACCAAAACCTTGACATTTCGGATAATGACGGAAAATTAGGCCACAATTATGGTCATTATATGTTTTGACTTTCGCCGTCTCCCGGAACTAACATATTGGCGCCTGTGATAGCCGTGGACCCAGACTTAAAACCTAGACATAGATATGTTACAAATAACAGAACTGTATGTAATCATATATAGAGAAGTTTTTTGAGATAAGTTTTAACCCTACAAGTTTGTAGTGAAAATTCTGCCAGGTAGGTGACTAGTTCAATTAATCTGTTATTCTGCAAATAAGCATCAATGTTGAAATCCAACCAACAGACTGATAAAAGAAAATTTTTCCCATTGAATATATGGTGAAACATAAATCATGTTTTGGGGGGATTTATTTCCTGACTAACAATATAATATAATACGAATATTTTTGTTTGCAGCTGCATTCTCTATAGCTTTTCAACTATCGTTGTTGAGATTTCAGAAGAACCAGTGACGAGTCAACCCCATCTTGCAAGCAGAGCAGAAGCATTGTTCTAATAATTTATGACTTTCCACATATAGAGCACATGCCATAAACTCTCTGGTGAAACTTATTGACAGGTAATTTGAGTAAACTTTCAATTTTCATGTTTCTAGATCAATGACATATCTAATGTTGATGACAGAGCTTAATTGACACAACTTTTTGATTTGATCTTGTGGTAAATGCTAGAACTTTGATTGGGCCAGTAAAAACTTTTTCTCCTGTCAAAGCCAAAGTGTAAAAGCACTTCTCATGTGATTTTGGACAAATGCTGATTTGCTTATTTCTGACAGTGATTCTTACAAAAGAAATCTCTCAATAGCAGAAATTTCACACCAAGCACCCAGGTAGCTATGGGTATAATCAGGAGTAGCTTCTCTTTCATACTGGGGACAGTTTGCGGAGTTTATGTGGCTCAGAATTATGATGTTCCTAACATTAGGAAGGTAGCTGACAGTGCCTTGCTCACAGCAAAGGCGTATGAGGAAAAGTACCGTAAGTCGAAGAAGAGGAGTAACAACGATGATTAATGCTACATGACACACACTACATGGATCTAATATCCTTACAAACAACTCTTTGTGAGAACACATGTTAGTATATTTTATGGAAGAATTCTTAGATATGCTTACTATTTTGTCCCTTTTCAAGGGAATCATAAGTTTCCTGTTCTGAAATTCTGAAACTTACCTTTTAAGACAGTAGTTGAATAAGTGTTGTGCACTCAGTTTTCTTAAAATATGGATGATAAGTTGGATTCAGGCCAGAAATCTGGTTCATGGTCAACCAGAACTGTATTTAATATTCATTTGAGTTTATGGCAAAGATAACAAATGTATTTTAGTAATTATATGGGTTTGTTCTGTTACATCATTATCTTGTTTGTTTAACTGTTTGCTTGAGTTGTTAGAAATAATCAAATAAGTCATTGGCTATTTCAACATTGTCACATGGATTTGTATTTTGCATACTGATGCAGTGTTGTTGGAACCGGACCGGACCGGACGGTCCGACCGGTCCAACCGTCACCTGGCAACCATTACGGTCACGTTTTGGCTATTAAGCCGTTTCCCATTTGGAGCCGTTTTGGACCGTAGGTACTCCGGTCCAACCGGGTTGGACCGGGTTAACCCGGAACAACCCGTCATATTAAAACGAGCGGGCCAATTACACTGAATAATTAAAACAAATTTTTTAAAATAAACAAATAGAAAAACCTAAAAACTAAAAGTCTCAAACAGTACAACCTAATTCCCAATTCCCTGATAATAGAAACCCCTCCCAAGGCCTACAGCAGCAAAGCAGTGAAGAACATCTCTTAAATAAAAAGCATTATCTTCCATTATCTTCTATCTTCACGTCTCTCATTGTAGTGAATTGCACAAAGTATGTTTTTTTATGGTTTTGTACTTTTGTGGGATTTATTTGTCCAGGGGAATTTCCTATTACACTTTAGTTTATGGTTTTGTCACTTTGTGGGATTTATTTGTCCAGGGGAATTTTCTATTACACTTTAGTTTATAGTTTTGTCAGTTTGTGAGATTTATTGAATCATGTGATTAAATTATTACTTTATGTGTTCATGGTTTTGTCACTTTGTGCCTAATTTATTAGTCTTTAGCAGTATTGTGATGTACTACAAATTCCTATTGACTGTCACAGTGTCACGTTAGTCAATGTAGTGATGTACTACAAATTCATCTCAATAGTTTATGGCTTTATGCAAATTAGTGCTGTGCGG
>NC_032013.1:7477243-7527131 GCF_001865875.1 Lupinus angustifolius
TACAACAATTTTCTAATTGTTCTACAAATTAATGTAACGTATATTTTATTTTGTAGGTATTGTTGAAGAACGAAATGTTACTATTGATGGAGAGCTTAATTTGGACTCTTTTCCTCAAGAAGATGTAGATACTCCAACTACATCTCTAACCGGCAATGTCAACTTAGGATCCAATGAAGACAATGATACTTGGATGAATTAGAATATTTATTCTCTATATGAGATAATTGTGTTTTGAGTTTTAATTCTAATTATATAAGACTTAATCTCATTTCAAGCATTTTTGTTTTAATTTATATGTATACGCATTATGAAAAACATATATATTGATAAGTGTGTTAATTGACTTAATTCATATTAACTTATTTTAATTAATTATATAATATGTAATTATATATAATATTATGACATTGTCCGGTCCAACCGGACGGTCTAACCGGTCAAACCGGTTAGAACCTGTACGAGACCTCTTCCGGGTTGATGTCCGGCTCGGGTTTCATAACACTGGTTTATAGTATAAGCTACTAGGGTATAACGTATAAGTGTGTGGTTGTAACCACTTATTTGCTCGTGTTTGTGAGTACATTGTGGATAAAGGTGTATAGAGTTGTGTGTGGTAATGGTTTTCAAAATTCATCTTTTTTTATCCTTAGATTTTGGGATTATATTGCTTATTTTTTATGTGTAGTAACAAATCTTGAAATGGCATCTATTTGGAATGATTGGCCATTTGTTGGAATGGATCCTCCCATGGGTTTTTTGTCATGGTCTAATGAGAGATAGACACAAAAAATTAAGGTGGAAAAAATTTATCCTTAATTCAGTTAGGAGGGGTACATCGATCAAATGGCACCATAATATTCTATCATACACAATTTTATTAACAAAACATTGATATAAGTATTTTTTAATTGTTTCTCTTACAATTTTTCTTGATCTCCCTCTTCCGCTAAGAATTGGATTGATCTCTATTTGATCTACTGTCCTTATGAGACATCTATCGATGTTTTCCGTACATATCCAAATCACTCAAAAAAACAAGCAACTACATTTATTATTTCGACTTAAACAATCTCCTTCAGTTTGGGTGAATTATTTGCCAGTTTTGGGCCAATTATTAATTCATGTTTGAATTGTCAACAACCATGCTTGTTTCGTTTAGCAATCTTATCATGCATTTGAAGTATTTTACCAATCCATTTAGTTTCAGATTTTTAAATGTCCAAATTTCCATTCCAGGTACACGTTTCTTTGGCCGGAGACAAGCACATGAGAGTTACCTGGATTACCGATGATAAGCATGCACCTTCAACGGTGGAATATGGAAAATCACCTGGGAGATATGACGCCAAAGCACAAGGAGAGAGCACCTCATATAATTATCTGTTATATAAATCAGGAAAGATACACCATGCTGTAATTGGACCTTTAGATGATAATTCTGTATACTTTTACCGATGCAGTGGGATAGGTCCTGAGTTACAGCTGAAAACTCCTCCGGCTCAATTTCCGATTTCTTTTGCTGTGGCCGGGGATCTGGGCCAAACTGGTTGGACAAAGACAACTTTAGATCACATTAAGCAAAGCAATCATGATGTTCTACTGCTCCCGGGAGATCTTTCATATGCAGATTATCTCCAGCATCACTGGGACACATTTGGTAGGCTTGTTGAGCCGCTGGCAAGTGCAAGACCGTGGATGGTAACACAAGGGAACCATGAAATTGAGAAGATACCATTGATAAAGAAGGGGTTTGTTTCCTATAATTCCAGATGGAAAATGCCATTTGAGAAAAGTGGATCAAGTTCAAATCTCTATTATTCTTTTGAAGTTGCAGGTGTTCACGTTATAATGCTTGGCTCATACACAGATTATAATGTGCACTCACACCAATACAAATGGCTAAAGGTTAGTTGGTTACTCCTATTGAACAAGATTTCTACATTTGGATAATTATAATTGTATCTATTATTAGGTATGCTTAGTACTTGGGTAAGGAGTAAATATGAAAGAAAACTCTTCTCCCATTCTTTTACCACTGATTTCATTTTTTTTTATGCTCTACTCAACAATGCACTGCATCTTTTTAAAAGAAAAACAGCCTTGGTAATGCTTAGATTGTAATAGTGATTTCTGGTATTTGGAGTAACCAAGTGACAAATTCATGTAGCCAAAATTAAATTCGATCGTCAAGGATGTCTTGGGAGATTTAGGTCATAATTTGTTACGACCATTTAGAAGATCCTTACTCGGAAATATTTTGACAAGTAATCCTTGCACTTGTCTCATTAAAGATTCTTTTTGTTTCCAATTTCCAATCCACATATGTCTGTGCCTCTGTGCTGTAGATAAGCTTGTCTGACAGAGCATTTCTTTCCGATACCTCAAATTCAGTATTTCAGCTTTCAATTGATTTTTCCAAACAGAATGTGTCATTGATATATTTTGCATTGGAAATTTCTGTGCACATGATATATAGATCTTGTATTCAGTTATAGATAATTGTTATTATACCTGGTAACTGAAAGAAATAAAAATCGCAGTTGCTCATGCTGCATTCTAGAGGCCTTCATATGTTGATACATTAGATTAATTTTCTCCTTCTATAATGTCCTTTTCGTTTTAATTCTTATAGATGAACTTGAAAATTATGAAGAAACTTGAAAATGTAATTGCATTGGGTTAACGTTTGTGTCTGTGATCAACAGGAAGATCTGTCGAAGGTGGACAGGGAAAGGACACCTTGGCTGCTTGCATCATTTCATGTGCCATGGTATAATAGTAACAAGGGCCATCGAGGAGAAGGGGATGCTATGATGACAGATATAGAGCCCTTGCTTTATGCTGCTAGAGTTGATCTAGTTCTTACTGGTCATATCCATGCATATGAAAGCTCGGTATGCCTTTACGATTTTGTGTTTGATTTTGTAGTATGCATTAATGATATTTTGGTCAAAAACACTTATTTTTATGATTGACAGAAACGTGTTTATAATGGAAAATTGGATCCTTGTGGCGCTGTCCATATAACTAATGGTGATGGAGGAAACCGAGAAGGCTTAGCTTATAAGTAAGTTATCAATGCTAGGGGCCGATGAAGGGGAGGACATGAATTGGCCCAGCCCCTCCATACTCCATATATCATGTTCTTTTTCACATAATGTGTTTAGATAATTACAAAAACAATCAAACATTTATCCCACTAGGTGGAGTCGGTTATATGGATCGAACGATACCTTAATTCTCTATCATAAATCATGTTCATTGAGTAACATTCCAATGTAAAATGTTATCTGAATCATTATTTATGAAACAAAAGCTATATTAAGGACAGAGGTTGTTTTTTATTCAAATTTGGTCAACATGCATGCCACTTGAAATTTGCATTTACATTGTAGGAAGATTGATCTATGGTTATTACATCATTTTTTGTTGTTGACAGGTTCATAAATCCACAGCCAAAGTGGTCAGAATTCCGTGAAGCCAGTTTTGGTCATGGTGAGCTCAAGATTGTGAACTCATCACATGCCTTGTGGAGTTGGCACAGGAACCAGGATGACGAGGCAATACAATCTGATAAAATCTGGATAACCTCTTTGTTCAGCTCAGATTGTGTTCATCCATGACGGATCTAAGACCCAGAAGCAGAGTGTACAACATAGGTTCAAAATTAAAGTAATAAGTATTAGTAAGTATAAAAAAAATGAAAACATTAATATTAACATTATAAATATATTTAATCAAATAAATTATATATTTATAAATAATCCCTATGTCATTTTACATTTTAAAATAATTGAATGATCACTTTGTTATCGATGTTGTTGAATAATTTATGCTAAATATAAGTCACTAGACACTCATTTATCTTAGTATGTTTTGCATAAAATTTTACAATTCCTCATACTAGTATATACGATATAGCATATAGCACTAGTAGCAGCTTCAGCATTTTTGACTTATGCCAGTAGAATGATTAAATTGAGGTATTTCATTCAGTACTTTGTTCTAGGGGTGAGCAGGACTCGACCCTACCCATTCATCCGGTATGGTCCGATCATGATCGGGTTCGAATAGGGTCGAGTCTCATCGGGTCTATGGCCGAATTCGGGTTCAAAAATTACACCCGATCAATATTTAGGTTCAGGTAGGGACCAAACATGACCCGATCGAAACCGTCTCATGATCACTTACTCAACATATTTGTATGTGTCTCTATTCAAATATATCAAAGTAATAATATGGTCGAAAATATTATTGATTCTCTAAAAAATTTATCATATATATACATATATCATTTTATATATCAAATTACATATTCATAATAATAAATAATATTAAGAAGACTTTATCTAAAATGAGTATGTATGATATTTAGTCGGGTCTAGGGTCGAATTAAGTTTAAAGGTTGACTTAGTCGATATTTAGGGGTCAGGTTAGCTTCGGTTCTAGGGTTGGGTCTTGATAGGAATAGAGTAAGACCTCCTACTACAAATGTATATGTGAGGACGAGAAAAATGATAAAAGAAGGAAAATAGTCGGTTATAGTGGGTTAAGGGGGTGGTTGTATGTCTATAAATAAAGGATAAAGTAGTAGGGGTAGTTACTTTTGAAGAAAATAAGAAAAGGGAACTGATTTGGAATCAGTTAAGGGAATACTCTCTTCCAAGGAAGGAGAAAACTCAACCTTGTAATCTAATCCTATCAATCAAATACAAAATTTCATTCTTTATCTTATTGATCTTGAATTTGCCATTATATCTTCTTATCTACTAACTTCTGTTTGTAAAACTAGTCTTAACACTGGTATCAGAGCACCAACCTGATGCCTTGATTAAACACGCTTCTGTGGTGATTGTGCATGGTGTAGACAAGAGGAATGGCTAGAAACGCTGGGGATTGGATCCAGGAACGTGAAGAGATGAGACGAGAAAGACGGGAACATAGGATAAGGTTGGAATTGAATGAAGCAAGGTTGAAGAGATTAGAGGAGGGAATTTCTCAATTGACCAATTCTCATGATGAAGCCAGTGGAATTGGAGGGGATTATGAAATTCGTGGTAACCATGAGAGGGAATGATGGAGGAAATTGGAAATTCCAATTTTCTCGGGGGATGATGCATTTGGGTGGACTCATACGATTGAAAGATATTTTCAATTGAAAGAGGTCACCGATGCAGAAAAAATGCAGACAACACTACTGGCATTGGAAGAAAAAGCCCTCAGTTGGTATCATTGGTGGAGTAAGTGCAATCCTCATTTATCTTAGGAATGATTCAAAGTGGCAGTGGTACGAAGGTTTCAACCGTCCATGGTGCAGAATCCCTTTGAGCAATTACTGGCACTAAAGCAACTGGGGACTGTGGTGGACTATGTTGAAGAATTTGAGAAATATGTGGGGGCCCTAAGAGAATCGACCCTGAATTTGTTAGGGGGATTTTCTTGAATGGCCTCAAGGATGAAATCATGGCTGAGGTGCAACTTTACAAACATCCCA
Source organism: Lupinus angustifolius (assembly GCF_001865875.1). Lineage (NCBI taxonomy): Eukaryota > Viridiplantae > Streptophyta > Magnoliopsida > Fabales > Fabaceae > Lupinus > Lupinus angustifolius. The sequence continues at coordinate 7,482,741 of NC_032013.1, forward strand.
ATATTTCTAAAGTGATCCCGGAGGCAATCATGATAGAATAGAAGTAGTTTCCCTAGTAAAACTATCATAATGGAGAACAAATCTGGGACATAACAGAGGAATGAACAATCCTCTGTGGGAAGTGCATTAGTGAACAGGAACATGACATATACTGTTGACAGTTCTAAGAGTAGAGGAGGAACCTTCAAACATCTTACTGGAGCTGAATTGAGAGAAAAAAAGAGAAAGGGCTATGTTTTAGATGTGATGAACCCTATAGCAGAGAACATTGATGTACGAAAAAACAGTTCAGAGTGATTCTGTTAGAAGAAGAAGAGGAGGAGGAAGGAGGGGAAGAAGAAATTGCAGAATCAGTAGGTGTCACCTTGCAATCCTTACAATTATCACTGCATGTTATGGCAGGGCTTACTTCAACCAATTCTTGGAAGGTTTCTGGAAATCTATGAGGCAGGGAGGTGTTGATACTAATTGATTGTGGGGCTTCCCACAATTTCATCTCTTCAGAATTGGTGGACAAGCTAGAACTTCTTGTACAACCTACCCCTAGGTATTTGGTGAAATTAGGGGATGGACACAAAATATATTGTCAAGTAAAATGTACTCAGTTGAAACAGCTATTGTAAGGATTGGAAATAATTCAAGAATTTTATTTATTTGGTTTGAAGGGGGTGGACTTGGTATTGGGCATGGAATGGTTGGCAAGTGTGGGGGAAATTAAAGCGGATTTTGGTAGATTCAAATTAACTCTCAACAAGGATGGGGCAACACATACAATCAGGGGAGATCCAACATTAACTAAAACTCAATTATCTCTAGGGGCCCTTATGCAAATTCTTAAAGAAGAGGGAGATGGTTTGATGCTTCAGTGTGTAGAAGCTGAATCTGTGGAGTCTAGGGAACAAGAGATTCCCAGAGAGATAGAGACAATGTTGGATTTGTATCATGAATTGTTTAAGGGTCCTCAAGGTCTTCCCCCAAGGAGAAGGCATGATCATGCCATACATTTGAAGGAGGGTGCTGACATTCCAAATTTGAGGCCCTATAAATATCCTCACTACCAGAAAACTGAGATTGAAAAGCTTGTGATGGAGATGCTTGAAGTAGGGGTGATCAAGCCAAGTATCAGCCCCTATTGCAGCCCCATATCTTGGTAAAGAAAAAAGATGGAGGATGGAGATTCTGTATAGATTATAGAGCCCTCAACAAAATCACCATTCCTAATAAATTTCCCATTCCTATCATAGAGGAATTGTTGGATGAATTGGGTGGGGCTAAGATATTTTCCAAGTTGGATTTAAAGTCAGGCTACCATAAAATCCGAATGAGGGAAGAGGATATAGAAAATACGACTTTTAGGACTCATGAGGGGCATTATGAGTTTGTGGTCATGCCTTTTGGCCTCACCAATGCTCCTTCTACTTTTCAGGCCTTGAGGAATGACATATTGAAGTCTTTTCTACGAAAATTTGATTCGGTCTTCTTCGATGATATATTGGTATTTAGAAAGGATCTTCCTACTCATGTGGCACAGTTGCAGCAGGTATTGAATGTATTGCAAGAAAACTCCCTCAAAGCCAACAGAAAAAATGCACATTTGTTCAAGTAAGACTAGAGTATTTGGGTCACACTATCTCAAGTAAAGGAGTGGAGGCGGATCAATCCAAGGTGGAGGCTCTCAATTCTTGGCCATTGCCTAAGGATATCAAAGGATTGAGAGGGTTCTTGGGGCTTCCAGGTTGAGATGGAAAAACGGGCTGCCCGACCCGTTTAGCCGTGTCCGTAAATGCCTGCAAAAATTTAAGCGGGCGCGAGCATGCCCATATTGGTTAACGGACAAATTTCAATGCCCTGACCGTTTTAAAACGAGCTAACGGGCTAGCGGGCAGTCCGCGAACATTGTTGAATAATTAAAAAAATATAAAAAATTCATATAATAAATGAAATGAAATTAAATAAAGTAGTTGGAGATAAAAAATTAACAAATTTTTTTTATATTTTATATGAAATTTAACAAATCACATTAAATTACAATTTTTTGAGTGATTAAAAATCATATTACATCATAACTTATTTAAAATTTTCTTACTTTTTCCTTAAATTATGTTTATGGGCCGCCCACATGCCCAACGGAAATGCCCACAAACTTGGCAGGCAAAACGGGTCGGGCGAAATGGGCAAATAGGCAAAATTTTCATGCCCTGTCCGCAAAAAAATGCAGGCTATGCGGACGCGCCCGCGGACAATGCCCGTTTTTCCATCTATACTTATAGGATACTATAGAAGGTTTGTTAGAGATTATGGCAAATTATCCAAACCTCTAACTAACTTGTTAAAAAAGGATAGCTACAAGTGGAATGACCAAGCTAGTGAAGCCTTTGAATGCCTCAAGACGGCTATGACTAACCTCCCACTGTTAGCGGTGCCAGATTTTTCTCAAATTTTTGTTATGGAGACAGATGCATCTAGCAAGGGGTTGGGGGCAATTTTGATGCAAGGAGGTAGACCCTTGGCTTTCTGGAGTCAGGGTTTATCATGGAGGGCTCAACAGAAGTCTGTGTATGAGAGGGAAATAATGGCCTTGGTGCAAGCTGTCCAGAAGTGGTGGCACTATCTTTTGGGTAGACATTTCATCATCAAAACTGATCAAAAGAGTCTCAAATTCCTTAATGATCAGAAATTATTCACGCCAGAACAATTCAAATGGGCAGTCAAGCTAACTGGTATGGATTTTGAGATACAATTCAAGCCTGGAAGAGAAAATTCTGTTGCGGATGCTTTATCTAGGAAGGGAATGTTTGCATCTATTTCTTTGATTTCAGTAAGGGATATAAAGGAATGGAATTTGGAAATTCAGCAAGATTCCAAGCTGCAACAGATCTGCCAAGATCTAATCATAACACTAGAGGCTCATAAAGGCTTTCAACTCAAACGAGGATTGCTACTGTATGAAGGCAAGTTAGTGGTATCTAGCAACTCTAACAGAATTCCTCTTATTCTGAAAGAATGCCATGAAACTCATATGTGGGGACACTCAAAGTTCTTTAGAACGTATAAGAGGGTAGCATGGTGTTTATTCTGGTTTGGTATGAAGAAGGATATTAAAAGGTTTGTGGAAGAGTGTGATGTGTGCCAAAGGGTGAAGTATTCTACATTAACACCAGCAGGACTGTTGCAACCTTTACCAATTCCCTCACAAGTTTGGATGGACATTTCTATAGACTTTATTGGAGGGCTTCCCAAGATACAAGGTAAGGATACTATATTAGTGGTAGTAGATAGACTCACTAAGTATGCTCACTTCTATGCATTGAGTCACCCTTTTACTACCAAGAAGGTGGTTATTCTGTTTGTAAGTGAAGTAGTTAAACTTCATGGATTTCCATCATCCATAGTTTCAGATAGAGATCCCAATTTTCTAAGTCAATTTTGGAAGGAACTTTTTAGAATGGCTGAGACTCAATTGAAACTCAACACTTCCTACCATCCTCAAACTGATGGCCAAACAGAGGTTGTTAATAGATGCTTGGAGAATTATTTGAGAAGTTTTGTAGGCCCGAAGCCCAAACAGTGGCTAACGTGGCTATCTTGGGCAGAATTCTGGTATAATTCTACCTATCATAGTTCTACGGGTATGACTCCTTTCATGGCTTTATATGGTAGAGATCCCCCCATGCTACTCAAAGATGGAGAGTTTTCATCTAGGATTGAAGATGTGAATCAATTGATACAACAAAGGGATCTGTTGCTAGGAGAGCTTAAACAGAACCTCCTCAAGGCCCAAGACCAGATGAAGAAAATGGCTGACAAGCATATGAGGCATGTGGAGTTTCAGGAGGGGGATTGGGTGTACCTCACGATACAACCTTATAAATTGAAATCTTTGGCATGTAGACCTTTTGCTAAACTCATAGCAAGATATTATGGTCCCTATAAGGTGCTGAACATAATCAGTCCAGTGGCTTATAGGTTGGAGCTCCCTAGCCATGCTAAAATACACCCAGTTTTCCGTGTATCTTTACTTAAAAGGGCCCTAAAGCCTAGTCATAATCCTCAACCGCTCCCTCCAATGCTAAATGAGGAATATGAATTGGAAGTACAACCAAAAGATATAGTTGATTGGAAAAAAGATCAGCAAGGGCAAGTTGAAGTGTTGGTCAAGGGGGCATATCTAGCAGATTGCAACAACTCTTGGAAAATAGTAGCCATGTTGTAGGAGAAATTCCCATCTTTTCCTCTTGAGGACAAGATAATTCTTTTAGGGGGTATTAATAGGAATAGAGTAAGACCTCCTATTACAAATGTATATGTGAAAAGGAGAAAAATGATAAAAGAAGGAAAATAATTGGTTATAGTGGGTTAAGGGGGTGATTGTATGTCTATAAATAAAGGATAGAGTAGTAGGGGTAGTTACTTTTGAAGAAAATAAGAAAAGGGAACTGATTTGGAATCAGTTAAGGGAATACTCTCTTCCAAGGAAGGAGAGAACTCAACCTTGTAATCTAATCCTATAAATCAAATAAAAAATTCCATTCAATATCTTATTGATCTTGAATCTGTCATTATATCTTCTTATCTACTAAGTTATGTTTTTAAAATCAATCTTAACAGGTCTGGTTCAAAAAATGACCCAACCAATATTTAGAATCAGGTAAGGATAAGCCTTAACCCGTCCTAACCCGGCCCATACTCACCTCTACTTTGATCTATGGTTATTCTTGTTCTTACTGTATGTACTATAGTTACATGGTTGGTAATACAGGTTCAGATGCGTGGTACTTATTCGTGTATTTATCCTTGGTTGCTTATGTTATCGGTAGCAAATGAGTTGCTTATTTTGCATGATTAAAGGAGTGATAGTTATACATGTTTGCAATTGTCTAATTATCAAAATTCCTTTTATCTTTTTATAAGTAGGGCTAATTTCACTCTAAAAGTTAGATCATGAGAAGGATTCTCAAATCATTATTACTTTACCTTAAGGGTTAGTTTGGGAGTTGGATTTTAGAGGGGGAGGGAGGGAAAGGGAAGGCTTCGTCCCATGAAATACACTTGTTTCATGGTTCCCAAGCCTTCCCTTCCCTTTCCATCCATTCCCCTCTAAAATCCAACTCTCAAACTAACCCTAAAAGTATGGTATTTGTGTTTTAAATTGGGGTTGTCGTCGTGATTGTGGTTACTATGATTGTGGTCATTGCAGACGTTGTAATATGAATTGCGGCCATTACAGTATGAATTATTTTGTGACTAAATTAATATTTTTTATATTGATGCAGTCTGATGTAGCCCCATATGATTGTGTTGTGATCTGATGTGGCCCAAATACGGTTCGATCCGGTTGCGTTACCATAATATTATGGCCGCATCATGTGATGCGGTCCACAATATGAAACACTGCATGTAATAGTTTTTTCATGTCATTACAAATGACTGGTTCGATTGTGAGCTTAACCAATTGGAAACTTAACTAAGTCTTAACAAATCTGAAAATAATGAGCACTAAGAGAAATGGTCTCTATTTGTGAGGTATAGATATCTTAGTGGCTTAAGTAGTTGAAACTTTTGGGCTGGTTTGTCTCCTTAACCCCTAGGTTCACAAACTGAAGAAGGAAGAGATACCAAAACTCTTGGGACAAAAAATTTGTCTATATTATATTTAATATGAAATGCTAAGAGTCTATGTGTGAGTTGACTATTAGTAAAGAAGGAAGGAAAAAAGAATGTTTGAGAGTTATCTTACAAGTATGTTCCATAACTCTTAAGCTTTCTTTTCTCTCATTTATTCTCTAAAAACTAACTTGCAAACAAATCCTAAGTTTGTCACTAAAAAATCAAACCATATCATTGGTTTGATATGTTTTAGTTTTGGTTTATTTTGAAAAACCAAACCATTCCTACCCCACTAGTTGTTACTATATTCGTTTTCTGATTCACTACGTGAAAGAAAGTTGCTTCAATAATTGGTTACCTGTGGAAGAAAAACATCCTTGCAAGCCCACTCTATCTCTTTATCTTATTGGTATTTAGCAATGCCATAAAAGTTTGGTTGGTTGACGGAAAAGGTAATTAATAAGAGAATAGACCTTTTTCATTTCCATTTTGTTGCTTAAGAATTGTGAGCCACACGTTCTAATCAAATAAATCATACCAGGGACCACAAAAACTAGCAATTGTTTTTGGTCCAAGTAATCAAACAATTTTGATTGCTCAATACTCTTTTAATGTCATGAGAACAAAGAGTAGGTTCCTTTTGGACATATGAGGGACAAGTACTCGAAAAACAAAAAATAATATCACACTTTTATTATTTTATTTATAATAGAATAACACTTTGTCATTAAAAATAAAAGAAGAAATAAGAATTCATTCTCTCTTATACTAAAGACGATGTTTATTGTGAGATTATGTACAAGTAAAACTACAATTAAATGTATGACACAAAATATATAAATCCAAGAAGGCTCCAAGAATTTTGATCTCCATTACACCACGCATCCTCCTTGCCCACCATACAATGCATACTTTCTACACTTCCACAAAATCTGCATTTCTTACAACAACCACTATTGAGTAGCTCCAAATTTTGCATAAATTTTCATTTCCTCATACAAGCATTTGCTTCTTATTCAACAATGTATTCCTTAGCCCAACACAAGTATCCACCAAGTCTCCACCACCAATCTTGCACAAGCGACTCACTCCTCTGCAGGGCTCGCGTATATTGCACCACCACTACCAATACCAAATCTAGGTCCGGTGATAAACAATTGGCTATTGAACAAAGGCCTGTGCTGCCAGCTCCACCGGTGGTAGCTGCCGCTAACCGTCTCATAGAGAATGACCCGAGTTTAAATTCGACATGGTCTCACAGGGCATGGGTGGCAGCAGGGTGCACAACTTTGCTCATATCCTTAGGACAATCCACAAAGGTTGCAGCTGATTTGCACATGTGGGTTGAGCCAATTATAGCAGGCTATGTTGGTTACATTTTAGCTGATCTAGGATCAGGAATTTATCATTGGGGCATTGATAATTATGGTGATGGTTCAACCCCATTTGTTGGCTCCCAAATTGAGGCTTTTCAAGGACACCATAAGTTGCCATGGACCATCACTAGGCGCCATTTTGCGAACAACTTACACGCATTGGCACGTGCAGTGACATTCATAGTGCTTCCTATAGACCTTGTTTGTCATGACCCTACTGTGCAGGCATTTGTTGCAATGTTTGCCGGTTGCATTATGTTTAGCCAACAATTTCATGCCTGGGCACATGGGACAAAGAGCCGGCTTCCGCCACTAGTCGTGGCATTGCAGGAGGCCAGGGTGCTGGTGTCGCGGTCACAGCATGGAGCGCACCATCGGCCACCGTATAACAATAATTACTGCATTGTGAGTGGAGTATGGAATGAGTTCTTGGATGAGCATAAGGTTTTTGAAGCCATGGAATTGATCTTGTATTTTACACTTGGGGTTAGACCCAGGTCGTGGAGTGAGCCTACTTCTGAGTGGTTGGAAGAGACTGAGATACCTCTTTAAGTGCCAATACAAGTGTGAGCTTATTGCTGTTATCTCTTTTTCCAATTACATTTATCTTTTCTTAAATAAGCATTTGTCAGCATGTGTAAATATACATCTTGGTTGATATACTTTATCTAAGAACTAGCTTTTTAGCCCATGTCATCTGTATGGAGCAAATTAGATTAAATGTTTGAAAGGTTAAATGTAATATATTAGCAAATCTGTAATGTTTCTTAAAATGTGATACTCTTCCCAGTAATAAATAAGGTCTAATATTCATTTGATGCACCACAATTCTCAACATATGCAATTTTCATTCTAAAGAAATACCACATTTGAAATGACAAATGTATTGACCATATTATCAGTAAAGAAAGAAAGTTGTGTTAAATTGTGGATCATATCAGGTGATGTGGCCATAATATTATAGTTATGGTGATGCGGCTATAACATTGTAGTTATGGTGACCGCCACAACCGCATCACACTATAATTGCGATGTGACACTGAACCATAATGATACAGCCACGCTGGTGTTATCATGCAACCACGTCGAACTGTATATGGGCAGCACTAGCCACATCAAATTGAGAAACATTTTTTTATTCATAAAAAATTCACTAACGCAATGACCGCAATCTGCATTGCAATGGCGGTAATCATAATAACCACAATCACACTTTAAAACATTGATACAGGCAAATCATTTCACTGCTAGTAACTTTTAGTTCGGTTTTATAAAGTGAAATTTTGGATAGTTTCAATGCCATTTCCAAGTAAGGGTGATGGGCCTTATGATCTTCACAAAGGCTGCTAAAAGTACAACTGCATTGGTGATGGAGGTATTATTTGAGTTCCTGATACAACACTTTTAGAGGCAAATTAGAATAAATTACAAATTTTGTTAGGTGAAGTATCTCATGTTAAGCATGAAATTTTGCTCACTTCCAGTATGCAAGGACATTTCCCTGTGAAATATTTGGGAGTTCCTCTATCCCCAAACATATGGATAGTTTTTTATTGTCAATGTGTGGTGGATAAGCTTGTTGCTGGGATTAAATGTTGGTACACTAGACATTTATCCTATGTGGGTAAACTACAATTAGTCAATGCAGTTTTCCTTTCATTTCATGCATACTGGCACAAATCTACATGATGCGTTAATGCCTCAACATTATTAGACAACTTGAAAGCCATTATATACAGTTCCTGTGGAATAATGGGTATTCAGGAAGGCCTATGTTTCTGATAAGCCAATATCCAAGTACTGTTTAGTTTAACCTGCTTCTGATAGATAGCAATATTCTTAATCAAAATAAAGTTACAAGTACATTTGGTTCTATAAAAAAATGTTGATTTAAGCATAGTAAGTAGTACAATTGGGCAAGCAAGGTGCAACAAATATGGGGGAGAATGGAGATTATTTGTCCTAGTTTCTTATTTCGGGTCGATCAGTATTTAATAAGTAATATAAAAATTTACTTTTGTTTTTAAAAAATTTCTTTTAATTTATGTGACAATTTTTAATTGGTGGGGATATGAAATTGAGACAGGTTTATGGACATATAATCTCTATTCACAGAGACTCAGTAATCGAACCTCTTGCATCTAGGATTCAACACTTAAAACAATAATATGTCATCCTTCATGTCCAAACAGATGTGTTTAATGCATAATTAGTGGAGGTAGTATGATATTTTCTTTAAACTAAAGTAGAAAGTTATGAAATTTTGCTATTGTAATAAACAATTATACAATAATAATAGTAAACTCGGTATAAACTTAAAGTGTAACATATCTTGGAATAGTAGTAACTAAGTCTTCCTCCTTAGTATCTTATATTCAATCAATTATCATACCATAAATCAGAACTCATTCCGTGAACCAAAGTGTACCGCGTTTCGAATAACTATGGCTTAAAGTTTTCAATCTGGGAGCAAGTCAGAAATTGAAGTATAGTGTGCTCGTTGTTTACCTATCGACAACCAAATACCTATCTGTTGAGATTATACAAGCATACACATATATATAATGTATGGATACAATCGGTTCTATGCCATTAGTCAGTTTTATATTATTACTATTACAGGATTTCCTTATGTTGACTCGAGTAAGTGATACCAATACATGGAATTCATACATAAAATGTATGTTAAAGAAGAAAATCGTTGTAACTATGGTCAATCAAATTTAATAAATATGTTGTTATCATGCTTAGGTTTTCTATTTCTTATATTCATCTTTTCCTCACCATTTAAGGACCCTCAACCATTTATGTTCAAGTGATAGTATATATGTATCGAAAAATTGTGTGATACCATTTGCATTTTATATGCAAAATAAATATGATAAATTACAAATATAGATGTGAAGAATTGAAGATTATTTTGAAAAAGGAAGCATGAACTTGTATTTATTTTCCACAGTATTATTAACTATAAACTGATTGTTTGACTACATTATGGGTGCCCAACATCTTGAATTACACTAAATCCACCATGACAAGGCATTGTTGATGTTCTTGTATATATATATATTATATATATATATAAAGTTCTTATAGTTGTAGCGAAAACAGATGGCTTAGCTTACAAGTAGTGATAACAAAATGGGTTGTTCAACCCATTTAGTTGATGCATGTAAATAAAAGCATGGAAAAGTATGCTTTCTTACCATTTTTTTTGTAAATCCTCTGCCCGTTTAAAATAGGTTGACAGACATGTCTGCGAGCATTAATAAATAATTAAAAAATAAAAAAATTCATAAATCAAAATAAAATAAATAGGTTAAAGATAAAATTAAAAAACTATGGTGTGTTATATAAAGTTGATCAAATCATATTACATCACAATTTTTTATTGAGCGGAATTAAATGGGAAGCTAGAAATGTGGTGATAAGCTTTATAAGCACATGAATTTCGTATAAGACGAAGTATATGGATTGTAAGTTTAGCAAGAAACTGACAATCCCACTATAGAGATAAAATTGGGCATCATATCATATCACAAGTCACTAAATTTATGTAACTTGGGTTAATCATACAAGATAGTGGATAAATTGGTGGAGATGTAATCCATTGGATTCAAGTGGGTTGGGAGTAAGGGTGGAAACAGGCCAGGCCAGACTTTGCCTTAAACAGACCCAGCCTATATAGCACATAGGAGCCTAGGCCTGGCCTGTTAGCCTGTTTAAAAAAAATTCAAAGCCTAGGCCTGACCTGTTTAAAAGTCTGGCCTGACATGTTAGCTTGTTTAAAGGCCTATTATATTATATGCTTATGAAATAAGCTATCATGTCTACATTTTAATGGGCTTATAGGCTTATTTTTAGTTAGACCCATATAATTCTAATAATTAAATTATATTTTTATATTAATATTACACATATATAATAATATTGCTTATATTAAAATATTATAAATTTCAACATTCTTATATAATATAACTAAATAGGTCGGTCTGTTAGGCTTTATAGGCCTTTTAGGTGGCCTAAAGTCTGACCTGTTAAGCTAAATAGGCTTTTTAGAAAGCTTGAGTCTGACCTGTTCGTGAAAAAAGCCTGGTCTGACCTAGCCTGCTATAGGCCAGGTAATAGGCCCCTGATAGGCGGTCTGGCCTGTTTCCACCCTTAGTTGGGAGGAATGTTAGAGTACTTTAGGTATTATATATGATAAAAAGATACAACCCAAGCTTATGGGGAAGTTTTATCGCACAATTGAAAGATCTGAAATGTTATATGAGACTGAATATTGGGCGATAAAATATGAGTAAGAGAATAAACTACATGTAGCATATATGATAATGTTGCATTGGATGGTGGACACTAGACAATATATGATTAGAAAGGAGTGTATTGGGAACAAGAAAGCAATCAAATAGTAAAAAGTATAGAGAAAAGAGGATAACACAAGAGATTTGGTAACAAGGTTCAACCAATTGTGACTACGTCCCCGAGAGCGTTGAGAGGCTACCACTATATATTATTAGAGAATAAAGATTTGTGTTTGACTATTCTTCTCCTTGTTGCATTAGGTTTACATAATATAAATATAGAGCCCTCTACCTCAACCCCTTTACATCAGCCCAAGCACATAACTTGTATTACTGTTATTTAGAGAATATGAGTCATTGCACAACAATCTCCACCTTGGCGAATATCAACAATCTAACATTAGTGAATGTTCAGCAAGCTCAAGCAATGCCTGAACTTGTCCACAGTAACCAGCTTGGTTAACATATCAGCTGTATTTTCTAAAGTATAAATCTTCTACAATATTATCTGTCCACAAGCTACCAACTCTCTTATCTTGTGAAATCTCACATCAATATGTTTGGTTCTAGCATGATACATCTGGTTCTTTGTCAAGAAGATAGCACTCTAACTGTCACAATGCAGCAAAACTCCACCTTGCTCAATGCCTAACTCATTTACCAGCCTCATAAGCCACATGGCTTCTTTAGAAGTTTCACCAGCTACCACATACTCTGCTTTAGTTGTGGACATAACAACAACAGACTGAACTGATGATCTCCACATAATTGGTCCATCTGCAAGGGTGAAGACAAACCACGTTGTGGATCTTCTATCATCTAGGTCTCCTGCATAGTTTGAATCAACATAAACAGTAACTGAAGGCTTACTCTGTTTACTACCAAATATGATAGTAAGAAATGTTGTCCCCTTCAAATATTTGAAAATTCATTTGACTACTTCTCAATGTTGTTTCCTTGGTTTCGACATATACTTGCATACTTGACTAACTGCTTGTGCCAAGTCCGGTCTAGTACAAACCATATCATATATCAAGCAACCCACTGCACTAGCATATGGAACCTTTGACATGTATTTCTTCTCTTCATCTGTCTTTGGACACTAATCTAGGGGAAGCTTGAAGTGATTTTCCAATGGAGCTCTCACTACTTTAGCATTGCTCATATCAAATCTCTCTAAGATCTTTTCAACATAGTTTTGCCAAGAGAGCCATAGTTTTCTAGCTCCCCTATCCATGTGAATCTCCATCCTAAGAATCTTCCTAGTAACCCCTAAATCTTTCATGTCAAACTCCTTACTTAGCATGACTTTCAGCTCGTTGATATCACTCAAATGATTAGCATCAATCAACATATCATCAACGTAAATTAACAGAAAAATAAAAGAACCATCATCAATGCTTCTCACATAAACACAACAATTATACTCACAGCGCTTGTCACCAAGCTTCAACATATAAGTGTCAAACTGCTTGTACCATTGTCTCAAAGACTGCTTCAACCCATATCGAGACTTCTTCGACTTGCAAACCAAATGACTTTGTCCAGCTTCACTAAACCCTTCTAGTTGTGTCATGTAAATTTTCTCCTCTAATTCACTATGGAGAAAGGCAGTCTTCACATCCATCTATTCTAAGTGTATATCTTGGCTGACTACCAAGGCAAGCATTACCCTGATAGAAGTGTGTCTCACCAATCAGGAGAAAATCTCATTGTCGTCGATTCCCTTCTGCTTTGAATATCCTTTTGCTACAAGACGAGCCTTGAACTTCCCATTCTTTTTTGAAATTGTTGGCTTCCTCTTGTACACCCACTTGCCCCCAACTACACGCTTGTCTAGGGGGCAATGGGACAATCTCCTAAGTTTGGTTCTTGTGTAGAGACTCCATCTCCTCCATCATGGCACTCATCTATTGTTCTTTCTCCTGGATGTTTATAGCCTCTTGAAAGATAGATGGATCTCCTAAACTAATATGGAGAGCAACTGAAGCCATATCCTCAAAGTCATATCTCTCTAGAGGTTTGATAGACGCATATCTCTGTCTCTAGCAAGTAGATACTCCTTTACACCTGAACTTTCCACATGAGAATCATCATGTTCGTGACTTGAACTAGTGCATGGTTCCTTGCCTTTATTTACCTGAACCGTGTAATTTCTCACTATAATCATATTTGATCCCAAAGTCTCTTCATTTGGCTCGGGTACCTCTATTAAAGTTGATTGTTTCAACATGAAATCTTCATCAAACACTACATCTCTACTCAACACCACTTTCTGGAAACTGGATCCTAGAACTTGAACTCCTTCACACCTTTGGTATATCCAATGAAGATACACCTCTTTGACTTGAGATCAAGTTTAGATCATTCATCACTAGGTACATGTACATAAGCAGGACAACCAAATATGCATAATATATTATAATTGATTGGGTTACTTGCCCAGACTTCTACAACTTTACCATCCTATGAAGCCAATGGTGCTCTATTGATGACATAACATGTCATAATAACTGCATCTGCCCAAACCTTTGGAAAGTCCAACATCCAGGCTCATACATATGGCCCTCTCTATAAGAGTTCTATTCATCATCTCTACAACACCATTCTATTGAGGAGTCTTCTCCATTAAAAAGTGCCTCTGAATACTATGTTTCTCACAGAATTTCTAAAACTATGAGTGTTTGTACTTCATTCCATTGTCTGACCTCAGGTATTTGATTTTTCTACCAGTCTGGTTCTCTACCTCTGCCTTCCAAACCTTGAACTTGACAAATACATTTGACTTATGCTTCAGAAAATATACCCAAACCTTGCGAGAAAAGTCATTAACGAAGGTAACAGAATACCTAGAACTTCCTAGGGATGATTCCTGATTGGGCTCCCATACATCAGTGTGGAAATAGTCTAGAATACCTCGAATCTTGTGTTGGTCAACCTTAAAACTAACTCGTGTCTATTTCCCAAGCACACAATACTTGCACAAATCTAGCTTGCATTTGCTAACTCCCCTCAACATTCCTCTTTTGCATAGTTCTGTCACGCCACACACATTAATATGACCCAAACGCATGAGCCATAATTTTTTAGCACCATGGTCTAAATCTACTGAAATCTCTTCAGCCACTCTAACAACTCCACCTACAACTATTTTCTCTAACAGGTTATAAGTGATCCCAACAGTCCTCTTACCCTTCATCACAAACAAAGCACCTTTGCATACTCGAATAATATCATTGTCCCTATCAGCTCTATAGCTAAATCATTTGGCCTACAATGCCCCAAAGGAATCAAATTCTTCTTCAAATCTGGTATGTGCCTAATCTCACATAACGTCTTCACTACACCATCATCCATCACAATTCTGATTTCTCCTATGCCAATAATTCATGTGCTTTATTATTTCCAAGATACACGAAACCAAAATTGTCCATCCTGTATATTGTGAACTATTCTCTATTTGGCGTCATGTGGTTGGAACAACCAGTGTCAAGTATCCACTCATATGCACTATGATTTGATGATATAGATAGTAGATCAACATCACTGTTGTAGCCAGAATCATCTTTCTGTGCAACATTTGTAGATGTAGAAACTCCATCTTTCCCTATTGGCTTGCTAGAACTCCATTTGTTGGGACAATCCTTTTTGTAATGCCTAGTATGTTTGCACTTATAACACCCTACTAGTTTTCTGCCCCTAGAATTTGGTCTTTTCCCTTTGGCAAGACATCTTCTGCCTTGTCTCCTCCCACACGCTTGACACCTTTTCACATACAGACCATCATCCTAATGAAGATGCAATCATGCATGAATGAGAGATTGAAGATGAAAGCATGCATCACATGTTTTGATGAAGACAAAGGACACACATAGTTTGATGAAGACAAAATATTGATAAAGACAAATGATCGACAACATAGTTAATGTTCAAGGACAAACTTGAGAGGATGAGAAAATCAACAAACAACAAGTATCCACTATAAAGTCAACACTCAAGTTCACACAAGGCAAAACATTCAAAAGAAGATCTAGAGGTTAATTATTTGTGTATCTTTATTAGGTCTTAAGATGCTTGCTTAGTAAGAGTCTAGGCTATGATGAACCCTAATGAAAGTCTCACAAGCTAAAATCAATCATATCTAAAATGAGACTTACATGCATACATACATGATTTACATGCACATACATACATGATCATATGTTTTGAATGTTTTAAAAAGTGTTTTAAATCATACATCATTCAAAGGCATGCATCATTAGTTTATAAATCATGTAGGAGGTTCATTCATCATTTGAATATATTTTAGAAAACTATTAATCAATTAACAGATGTGTTAATCGATTAATCATTGAATTACTTAGGAACACGTTAATCGATTAAATGAGGAGTTAATCGATTAAGGTGGTTACTATTTCTGTTTTCTGTTATTTTCAAGAAATCCATTAATCGATTAAGGTTAAGTATAATTGATTAACTTCAATTAAAAACAGAAAATTATTTTAACCCAAGTTTTTCATATTGCTTAATAGTGAATGGGGAGAGATGAACTTTGATTCATAGAGGGAGAACACATTTTCGAAACAAAGAGTTTTACACATTATTCATAAAATCTTTGAGCTCAAACTTTCATATTTTTAGAAAGATTTTCTAAGTGTTCTTTTGAGAAAAGAAAAGGGTGAATCTTTACAAGATACCCGTTGAACTTTTAATGTCAAATCTTTGTGAAAAACAAACCTTGTATCTCACGCTTCTATTATGTAATTGTGAGATCTTTTAGAAGGGTTCTTAGATTCCGAGAAGAGTGTAAAATCTGTACATATTAAGTGCACATGTAACATGAAGAGAATTGTTAGACTAAGGCATTAACACATTTTCTTGGTGTGTTGTATCACCATAGAAGGAGAATAGGTTTGGGAAAACCCTAGTTGTGGTTAGGTAAGTGTCTTCACGAGAAGCAAGAGGTCTTGGTATTGAGCGATACTTAGGCTGGAGCTAGAGTTGCAAATAGTGCGGTATCCTAGTAGGCGAGCTTATTAGTCAAATCGGAGTGGGGGCTTAACAGTTCCAAGAAAGTAGCGTCTTATATCTTGTATTGGAAGTATGTTTGTAAAGAACATTGATTTTTCATAGTGGAGAAAAATCTCCAAAAGATTAGAAGGGGAAGCTTGGATGTAGTTTACAAGTGGACCCGCAAATGAACCAGGATAAAAGCCGAGTCTCATTCTTCTTTTCCCTTATCTTTTTACATTTTCACATTACTTGATTTACTTAACTTGACATCCATATAAATTATCTGATAATTGCATATTCTTTATTGTGCATTTACTATTCTTAACTGTTTGTAATAAGTGCATATAAGTTTGGTTTAATCTTGGTAATCTTGGAGATCGAAAGAAAACTGTTTTTCACTGAAACTGAACTACATAATCGATTAAGTTGTTTACTTAATCGATTAATAGCAGATCGATTTAATAACTGCTCCTGTCATTACTGCACCAAACTGGAAATCACCTTTTGAACTAATGTGTGATGCAAGTGATTATGCAGTTGGTGCAGTTCTGGGACAGAGAAAGGAACGGGTTTTTCATGCAATACGTTATGCTAGCAAAGTTCTAAACGAAGCACAAATCAATTATGCTACAACCGAAAAAGAACTGCTAGCAATAGTGTTTGCATTGGAAAAATTTAGAAGCTATTTGATTGGGGCAACAACAATTATTTATAGTGACCATGCCGCAATCAAATATCTTCTAAAAAAACCAACTCCAAGCCACGGTTGATTAGATGAGTTTTGCTTTTGCAGGAATTTGACTTAGAAATTTGCGACAAGAGTGGCAAAGAAAATCAAGTGGCAGATCACTTGTCAAGATTGATAAATAAAGAAGTCGCGTTAAGAAAACAAGAAACAGTAGAAACATTTCATGATGAAAAGCTATTTCAACTTCAAACAAGACCATGGTTTGCTGATATGGGCAACTATAAATATCACTTAACAAAATAACATCATTGCTTAACAACGTAATATCACTGCTTAACAACATAATATCACTGCTCAACAATGTAACATTAGAGCATAACATTTCATAATAATCATATTTATGAATTAATATATTACAATTATTGATTAACAATATAATTTTACAATTATGATTAACATATATTACAATTATGAATTAACAATATAACATTATAATTATGATTAACATGATATTATAATTATGTTATTATATATAGAGAGAGAAATTTAGGAATGAATAGTTGATCCGGATAATTGCGGGTTTGGATACCTCAGTATCCGAACTCAAACACATTCAATAGTGGGTCTCAAAATCTCAGGTCTAAATTACCTACGAGTCCAAAAATACGGATCAGGCCCAACCCATTATAAATATTATTGACAGATACCTGCAAATCTGGATACTCATTACCATCCCTATTTTCGAGTAGTTGAGATTCAATGATCCATATTGTAACTTTAAACTATATGAGTTCATTTTCAAGTAATTCAAAATAAATACATATCGAACCAATTATGTATAAACAATACATTCACACTCAAATCTAACAATAACTTTCAATATTATAAACAATACATAACTAGAACTAAGAGATTGATTAATTATTTCAGGTGTCCATCCAGATATAAACTCAAACTATGGTAGACCAAATTTATATTCACGGTTAAATATATAAAATTTATTAATATGATTTTAAAAGTAACATGAAGATATATTTTTATGAATTAAAATTAATTATTCACATTTGCACATCATTAAAAGTTAAATAAATATATTACCGTTGTTGTAGTATTATAAACGTATCGAAACATTCAACTAAAAGTGATATTTTTAACAGTTTAAAAATAGATAATCAAAACTAAGATAGTAATTAGTTATCATGTTTTATGGGAATATAGAGAAATTTAAAAAGTACCAAAAAAAGAAAAGAAGTGCAAAAGAAATCGATAAATTATAGGATTACCAAGAGGGAAGTAATTTCCATTGACGTAATGGGGGTGGTGCGAGACACAATGGCGGTGGCACAAGACGTAAAACTTGAGAAAGAGAGGTTGTAGATGGGTGAAGCATGACTAATAAGGATTATGAGATTAGAGTTTATCTATTATTATCTATTTAACCTTAAATTTTATTTAATTCAAATTACAATAAGTTGACACATTTGTCTATAAATATGAAGTGTTATATTTAAGTACAATCCAATTTTTAGTATAGTTTAGGAAAAAAATCAAACATAAGGGTTTGACTTCGTTTAGTTCATTTTATTTTGCACTATAGAGACTAAGTCGAACATGAACAATTTGGTTCATTTCTGTTTATCAATTCACTTGTTTTCTAAGAACAAAAATAAGAGGATGAATCATTAAAAACCTTAAGAAACCCATATAAAAACCTTCTTAGATCTTTTACAAATTTGAAAAAGCAACCTTAAACATCACAACCATGAATCCATCTCTTCCCTCACTTATCGCCTTTTCAAAACCTCTTAAACATTGATCGAAATTGGAAAGCAAACCCCTTCCATGAGGCTTGAAACGACAAGGTGAGCCTTGGGGGAATTGATGCAATTGGATGGGGATTTGTATTCTCATTAGCCTCCTTGATGAGAGCGCGGAACTACTCACTAGTGAATTGTTAGGTATGTAGGTGATAAATAGTTAGAAGGGAGGGTGAATAGGTAAAATATTACGTCAATGATTCATTACGCACACACTTAATTTTCCGTGATAATTAATTGATATTAATTAATTATGGTGTGATTATTTTCAGTCTAATAGATTACTAAAACTAATTATACTCCTAATAATTGATTCACAATCAATTATGGTCGATCCATATAACTAAATCATCTGCTTTATGCTTAAACCATTTTATACTTAAACATGGCTAATCGAACGCATAGTTCAAATTGGTCAAGTTCCAAATTCTCGGTCAGACCGGCCTGTTCGAGCCAAAATTAATAAATGGTAGTGATGACTCATTGAGTCAAAGTTGTGGGACCCCTCGTCTCCAACCTCGCTAGTCCCCATTCCTCTCTTCACTCCTCTCTCACTCTATCATCTATCAATCTCCCAAAAAATTTTCTTCAAAACCCTACACCTCACTCACTCGCTCTCTCTTATCTCCAATTTCACACCATTCATCTTCAATCCCTAAATCATTTCAATCCCTCCATTTCCTTCAAACTTTGGCTTCTGAGATTCCCAACAACCCATCCGTTAATGGATTCCGTTAAATCAGAATCCGAATCGATGATAACCGTCAACGACAGCAAAGGTGACGTCATCAATGGTTACATCGTTTACACTCGCAGAAAGAGAACCCTTCCTTCGCATAACGGGAATGAAGCGAAGAGAATCAAAATCGAAGAAGAGAAAGTGAATGCAGATGATGGAAATGTTGAAATTGAAGTGAAAAGTGAAGGAGGAGTGTTTGGGGAAAGTGGTGGCTCAATCGAGGTTGAAGTTGTTCAAGACGACGTCGTTATTTGCAGAAGAGGTGTGGAAACCACTCGCGTTGCGCATCGTAATAAGAATGCTATTGTTGTTAATAAGAAACCTTTGACAGTTAAGGAACTCTTCGATACTGGTTTGGTTGATGGAGTTCCAGTTATCTACATGGGTAATAAGAAGGTTCGTTTACTCTCTTCATTCATTTTTATCTATACAATTAGAAATTTTTTATAATGATTATGATTGAGAATTATAACGTTCCATTGATTTAACTTGATTGTTTGTTATTAATTTTATGCATCAGATCAAACATTGGATTTTAATGTAATAGACTTTTTATAAACGTTTTTTTCTTGTTGTTGATAAACTTGTAATCTAATAGATTGTCCTAGGGGTTGAATACATTTGTTATTGTGTTTTGTTTTATATTAAATAGAATGAAGTAATTGGCTAATGACTTGAGAAATTGAGTGAACCATTAGGTGGGTATGCGTAATAAAAGTTAATATTATTAACACTGATATGGTCAATTGTGTGTGTCGTTTACATGTTATCACTTAGAGATTAAATTCAAACTTTTGAAGGAACAAGACTCTTCAAAAAAAGTTTGAGTTTAAAACCAAAATCGAGTAAACTTTAAGGACCAAAAACATAATTGAAGTATTATAATTTTTTACCCACACCTAAAAGTAGTTTTCTACATTAGTAACCATTCTTACACGTAAATGCAGTTATAATAATAACTATCCACTAGTGCTAGTAGAATATGAATGACCACGGTGAAGAGGACCTTGTGATATCAGCAGTTCAAATCCTTGAGCCATCACTTTCTGTAGGAGGACTTTATCTAACCACCACTAAAAAATCATGTTATTGACTATTTTTTAGAATTCCATATTTGAATTGCAGCTATCTAAATTTCATAGGGCCAGATAATACAGAATATCTTAAAACATCTTTTATTAACAGCATGGATGATTAGTCTTTGCCTGACCCGGCAGGAAAAAGCTGAGCCAGATACTACTTGAGAGCAATATAAAATAAGCTATATAGAAGGTCAATCTTTTTAAATAACATGCTGATTTATACTTAGAAGGTATCAAAATTAAGCTATCATGGAAAATTATTTACAATCATAATTTTTTTGCCGGTGGTGACCAGTGATCTAGTTTGAAGTGTAGCTTTCACAGATAAATGTAATGGTCACTGATTCTAATATTAGTGTGTTGTAATTATAGGATCAAACATCTGGATTGCGGGGTGTGATTCAAGATGGTGGGATATTGTGTTCATGCAGTATCTGCAACAGACGCAGGGTGAGTTATAATTTTTCATTGGGAAATGAGCACCCAGTGGTTTCTTAGGTCTAAGCCTGCATTTTTGTGTTTTTCTTGGTTCCTTTTGCCTATGTAGGTTATTCCACCCTCCCAATTCGAGATTCATGCGTGTAATACATATAAGAGAGCAACAGAGTATATTTGCCTCGAAAATGGGAAGAGTTTGCTTGAGCTATTGAGAGCATGCAGGACAGCTCCCCTACATACTTTGGAGGCGACGATTCAAAATTTTGTTTGTTCACTGCCTGAAGAGAAATATTTTACTTGCAAAGATTGCAAAGGTGAGAGTTTTTCTTTTCTTCTTTATATTCAGTTTTAGTTTTTGAGTTTGTCAACCGATCAAAGTATTTGTGGGTTAAAATGGAAAGCGTATAGTTTTCATTCTGTTTTATTTTTTGATTGACTTGAATGCTTAGTTATTATTATTGTTGTGCCCATAGCGTGTTTTCCTTCATCAAGTGGGGGAAGGGTGGGGCATCTATGCTGTTCTTGCTTGGAATCAAGGAAATATTTTACTTGTAAAAGTTGCAAAGGTGTGAGCTCTGCTTTCGTTATTTAGAGTCAGTTTTAGTTGTTCAGTATGTCACACTGATCATAGTTTTTGTGGGTTGAAATGGAAAAGAGTATAACTTTCATTGTTTATACTTTTATTTTTTGATTGCCTTGAATGCTTAGTTATTATAATTATTGTTGTTTCCATAGCGTGTTTCCCTTCATCAAGTGGGGGAAGGGTAGGGCATCTATGCCATTCTTGCCTGGAATCAAGGAAATCTGAAGACAGTTCTATTAACGCAGTTGGCAAAAGAGTCAGGTATTCATTTCTTGTTCCCTCCTGGCTTAATTTGAAACTAGCTTTCTCTGTAGGGTTTATAAAATAAAAAACGGCCTACTATTCTTTATTTGCTTAGAAAACAGACTGGTTAATAATCTGTGACTCACTAGAAGAATTGGCTTTTGAAGGATAGAAGTTAATTGTTTACTCAACTTAGTCTTTGTATACATGTCTCTTAGTGGATTTGATAAAACAATCACTTCTAGCACATACAGTTGCGTATACATACTACTGATATGATTCCCATGCTGCTTATATGATGGCAGTTTTTATTTAATGGAGTTGGTTTTACGAGGGTAAGGTACTAAGGTTGCATACATCTACCCTCCCGTGGGAGTCTTGTGTACTGGGCCACCCTAATTTAGTTTTAAAAAACTGCTTACTTGCTTATTGTATTAATTAATGATCTGTTGAATGTCATTTTGTCACGAGAAAGATCCTCTTAAAGTGATTTCTTCCTATCATAAATGTGTCATTCATTTTCTTTATTTTTCAAAGAGATATTATAATTTCATTGTCGTCAAATAATAGACACTAAGAGTGGGAGCTCCGAAACATTACTTGTTTCCAGGTCACTTGGCTGACTACCGGTTTGTGTGGTTCATCCACTGATGTTAGTATGATGTTTATTAATAACTATTTAATTAATGTTAATATAAAATAGTGTCTCCCTTCAATGTTAACAAATAATATAAGGTAGTTAAATAAAATCGTTTATTTGAAGTTGTAAACAAAACAAAACTGACCAAGCATGCCCTTTTTCTTTAATTTTATTTACTTTCTGGCTCCATTTTTTAGTTAACTAGCTTGGTCCTAAATGTTCAACTGTATTACCAGTTATATGAAAAACTGAAACCTGGTAGGTTATGACATTATGTAATATGGTTGGTTCCTTGCTTTTTTGTAAGGCTAACCTGTATTGAGAGGTGATGACCTGTACCCATACAGGGCAAATTGCCCTTTCAACTAGGTTCTTGGCATTGCACATTTTATGAAACTATATTCATGATAAATGTTATACAAAAAACGCTGACCGGCCTGGTCAGCGTTTTTTCTATCAGTTTATGCTTGGATTTGCCTTGCAGAAACAAAAAATTTCTGGGAATTCTTATTAAAACGTTAAAATATATTTACTCTCAAGCCCATGGTATTATTTTTGCTCATGTTTGATGACCAGAAATCTAGAATCTTGTTGAATTGTATTTTGGAAGAAAAATCATTTTTATTGTAAACTTTGCATTGTTTCGTCACACTATTGCAAAAAGTGATAAAGTGGTTCCAGAAATTTATCATGTTTTTGTAGGGAGCACATCTCTTGTCTCGAAAAGTGTGTCACTTCATGTGCCACTTGTTGTGATTGTTCAGAAAAAAATACTTAATTATTAAATTTTTAACTTAAATACATTTTTTTCAACCAATCGCAATAAATGGCACATGGAGTGACACAGTCTACGGGGCAGCAGATGTGTTCCCGTTTTTGTATGGCAATGGGCACAACAATAGTTACAACTTAAAATGATACATGAGTTGCTTTTGGGGAAGAGAAATGTAGTGTTTGTGGACAGTTGTTACAACTCATAGTTTTCCAAAAACAAAAATTGGGTAAAATATATTTTAATTATTTTACTCAGCTTGGTCTGGGAATATAATCATAAGTGAATTAATGTCATAGTTCAAAATGAAAGTTAAACAGGTTCAAAATGTCAAAACCATGTATCCCAAGTTCCCAACTAATATGTGTAAGGTTCACTGAAATGTCTTTGATCCCATTTCTGCCCCTTAATTTTATGATTTCTTTCATTATTGTATTATGACATTTCAGGACTCCTAAAGCAGCATCTGAACTGTGTATCTCTTCAAAAACTAAGAGACACGGGAAGAAAAGGACAATGTTGGTATTTAATTAATTTATATCTATTTCACTTCATCTATCCTAGTTACAAATTACAATACAAATTTGTGAATGTTTGCATTACAATTTTGTGCAAAACAAAAATTTTGGGTTACATGTTTTCAACCTGATGATTTCGTAAAATTTTGTGGTGATTAATAGATCGTCTGCTTTGTTGTCACTGTTTACATTTTTTTTTAACTTACATGCTCTCAAGTGTCAACTGTTATTAAGGTAATCAAAATGGGTTAGCAGTTCAAGCTCTTCCAAGAGTGCTTCTGCACCTATTTTATTTCTCAAAAAAAGTTTGTGGACGATGAAAACACACTTTGTATCTTGCTTTATTTTTAAGCGTCCTTGATGTTGTTACGATAAATATATAGGCTGAATTGGTAACCAGCAAGTTGTTCCTCATCTTTACTGTAATTGGTTGTAATTACTAGGTCAGCGAAGCTTTCCGTAAAATTGAAGACCGCTCCAATTACTTCAAATTCAAAGTGTCTATCTCCTCGGAATAAGAGTCAGTGGAGGATCACTAAAAAGTAGGTTCTCTTCTCTGCCTTCATTTGTGTGTATATATTATATCTATCTGTAGATTTTTTCCTCAATCACCCGTCTTTTGTGATGGTAGTAATTATTTGTTCATCCCACATTTTCTTTTGTAGGTATCAGCGATTGCATAAATTACTTTTTGAAGACAATGGACTGCCTGATGGAGCTGAACTAGCATATTATGCACGTGGGCAGGTTGTTTAAGTGTGTATTTAATGTGCAAGTTATTATATGTCTATCACGTTGTTGAGTCTTATGTTCTGGTTTGCAGAAATTGCTTGAGGGTATCAAAAGGCGCTCTGGAATTTTTTGTGGGTGCTGCAACACTGAGGTTTTTCTACTTTTCTTTTTTATGTTTGTGGGAGCTCCCCAGGAATCTTTAAGTTGTATAGAATTATGGATAATGCTTTCAATTTTTAATGTTGTGCAGATCAGCCCCTCACAGTTTGAGGTCCATGCTGGCTGGGATTCTCGCAAGAAACCGTGAGTTATTTTTCCTTTTGCTTTATTGTTTTTCTTTTGGGAGGTGGGTGGTGGTAGTTGGTGGTCATGCTTGTGTGGGAGGATTGGAAGAATATCCAGAGGCTTTTTGATTTGCTTGTACGTATGGATTTTCAAGGAAGTCAAATGTTTTTGGGCAGTTATGCATACATTTACACGTCAAATGGTGTTTCACTGCATGAGTTAGCAATATTTCTCTCGAAAGATCGCCAATGCACTGGAAAGTATAAAAATGATTTATGCATTGTTTGTTGGAATGGTGGGAAACTGTTGCAATGTGATGGATGCTCAACGTCATTTCATAAAGGTCAGATTTAAATTACAAAAATTAGATGCACGAATTATCTATTATCTGATGTGTTTGGAATCATATTTTTCCATTTATTTATCCTTTGCTATTGTGATAAGAAGTTCTGTATCTCCTAGGTTGAAGTCAAGATATAATAGATGCAAAAGTTTCTGTTTGACCATATCCACTAGGATGCTAATATACCAGGTTTTTTTTTGAAGAAACAAACTTTAAGTGACCATATGGATATATTACCGAAATTGCATGACATCCTATTCTAATTTATTATCCTTTTCGGTCCACCTTTTTGCAAAAAGGAAAATGAAAGAATAGGAAAAATGGTCATTTATCAATTGTTTGCCTTCTATAGTATCTTTTTCCCCCTTTGCTAAATGCCTCATTAATAGTTATGTTCTACAAGATTTATTTTCTAAATGCACATGTTAGGATAATCTCATTTGTCTAATATAATTGATTGATTGGATTATTTATCCAGTCGAATTTGTTCTTTGGCCATGCTTTTGGGCAGATTACATATGAACTAGTAATATTGTATAGTGACACAGCTCTTTCTAAAGGGTATTAATCTTCAATTTCATATATTAGTAAATGAATTTTTATCTTCTTGGTGCCTATGTTTCATCATTCATTGAATCGGAAGCAAACAGTTACGAAGAATATTTGTTTTGTTTGAAAATGTCCAGAATGTGCATCTCTATCTAGTATTCCGCGTGGTGAATGGTACTGTCAAATTTGCCAAAACATGTTCCACAGTGAAACGTCCTTGGCTCTTAATGCTGATGCTGTGGCAGCTGGAAGGGTTGCGGGAGTTGATCCTATTGAACAGATTGCCAAGAGATGCATTCGTATAGTAAAAGACAATAACATTGAAGCTGAGATTAGTGGATGTGCTTTATGCAGGTAATAATTACCACATATAGATTAGAACTTAGAAGCCAAGCCAATATATGAACTTGGCATCCAATATTGTACTTTTCAAATCAGCAATCATTATGATGCTTCTTACTTTTCTTTTCAAGTTAATCATAAACCAATGTAGAACGTTCATGATTTTCAACCTAGTTATATATATTATAAAGAGTAAAGCTTTTGCGTGTAGGGGCTCTGATTTCAGCAGATCAGGCTTCGGTCCGCGCACCGTAATATTCTGCGATCAGGTATGCATGGTAGTCCATTTCTATTTTGATGCCACACAACGTGTGGGTATACCTTGTTTGATGAATGATATGATCAGTGAAATTCTTGATTGATGCAAGTATCTAACTCTCAGGATTGATTCGGTCCTACTTAACTAACTTCTATTTGTTATTCTTAATCCTCCCTCCTCTTGTTTGCTTTAGTGTGAAAAGGAATATCATGTTGGCTGTTTAAGGGATCATAAGATGGCTTATTTGAAGGTATTCAGTGTGTATATATGTCTTTTTATGTGGATACATTAGTTTGGACACTGACTCACTTTTCTCCATTGGACATATATATGTATGGAACTGATGACAGGAATTGCCAGAAGGGAATTGGTTTTGTTGCAATGACTGCTCAAGAATACATTCTAATTTGGAGAATCTCCTGGTTCAGGGGGATGAGAAACTCCCTGAATCTTTCTTACATGTTATAAAGAAGAAGCAAGAAGAAAGATGTTTAGAACCCTTCAATGAGATTGATGTAAGATGGAGACTTCTTAATGGAAAAATTGCTTCTTCTGAAACTAGACCATTGCTTTTGGAGGCTGTGTCAATGTTCCGGGTAAGTTCTGCCTGTCCTTATTTATTGCTTCAACATTTTCTGCTTTCTTTCTGTTTGATGGATGAAGGTGACAAGCCTTTTTGTTTTGCCAAATATTGGTAGAGCTGATATGCATTTTATTATTAATGGTGTTATTCTTCCTTTTCTGTATCTTCATTTCATGCCTGTCTAGTTGGTTATAGCTTGTGATTTAGCAGTCACTGAAAAATACTATATAAAACCCCATCTTTAGGAGAGTGTTGTACATATGTTTTGTTTTCAACACATTTATGATTTTATGATCATTTTCTTGATCCACTTTCATATTATCGTTTGGGCTTTTGCTCCTTTTCTGGACTTGAGTCTAGGACACCTCAGGCCTGCAACATTTGCCTGGGTCTTTCTCACTGAGTTTTTCTTTTGACTTCAGGTCTTTTACACATAGGTCCTTTAAATTTGACTTGGTCCTTGGATCGTCAATAGGGCGAAAGGCCATATGGACTTCAATACCATGTTGAAATTTATGATTGAGCCCTGTCCAAGTCTTGCAATGTGGGAGTGAGTTGGTGTTCTTTATCAATAGGCCAAGTTGAGAAACACATAAATGGGCTGGCAAGGTCATATGGGCTTTTGATACCATGTTGAAATTTGTGATTGGGCCTTCTCCAGGTCTTGTTATGTGGGATAATGAGCTAGTTTTCATCATCAATTGGCTAAGATGAGAATTACATACTTAACATCACATCATGACCCATAACCTTAAGGCATTTGTACTATGTGTTTTTCCACCAATATGTTGCTCAACTTACCAATTTCCAACATGGGACTACTTTATTTTCCAAATGTGGCCTACGGTAGGGTGTTGCTTGTGTGTCTGTGTCCGTGGTCCGTGGATATGCATTTGTGTGATAATGAGTTACAATGTTATCTGTGCTGTAGTGCCGTAATAAAATTGTTGGACTGTGTTATTGAGAGGTCACTTGCATGTCTCAGGAATGCTTTGATCCTATAGTTGATGCAGCTACTGGACGTGACCTTGTTCCCCCCATGGTTTATGGGTAAGAAAAGTCTTTTAAAACATCTGTTTGCTTTTAATTTTTCACTTGAGATTCTTTCTTCCCTTTGTCTCAACTAACATACCACTCACATACAGAAGAAATGTGCAGACTCAGGATTTTGGAGGAATGTATTGTGCATTGTTAATGGTGAAGTAAGTGATTTTTCTATTTAATTGTATTGTTTCATTCTTACAGTACTGTTCACATTTTGTTTCGCTGATATTGAAGTTCATCTGTGGTATCGGCGGGTATGCTTCGAATTTTTGGTGGAGATATTGCAGAACTTCCTTTAGTTGCAACGAGTTTTAAGAACCGTGGAAAGGTGCGTGACTGTACTACTTGGTTGTCATTAATTGGTTTACCCTTATTTCTCATCAATTCCTGACCCAAATCCTTTTACCCTTTTAAGATTTCCCTTGCTTTTATTCATTAAGCCAGGATTGAAAAGTGGTATGGGGAAGTTAGGGATGGTGTAAGTGGCCTGAAAACATATCTAATAAGCTACAAGGCCTGCACAACATGTTTAAATGGTTTTTTGTTCTCTACTGGTGTATTGTTCATTTGTTCTATAACTCAATTTTTGGTTGTGCGTCTTGGTTGTGCCTCTTGTCTAAGTTCTGTTCTCTAGAATTTCAGTATTATTGATAATTTGAGTAGTGTGATAACTGGTTCGGACTCTTTCGTTGTTGTGTTGTGATAACGTAATGCCTATGTCATTGTAGTGCAATATTTATAATTATACTTGATTGCTCTGACAGGGCTACTTCCAAACACTGTTTTCCTGCATCGAGAGGCTGCTAGCTTTCTTGAATGTGAAGAACCTTGTGCTACCAGCTTCGGAAGAAGTCGCATCCATATGGACAACTAAATTTGGGTTTAGCATGATGAAACCTGACCAGGTATATGTTCTGCTTGACTCCTTACAAGTTAGGATCTAGGTTAATACCTTGCCATTTATTCTACCATTTATGTTGTTCTGCAACCTTGTTTCTGTGGCTGATAATTTCACTAGCTACATTATTTGTCTCAAGACCCATACCCACTTGAAAAATGTTGAAGTTTTATACCCTTGTGCTGCAGCTAATCGACTATAGAAGGAACTGCAATCAAATGATGGCATTCAAAGGGACAATTATGCTTCATAAAGTGGTGCCTCCATGTGGGATCATCAATACTCAATCATGAAAAAAGGTTATACAGAAAGAAAGTCAATCATGAAAGGGGAAAGTCCCTAACTTTCTTGTTTCCTTCTTTTTCTTGTTCGGTTGTTTTTTTGTACATTTTCGGTTGATTGTAGCCATTGAACTCATAGATGTCATTTATTTAAACATTTATAATGTCATTAGGCATTTTGTTTCAAATTGGCAATATAAGTTTCTTCCTATTCGATATGTAGCTTAAAATCAATTTTCAAACCGCAAAATTTCGGAAAACCAATAGAAGAATTGTGTTTATTAAACTCAATAACACGAAAATTGTGAATATCAGTTAAGTACAGAATTTTTTTTTCAGATAGGATGAAAAATCAAAAATAATTATAGGACCAAATTAAAAAAAGCGCAACATAAGTTGTGTCATTATATGTATATAAAATTTGCAAAAAAAATTATATAATCTTGTAATCTCATAAGATCCGTAAAATGTAATGATTAATTAGTGTTCTTTGGTCTTTGAGAGGTAGCATCTGAACATTTGGTAACTAGTGGATAGTTTTCCTAGTATCGCTTGACATCTGTCAACAAAACATCTGGGGAGATACTTGAAAAAGTATTCTGATGCTCAAGTTAGTATATGAGATAGACATGAGAATGCATAATGCTAAAGTAAGAGTAGGAGAAAAACATCAAGAGATAGAATGTAACTTCCTTATGGGTGAGTCTCCTATTTATTGTGGAGATGTGTGTGAAATAACCTTGTAGATGTTGTTGGTTTGGCTGACTAAATGACATTGTCAACTTGCCTTAGACAAGTAGATGTGTGTGAAATAACCTTGTAGATGTTGTTGTTATGTAGCCATATTATAGGCTTATCTTGTCGTTTGGCAGAAAGTGTGTATAATACGCCAGTAGCATGCAGCCAGTGGCAGGGGTTTGTGTTGTTCAAACGGTGTGGTAGTCTTGTGCAAGTGACATAATAGGGATGACAAAAGTTGTCTTTGTGTTGTACTGTCACTTGTCCGGTCAACGGTGTATCTTTTCGAATTGTCCAATTGTCCGGTCAAGATCTGAGAGTGTTCGAATGGATTCGCTTTGTCCAGTCCCTGGTTGACAATTGTCGATCTTGTTCGGTCATGACATGTCTTTTTGGATCGGGGTGGAACAATTAGGAATGTTAAGAGGCTGTTTTGATGTTGAAAACATTTCAAAATAAAATTTGACCAAATAAAGCGTTGGTCTAGTTGTGTAATGCCTCACTAGATTTCCAGAAAGGCCAAAAGGTCAATTGTTCGATTCCTTTAAGCAAAACTTGTTGGGAGTGGTAGCCATACACCCTGAAATAGATTAGTTCCTTATCAATAAGATGAAGGAATATCTTTAGTAATACCCAAAAAAAAAATCAAACAAAAATGCACAAACAATTACCAAAACATTCATGAACTTTAACACTAGGATTGGGCTATTGGTACTAGATATGTCTATCCATACTCCTATCATCTTCTGTTTTCCAAAATAACCCCTGTTCAAACTTTCTTAAATTATCTTTTCTATTAATTCACTTTTATTATTTATTTATACTTATATTATTATATGACTAAGATCTTTTTCCATGTACCAAATTGACAAACCCTTGAACCTATGCCCGCGATAATGCTCCTAACTTTCATTTCTTCTTTTTTGAAAGCCATAAGCTACATAATGCTTCTTTTCTCAATGGATAATAGTTGAAACTTGTTGTCGTGCTCGAATTTTTATCGTAGACTTTTTTAGAGTCGCTATTACAATTTATGGTAAAAAATGTAGAAAAGTCCTTTAGCCCAATTACATTGGGCTTTGGATTTTTGATATCCGGGTTTGGGAGTCGATTACAGAATAGGTATAGTATTAGCACCCTATCTATCTGTTTTAAACAGCACCCCTCACTACATTGTATGACTTACATTATACTTTACACTTATTTGGTTATATAATTGATTATTAAAAGGATAAAATTTTATTTATTTTTTGTTGTGCCTGACAAGGTAAGACCTTGCTCCTACGTATCCCCATAATAGATAGAGAATCTGAAATGATAAATAGTCAAACGATGCCATTATAACCGATCTACAAAGTTTTGATGAAGACAATGTATAATGTGAAAGCTTGAAGACTTGGACATCTCAACAAACAACACACCAAGAACTCAAGGTCAACATCATAGTATTGAGTCTTAGGTTAGGTAAACCCAAGATGAAAATGTCTCACAAAAATTCTAAAATGGAAAATCATATAGAATGAGGCATAACATCATCATACATATATATGATAAATGACACTCATGCATTTGCATACATACATTCATGATTTTGTACTTAAAGGCTCTATTCTTTCTAAAAATCATGTTGCATGTTCATTCATCATATAGGGTATTTACCGCATAAAAAGAAAAAACCAATTTTAAGTGTTTTTAATCAATTAACCCAGTTGGTAATCGATTAAATGGATTTACAGAATGTAACCTCCCTGGATTTCTGCTTGTTAATCGATTAAGCACAATTTTAATCAATTAAGTCATAACTGAAAACCTGTTTTTAAAATAATCATTTAATCGATTAACATTTGTTATATCAGTTATGAGCTAATTCTATTATTTTGAAACGGAATTCATTTCGTTTTTAAAACAGTTTTTTCACCTTCATTAAGTAAGAAGCGAAAATTAATGAGAGAGAGAATCAAAGATTCACTGTGCTACAAAATTTCAAAGCTATATTGATGTATTTTTGAGTTTTCTTGTATGAGCTTCAAGAGTGCAAAGAAAGAATAGAGAGAAAAGAGAAAAAGTCTTTTCATTGCGCAAAATCATTTTTTATTCAATTGAAAACACTCCTTGCATGATTTCATAATTAGGTCTTAGGACTGTGTTTGTGAGATCTTTCTATCAAGGGTGATTAGAGCCGAATTTAGAGTTGTAATCTGCATATTCTAATGCGCAAAGTAACTTGGCGAGAATTCTGTAATTTGAGGAAAATTCTCGTGATGTGTGGTATCATCACAAGTTGAGAATTAGGAGTCTTCATTAGATAGAAAGTCTTGATTCGAGCAAGAGTTTCGGCTGGGGCCAAATTGCATGAACAATGTGATATCCAAGTAGGCGTAGATAAGGGGTCAAATCGGGCTTTGTGGCTCATCGGTTTCAAGAAGGAAGTTTTTGTCTCGTTGTATTGGAAGTGTGGTTGTAAATTACATTTTTTATTAGTAAAGAAAAATCTCTCAGATCAACCGAGATGCATGGATGTAGTTTATAGGGGACCGCAAACGAACCAGGATAAAAATCATCGAGCACATTTTCTCTATCCCTATCTCTTTATAATCCTGTCTTTATTGCTTTCTGTTTTGAATAGATTACTGTGATTAATTGCTTGATGTGTTAATCTGCTGTTAGTCAAGAATCAATCTTAAGATAGTAAAGATAACAAATTATCACGGTTTTTACGAAGCGAGAAAACTAATTTTCAAAGTAAAACAATCAGGTTAACCGATTAATGTTATGATAATAATCGATTAAGTGAATGTCTTCAATCGATTAACCTTGTCGATAATCGATTAAACGCAATACTTTTGTATTCTGCGCAAATATCAGAAAAGCGGGACTGGTAATCCATGAGACCTATTCACCCCCTCTAGGTGTAATCACACCTTATTGGTACCCAACAGAATCAAGGCGACATAGTTCTTTGGATAGAAAAATGTTGGTTGGTTGAGTTAATTTTATAATTTTTATAAAAAATGTAGTGTTAAATCTCAACTAATATTCTTATTAATATGAGTGAAGTACAACCCTTATGTCCGATATCACGCCTCATACTAGGAGATTAGTTAAGATCTTATCACCTTTATTTAAAAGATTTTATATTTATTAAAAAAATATTGTTGCAATTATTCCTAAGTTTTAAGAAAGTGAAGTGCAACTCAAATGTCTATTACTGCATCATACCATAAAAATAGGATTATTTAAAGGATTTAGATTTATTAAAAAAATATTATAACAATCATTTCTAAATTTTAAGAAAGTGAAGCCCATACCAAATATTTGTCACCGCATCATACCTTAGAAAGTAGGATAATTACTACTTTCATTATCCATAAATTACTTCGCACTTTTTATTATTTACATCTTTATTAATGTGATCCTGGATTTTTAATAAAAATATTTACTCAATTAAAAAAATTGCTCATTTATTATTACATTTTTATTAATTCTTTGGGATGAATGTCTAACCTCTTAACATGCATTGAATGGACGCCTAAAATGTGGAGATCAAACAACACAATCCAAAATTCTCCATCTTCTTCAGTGTAGGCCTTAAGTATTAAGGAGCAAAGGAGAAATACTCCATATCATGACTCTACGAGTGATACAGATTCTAAAATATTTATTGTGTTAGGTGATCTGTATTTTTCTAGCTTTTTTATGTTAGAATTTTTTAGTATTGGAGATTGTGTTGGAGTCTGATTTGTGTGATGAGAATTTATATGGGGTTGTGGATTTTTCTGGTTTCTTTTCTTTTGATTTTGGAAGATAAAATTCTGAAAGTAGTTTTTGCTATTTGTCATGATGTCTCTTTTGGTTTGAGAGGATATAACTTTCAAAGTATTTTTGCTGATTTTCGGGGTCTCTCCTTTGCTATTTTTTTGGATTGAGAGAGTATGACTACCAAAATATTTTTGCTATTTTTCACGGTTCGTTTACCAAATTATTTTTTCCTATTTTTCTAGAGGGGTCTTTTTTTTTTTGAGAGACTCCCAAATCTCAATATGCCTACACTATTATTAATGGTAGATAAATTGGCACATTTTTTTAAAAGTAAATCTCCACCATTATTATTTTGGAGAGGATTAAGAGAGATATTCTTTCTCATAATCAAATTTTGATTGTTTTTCTTATTTTTACCCTATTAATGATATTTTAAATTTAAAATCGAAATTAGTCAAAATCATCTATCTGGACATAAAAATATTTTAGAGGTTTTAAAAATCTGAAATTATTGTATCACCTATACATAGGTAAAATCAATCTTTTAAATCTTATAAAATCACAAAAAGATATTTTATGCCCTATTTTTATTTTTTAATTAATTGGAAAACGAAAATAGGAGGAAAAAATTATTTAATGTCATTGACTTGTTCTAAATGCAATTATTATGTTTTAAAAATGCAACACAATCAAATTTGTATCAAATTTACTTGATTTTATTTGTTTTTCTTATTTTCATATTTCTACCTTAATCTCTATGTTGATTGAATCTCTAAAAATTTAATTTTTTAAACCAAAGTGATTTGTGCAACAAAATCAAATTGATACAATAATTTCCTAATTTAATTTGTATATTTCCATAATGTAATCTTTAATTTATTTGATGACCAACTTTTTATGAAAGTAAATCTCCAAAGATTCAATTTTTTTCCATTATATGAAAATTAATTTTTTTGTCAAGAATAATTTTGAAAAAGTATTTTTTGGGCGAACAAAATTAAGTGTTCACGCTTGCAAATTGAGTTGTTGTGTTGAGCTTTGAAACTAGTGAAAATACTCCATATTGTAGTGGTTAAGTGCTTTACGGTTAGGTTTATGTTTGCAACAAAACATGTTGACTTATCTTACCCATTTTCAGCACAAGATTTGAAATACTTATTCAGAAAGTAAGCTCTAACATCTTCAACATTGCTTGAATAGATCCAGTTCATTTTAAAAGTAAATAATTTGAGTTTATCATTTTAATTCAATTTTTTTATAAGTAAAATATTTTATTACTGAAAAAGATAAGGGTACAAACAAAAATCAATATAAAAAACAACTAAAAAAGAGGTCTATAAAGAGTCTCATATACAACTCCCACCTAACAAAAGCCGAAACACAGAAAAACCAAAGCCCGCCCAATAAAGAATATCTAACAATAATTCCAAACTTAATATCGGATTTGAAGTCCATTCAAATCAAGGTGTGGTTGCAGACTTATGTCTACCCTTGACCCATAACCATGATTTGAACTTGTTATCATCCACTAACTCCTCCAAGCATGCTTCTTTGTTGTTAAAAACTGCAGCATTTATGTCATTCCATAGCGACTAGATTCCAGCAATCCAAATAACCGAATAAACTTCTTTTAAGATCATACCTTTAACGGGGAGGAAATGTTGCAGAAGATGTTCCTTGCCACTGGTTGGTAAAACCATAACAAGACCCAACCACTAATAGAGAACCTACCAAACACGATACGAGAACTGACAAGAAAAAACAAATGGCCCACCGTTTCTTCGTGAGCATTATATAGACACACGTAAGATCCTTGCCACTAATATTAACACCTCGATAGGCTAAGTTAAACTTACATTTGAGTTTATCCAAAAAAATTCTCCATACAAGAATCCTAGTCTTCAAAGGTGCCAAAGAATTCCAAACCAAAAGACAATTCTTTTGATCCTTTGTACTAATATAACCATTTTGCCAATTGACTTTTTAGGTTGATTTAACCGTATAAGCATTTGACACATCGTAACTCCAAATCCAATGTCCTTAAGGACAATAGAGCTAATTGTTGGATAACAATGGCTTATGGTCACCCAGAGGGAGGTGAATAGGTATAGCGAAATACTATAGCCGCTTTTTCGAATAATAAGATATTCAGAAAACTACCAATTTAATAAATTATACAGACCCTTAATCGATTAATGACGGCACAAGTTTAATAAATTATGCACAAGTTTAATCGATTAACCTTGTTCTTTTCATTCCTGAAAATAAAATTTCTTGAACAAAAAGTTAACCAAAATTTCAATCAATTCAAATGCAAGACTTAACGAATTTACGCCTAATTAATATCACACAATCAGAGCAAACAGTAAACTCAATAAGCAAGTTAATTCTAGATAAACAAATCGTAAATTGACATAAATTAAAATATAAGGGATAGAAAAGTCGAGATGCCGATTTTATCTTGGTTCGTTAGCGGGTCCACTTGCAAATTAAATCCATGCCTCCCGTTCTGATCTTGAAAGATTTTTCTTCACTAATGGATGAGTGTGAAATTATGTTACTTTTGCATTGCATTTAACTTATATTTTAGGACATAATTAGGACTTCAGGATTGTTTTTAGCTTTAATTTCTCTTTGTTCGGGTTGAGTGAGTATTTTTGGTTGTGTTGCGCATGTTGGATGGATAACCCGAAAAGAGTGGACATTGGGTGAAATAAATATGGAAGTCAGTGTTGAGGCAATGAGAAGACCAATTGAAGGGTCAAAAGTCGCCTTGGAGCCTAGATCGAAGAGAAGCAACTTGAAGTAAAGGCGCCAAATACACTCAGGCCGTGTTTGAACCCATGGTCGTGTTTCACCATCCACAGGCCATGTTCCACCACCCATGGCAATGCATCGCTGATTTTGAGCCCAGGCCGTATTCGAAGCCGTGTCCACCACCCACGGGCCATGCCCAAGGCCGTGTCCCATGCCGTGTCCACCACCCACAGGCCGTGTCCCAGGCTGTGTCCACCACCTATGGCCGTGGGTCGTCTAGAATGCTGAAAACCACCCTTTGGAGGCCATGACCCATAGTCAGGCCGAGTCCCACACCGGCCATGTATGACAGATATGTTCCTTTTTTTCTAGATTTGTTTTGATGGGATTAGCCTAATCTCTTGTAATTATGATAAATAGGGGATTTTCCTCTACGATTGAACACACTTTTACATTACAATTCTCTAATTTAGAATTTGATATTCTTTTCTCCATTATGAGTGAGTAATTATCTTTGTTTCTAGGATTGGGGCTATGTCCTTTTACATTTAATAAACATTTGTTCTTACTTCTATTTCATTGAATGTTGTGATTTGAATCATAAATTGAGTTTTATTCATGTGAGTTGTCTGACCAACAAATTACACCTCTTAGATACATTGGGGAAAGACTAAGAGGTGAACCCAATTTTTCGACCATTCAATTATTCAAACTAGAATCCTAATTAACGAGAGTAGTCTTAGGACTCTCGGGGGTTTTTGGAATTCACCTTGGATTGCTACAAAGCGATTGGATAGAAAGATCCAAGTAAATGATTCAATTGATAATCATATCACGAGAGTAGGCACAACTTCAATTAAGTACACGTGTTGAGGCTCGAGAGAGGATGACACATATCAAAGAGCAATTCACCCTCACAACTTAAAGTTCATGAAAACGAGAAAAACAAGGATTTACGAGTGTAAAGGCGATAACTCTTATCCTGAAAACTCTTCCTAAATTAGATTTCATGCCCTTTATACTATTTTCATAATTATTCTTGTCAATTGTTCAATTGTTCTAAATTCACTTTTAATTACTATTTGAGTTAAGTATAAATTAATTGTTATAATTAAAGGAATTTTTCAATCCTCGTGGGATAATATTTTATTACTTGACGACATAATCGTGCACTTGCGATTTTCCCTATCACTAATGAAATTCAAATGTTTTACAAAACACACTTCCAATCAATACGAGACGTCTTTCTTGGACTATGGAGATCTCTGAATGGTATGATCCTCAACCCTCTATGGATAATCCTCACCACTATGGTTCTGGCCTCAGCCACTCCTAACTCACTTCCAAGACCCTTGTATCACTGAATACTCAACTTAACCTCGGTAGGATTTACAACTCAATTCTCTATTACACGGTGATACTAATACACAAAGAGAACTCAAGAAACACGTTACAAGTTTAACAATTATTATTGCACCTTAATAGTGTTAATCTAACAATACAAAACAACACTAAAACATGATTGGAAATCTCACAAAAGACTGAATAGGAAATTGTGTGATTTGTATAGTGTTTTGAAAATTGGATTTTTACAAACAATGCACAAAATGATAATTCTCAATTGAAACTAGCCTATCTACTTTCATGTATCAAGAAAGCTAAAAGACTATTCTCACAACACTTATTTTACTCAAAATAAATTTGAAAATTAATCTCTGAATTTTTCAAGCCTTGAATGATTATGAGGAAATGAAAAAAATTCAGTTTTTATATGAAATTGGTTTCTGCATTGCTTTAATCGATTAACAATGCCAATAAACTAAAATCTTTAGCTAGTTTAACTCTTTTAATCGATTGATCTCATACGTATTCGATTAACAGGTTCCCATTAGCATTTAATTGATTAACACATGATGTAATCGATTAACTGTGTTGAAAATTAGTTTCTTTATTGTATGATGAACCTTCTACATGATATGTGAATGCATGATATATGATTTTCAAAAGATATATGATTTTGATGCATTAAAATCAATATTTAGATGCATGATCGTGTTTGTATGAATGCAAATATCTTATTTTAAGTTATCTAATTTTAATTTTGTGAGACTCCCACTGTGGTTCAACTAGCCTAGACTCCTTCTAAACAAACATCTTATGAATCTAAAGAAATAAAACACTTAACCTAAGTCTTCCTTGATGTTGAGGCTTTCAATCTTGGATTTGTTGTTTGTTAAGTTGTCTTTGTCTTCAAGCTTGCCTTTGCATCCTTGTCATCATCAAAACTATATAATGTTGCACACATGCAATCTCAATCTCTCCATTTTTGATGATGTCAATCTATTGTGTTTCTATACAGTCTGAGTGGCTTGATAACAGACAGCATGTTTTGCAAAAGTTGATTTTATGATTTTATGTGTTCCTCCGCCTTACTGTATTCTCCCCATCAATCCATGCATGAGATTTTTTTTATTAGGAAGCTCTACGGAAGCTAAATGTACAATTTTCAAAACTAAAAAAAATACTAATTTTCTTCCCCTTTTGGCATGATAAAAAAGTAATGTTTAAACCATGAAAAGAGTAGCCAAAAGTATGGAAAGAAAATATATTATTGAGCTAATCGATTATGTAGTCTTTTAATCGATTAACACATTTATAAAATAGTCAGTTTTGAAAACATGAACTGCACTTAATAGATTAATGCTACAATTAATCTATTAAGTAGATTAATAGTCAGCTAAAATGACAGTTTTTGTGTACACCATCTGCCGAAACTCATAGATTACGCTATCTATATGCATTTTAACATATAAATTTCAGAAGAAGCAATGCATAATAGAAATTGTCACTCAATAGAAAATAACATTGTTTAACAGATAGCAAAGTAAGATAGTAATCGATGTTCATCAAAGTACATAAGAAATAGCAAAATATAAATCATAGGTTATAAACTGAATGATGATGAGTCATAACAAACTATAACAAATCATAGCAACACACACACTTAACAATTTACCTAACTAGGACACTCTAAGAAGCCCTTAGTTAGTCTAAGCTTCAGAAGGCGGTGGTGGTGATTGCAAGAATCCGGTAAAAGCAGATAACATAATCTTCAGAACCTCAAACTGAGTTTTGTTGTCCAACTGTCTATGAAGCTCAACCATGAGCCTATCTTCCATTCCTGCCAGATGCTCATTCATGTGTTGCTTCAATGCATCCAAGTGAGTTAAACCGAATTTAGGCCCTGTAGGTGTAGGAACCTCAACAGTGTTTCATCTAGTGTTCTGCTCTGTGTGATATGCATCTTTCTCCTCATCAGACAGCCCCAAGTCCACAGTGGTGTTATGATCCTCCTGCTACATCCAACCTTCAACGTAGTTGTAGATGCCCATTTTATGGATCAGGTTGTCACCAACTAAGTGATCTCTAGAGTTCACAACAATTATCTCCTCACCTGTGGTCTCAATACCCAAATAGTCTATTATGGGAGAGATAAAAATTCCATATGCTAACAATCGAGAGGATGAAGCAGCGATGCCATACATAACTTTCAGGATCTCCAAAGGCCAATTTACTATTATGCCTTCCTTAATTGCAAATATCATCTTCAAATCATTAACAGTGGGTTGCACATAGTAAGTATTGTGCTAAACTAGAATGTATGCAATAAAGTAATGGAGAAGTCGGTTCTCTACAGTTAATGACCCAACCTTTGTCACTTCTCCTTCCTTGAAGTAGTGAGAACCCCTGAGGCAAAACTTATACATTTCCACTATACCATATGAGTTCCATAACTCATTATCACAATCTCCTAACGGAGATACATCACTCAATAATCCTACAATATTAAAAAATAATTCCTCATATAATATAAACAATTTTCCATTAATCACACTAAAGCATCTGACATATCTTGATGATCTTGACTTGCTTCTTGATTATCTTGCGACACTTTTTCAGATTCTGCATCCTTAACCTACACATCTTCAAGAGCACCTTAAATATCATCAAAGACAACCTTCTTCTTCTCTTTT
This sequence comes from Lupinus angustifolius, assembly GCF_001865875.1. NCBI lineage: Eukaryota > Viridiplantae > Streptophyta > Magnoliopsida > Fabales > Fabaceae > Lupinus > Lupinus angustifolius. The sequence goes on from NC_032013.1 coordinate 7,523,165, forward strand.
GGAGAAGACTCATCAAAATGTACATGTATAGACCCTTCAACATTCATAATATGTCTGTTATAAACTCTATATGCTTTACTATGGTTTGAGTACCTAAGAATATTCCTTCATCGGCTTTTGAATCAAACTAATTAATTGATCTTTACAATTATTTAAAATGAAGCATTTACATCCAAAAGCATGAAGATGTGAAATATTTGGTTTTCGACCTTTTAAAAGTTCGTAGGTTTTTTTTAAGAGTATAGGCCTCAAAAGAACTCTATTCATTACGTAGCATTTGGTATGCACTGAATCTGCACAAAAGTATTTAGGCACCTTGTTTTCATTTAACATGGTTCTATCCAACTTCTCAAGAACTCGATTTTTCCTCGCAACAACTCCATTTTGTTGAGGAGTTCTAGGAGCGGAATATTGGTAATGAATGCCATATTTTTTTATAGGAATTATCGAATTAATGGTTTTCAAATTTTTCACCATGATCACTTCGATACACACTATCTTATGGTTGAGTTGATTTTGAAGATGTTTGACAAGATTTTTAAAAGATTTGAAAGAATCACTTTTCAAAGCGAGAAACAATGTCAAAGTGAATCTAGAAAAATCATCTACAATGACTAGTACATAATAGCTTCCATATAAGCTCATAATTTGTGATGGTTCAAACAGGTCCATATGGAGAAACTCCAAAGGCATCGTTGTGGATACCATAATTTTTTATGAAAAGGAATTCTTGACTTGCTTCCATTTTTTGCAAGAGTCGCAAATATCCTCAGTTTTAAAATTCAGCTTTGGTAATCCAATTACTAAGTCCTTGGAAGATAATTTTTCAAGATGTTTCAAATGGATATGTGTTGTTCTCCTATGCCAAACCCATATATTACTTTCTTTTGAAATAAAACAGTTTGGAAATAGAGAAGTGATATCATCTAGATCAACCATGTAAATATTATTTATCTGATGACCAATGAAATTAATTTTATTGGCAATGCCACTACAAATTATGCAATATTTGGTATCAAAATATACTTTGTTACCTTTATCACAAAGTTGGCTTATTCTTAGTAAGATGTGCTCTAATTCTTCCACATAAAGCACGTTGTCAATTATTGTGTGTGAGGCATTACCAATTTTGTCTATTCCAAGTATCTTGCCTTGGTTGTTGTCCCCATACATGACATGACCTTTCTCCTTGAGTGATAGTTCTAAGAACTTCGATCTATCACTCGTCATGTGCCTAGAACATCCTTTATCCAAATACCAATGTCTTAGGCATACTTGCAAAACACTATCACTTGCTAGTTTTAGGCACCCAAGTTATGGTGGGTCCCTTCTTATTAGTATCCTTGGAAGCTTGTCCTTTTTGAATCCGCATATATTGATCACTAGGTACACCATAAATTCTTATATTACAAGAAATAGAAGTATGTCCATATATGCCACAATAAAAGCAAGTAGACAAATTTTCATGCAATTTTTTAGTATATGCTACCTGTTTCAAGTTAAACTTCCTTTTCTTAGCATGCTTGTAACCTAGACCAGATTGGTTATCTACATTTGTAGATGCAGTAAGTAAATTGTTCAAATTTTGACTACTACGTGTGAAGTTTGTAATTTTTTGTTTTAAGCACAAATTTTCATTTTCCAAAATTTTGCACTTTTTACAAATAAATGGCACTCAATTAATTTAGTAGAACAGTTGTAAGTAACATTAGAATATATGAGATCAAGAGTTTCATTCTCTAATTTCAATTTATCAATAAAATTCTACATTTCAATTATTTTCTTTTCATGGAAATATTTTCTTTTCAATTCATCACTCATTTTCTATCTACATTTATTCTAGCTAGCTTTTGCAATTCTTCATGCAACTCGACAAATGCACCATATAATTCATTATAGGTAGGACAATTTTCGGAACTAGAATCGGATTCATAAGAGTGTACCTCATTTGACTCTTCTTGATTGTTTGAGTGGCAATAATTCTGATTTTTGACCATGAGACAACGTTTTGCTGATTCCTCTTATTCCGAGGTGCTAGAAGCCGAATCCTCTTCGAGAACATTCCACACTATTTATGCTTTTTTTGTTTTGAAGTCTCAGGGATTGTTCTTATCATTTTCAACCTTCTTGAGGTAAGTTGGGTATTGATATTTCATGTGGCCAGATTTACCACATTCATGACAAGTATAGCGATCTTTAGGATTCTTGCATTTCTTGGTTGAATCTTTCGCATCCTTTTTCTGAGACCTTTGTACTCCTCCTTTCCTCTTGAGAAACTTGCTGAATTTTCGAACCAGGAGTGATATGATCTAGTGAAGGAGATAACAAAGTTCTTATAGGTTTATCATTCCTCCATTGATGAATCTAGTGGCCAAGCAAATATCCACTATTTGAACTTCTGTCTAGCCAATTAGTTTATCATAGCATACATATTAAGTAAATAGTGAGATTAAACAGATTGTACTTATTTAAAATGATAAATATGATTTACTTAAATGATAAACAGATTGACACCTAGTTGAATTATAAGGTGAACAAAACAACAGAGAGACCATATTCATATGGAACATCTTAACTTAGAGGATAAAAACATTGTTAAGAATATAATAAAAAGTTTTTATAATTATGATTTCTTTTGTAAATAGAATAAGAATATCAAATTAATAATTTAAGAGGTATAGAGGTTCTTCATAAGGTTAAGAAGACTACTTTAATCTTAACCGTAGCCTCTGATTTTATGCAACCCAAAGTTGTTTTAACATCTATTCCTGGAAATGATGTAAGAGCACAAATTAAACAACAGATAATGGTAGGGTTTTCTTTATAATTTCAAGATGTTTGTTTAGTTTTTTCAGTTTCTGCAGTTGTGAGCAGTATTTGAGGCCAGATTTATGTTAATTAAATGTTTTAGTGTTGTATTTGTAAGGCCCATGGACTCCTTCCTAATAGGCTTGGTTTAGTAATAAGCATTGCGTTAGTAATGAGCATTGTTTTCCTGTAACAGTGCGACAAAAATGGTAAAGAAAAATTACTATGTATCCTGTAACAGTGTGACAAAAATGGTAAAGAAAAAGTACTATGTTACATTTCATAATATTAAGCCATCCTCGATACCTAGCAACTTAAACACCGAGACATGATCAAAGGATGATATCCTAAAAGAACAATCACAAGTAAATCTATAGCTTTAAGTTAAGATGGAACAGTATATGCAACAACCACAAATTGAAGATTTGATAATTGAATAAAGGATACAATAACAAAACTCCTATTGGTAGGGCAAAGATTGTATTGTTTTGGATATGTAGTTATGCATTGTTGGAAATTGGTGATAGAGGGGGACAAATGCTAAATATAATTGAGATCATTGTTTCAAGCTGTAGACGAGATGACCTAATGCACCCATAACATTGCAGATGTCGTGACAGCCACAATTATATCACACTGTTGTTAGAACTTCTGACAGTTTATGGGTCACAAATATAATTTTATAATTGTGTTATGACCATTATGTGATTAGCCAAAATATAAAATGATCTTCAGTAATTAATTTGGTGGCTAAGGGCATATGTGTCATGAAATAATATAAGTGTAGATACCTTCAGACAATTTCTGATTTGATGAAGGGAGTGAATCAAAATTATTGTAACTAAAGTAGTAACTACTACGGGATTACTTTTATGGGTTATGGTCCCCATTTGTATAGCAACAGGTTTTCAGGGTGTAATGTTGAGGAGAATAAGGTAGAATGAGGATAGTGTTATCCATATGGATATAACACTATCAACTCATCCATTTGGCATATAAGATAAGTCTCCTCACACAACACAACACACTCTCTCAAGTTAAGATATATTCTCTCATTCCCCTCTAGAGATAAACTAAGGAAAACCATTCATAGCTCTATCATCTGGAAGATCATGGTACCCTCATACCTTCGAGATTCAGAAATGGCTCAACAAGGTAT
>NC_032013.1:7527231-7562776 GCF_001865875.1 Lupinus angustifolius
TGTATATAAATATATTTCGCAAATTTATTATTTACAATTATGAAAATTTATATCTATAATAAACATTGCTTAAAATTAGCGAATCATAAATAATTTAATCAAAATATAAATCAAATCAATTAATTATCATAATCAAATGAAATTTCTTTAATATTTTCATTATTACATCATATTAAAGAGAAATTCAATCAAAAAACACAATAATTGTGGAGGAGAATTATTTAGTTTTTAGATAATAGAGCAAAATACATTAAAAAACAATCATGCCTAATAATTTCAGTTTCTAAAATGTAACTACCAATTAATATTATTCAATTAATACATTCAAAGACATTAATGGGTAATTATTACTCAATTAGCATTCCACAAATTTATTAACTATAATTATGCAAATTTATATTATATTTTTGTAACTCATCCATAAATTCAAACAAAACAAAATATAAATGGAATTAAATATTAATATTCCATAAATTTATTACTTATATATTAGAATATAAATGAAATTAAATTATCTTTGGTGATTATGACTGATATGATGATCACATTTACTATGACTAATTAGATAACATATACATATTCAACAATTAAACATGCCAAATTATTTATGATGAGAATAAAAAAAATTAAAGATTAGTCTTACTAATATAAGGTTACACATTCAGATAGTAAAAAAATTAATTTCGAATGTAAAAGAACAAACACATAATAAAATTAAAGAACTATTATTCTACACTCAAATAATGAATATAACCTCTAATCGTTGTATTATAGGATGTGAGATTTCTTTTCTTCAAATGTCGAAACAAAGAATATGGCTAATTCGTATTTCCTGCTTTAGAAAAAGAACCACACAGGAAAAAATATTTTAACAAATATCATGTGAGAAAAGATAATCAAATTCACTTATTGTGCAAAGGAGAATAAAATTGAAGATTTTAGTAAAATAGGGACACATAGACATAACACTAACCCATATGTATGCTTTAAGGGATAGTCAAACTACAAATGAAGTATGTATGCTTTAAGGGATAGTCAAACTACAAATGAAGAGATAAGATGAGAAGATAAATAAATTCATAACAACAAACAAACAAATACAATATTGTAATGTGTAACTAAATGTGTGTATATATATAAATGAAGATTATGTACATAACATAGTTAATGAGGGTTTGATTATTGTTAAGGATGAAATCCTTGTAAATCATACACTAAGGAAGATGATTATTGGAAGAACAAATCTACAAAATAATGAAATCAATCGTACCATATATACAATATAAACAAATCAAAGAAAAAATAAGAATACACGTACATAATAAATAAAAAATCAATTAAAATATCTAGAAAATAAGAACATATCTAATAGTAAACAAATGAATGAAAAATCAATAAAAATGTACTTTAAATAACATATTTATAAAAGAAGAACAAATCTACAATGATGAAGATTGAGTAACAGGATACGAAAGTCATCATATTAGGTTAATGAATGAAAAAATCAATAAAAATACACTTTAAACAACATATTTACAAAATAAGAACAAATCTACAATGATAAAGATTTAGTATTAGGATACAGAAGCCATCATAATAAGTTTAACGAAATGAAGAATGAAACATTGGATTGTAGACATGTGAGAGAAGAAGAGAGAAATATGAAATGAAAGGGAGAGAAGAATATGGAGATATGAAATGATAATGATGGAGAAGTAATTCACATGTGAAAAGGGATTCAATCCCCTTTATTGTGAGATGTAATTTCTTTATAGAATAAAAAATAAATGTGCCCATTAATCATTAGAATTAAATTGTACAATGAACAAAAATGGAAGATTGATATGTTTTGGAGGGAAAGTTTTGATTGAGAGATTGATACATATCATGAGTAACCTTTAGTTTTGATGAGAGGTTGACACATGTCATGAGGGATTGAGAGATTGACATATGCCATGAGAGAGCTTTTTTTGTTATATAAGTAATAGATGTGACTTGCTAGTTTAGATGCTAACAAAGTCTCTAACTTATATAAGATCATCAACTTCTTTGATTCATTCATTTTGGCTTTTGATGAATAAATTCAAATCTTCTCCTCTAGGTCATGTTAGCGTGAATGGTTTCCCACCATAAGCTTTCAATTGATACTCTCATTTGTACATGTAAAGCCAAATCTGTATAATTTGAGGTATGGTGTTCATTCTTGAATTTTCAATTTTCTATCTTCCTTGGTTTTATACGATTTTATAGCTCAAGGAACCTTAGCTAAACCTTGATGCAATTGTTATTGACAGTGATTCTTGGTGTCTTAATTGAGTTATTGGTACGCTAAATTTTTGTGTCAAAATACTGTTGTGGTTCTATTCTACAATCTCATCAAAATTGATACCAAATCAAAATTTTCAGTATACATCTATAATATTTATGCACTAACAATATAAAGATTCATATATAGTCAGTGTATCATTTATTATTCATTTGTATTACTTTTATTTTATTTAAGAGTAAATGATAATTATAAATTATTGGTGAATGATGCAGCGACAATATAAAAAATTCTCACACATTCATATCCTTTTCTCTTCATTTTTTAGTTCAAGAGAGTTGTGATTTAGTTCAAACTTCAAGCCTAAGTCATTTGTAATTAAATTTGACTGTTGGCCTTTATAAAAATCTAATTATAAATTCAATTTTTTGACTAAAAAACTGGTTTAAATTCTGCTCCTAAAGAATTTAGCTTTTACTGTAAATTTCATTAGACAATTTATTCTTGAAAATGTGCAGCTTCTGTTTTCCCAATGAAAAACACTGGCAGAAAAGGGCAGGATCCCACTATTCTTCTCACACTTTTGCAAATTTGTAAACTAAGAAGATGTGACTCCTTTTCTTAACTTTCTAAAGAGAGATACTAAACAAAATCTAACCGTTAGATGGTTATTATATATCTTAGAAACACTATACTTGATTCTGAGAATGAAAAAATTGTATGAAATGTGTTACTATTCCTCTCAAAATTTTATTATAATGGAAATGTGGTTGTTCTGTAACATGATTTTTCAAGATAATAAAGATTCTAGTAGGCTAAGGGAACAATTCAATACATTTACTAATTTTCATTTTATCTAAGTGTATAACAATCAATTATTTTGTACTACAACCCAATTTTATACCCTTTTTCTTTACTATCATTCATCTTTTGTTTTCCTCTTTTCATAAGGTTTTGATTTTTTATGCATAAGATGAATTGATTTTTATACAACATAATTAAACTTATTGCCTTTTTTATTTAAAAGATTACAATCATCTCATCTGTAAAGATAATCAATGTAATATATATATATAAAAGTTAGGGGTGTTTTCTATATGTGAAAAAATGAGAGTGATTCATATAACTCTAGTCAAACTGATAAAGTATATGAGTAATTTACTCTTTATTATTTTATTCTCCATTTGCTATATTAAAAATTGTTACAGTATTTTGTTGTTACCGTTGATATTATTAATTAATAAGCAATGTCAAATGAGTATGAGATCGTAATATTATAAAAGTTTTAAAAATCACAAAAATAACTACTTTTATTGGTAGGTATAATTTAGTCTAAACGATTAAATATGATAAATTACTAATATAATCTAAATTGATATATCATATTAGAATTTGATCCAAATTGATGCATATTAAATTAGTGTGCAAATTAAACATTACACAAAATTTTCAAACCGTAAGATGAAACATTAGATTCAAGGCATAGAGTAACAAACTAACAATCCAAAATTCAACCATTTATATTGCAGTTAATGCAACCATAAGAAAGAATACCTTTACATCATATAAATTTTAATGCAACCAATAGAAAGAATTCACCAGATTAAAATATTCCAGTTTTGTTAAAAACTCTTGCAGTAAAATGAAAATAATAAATTTCAAACGAATAATGCATTTATTAATTTACTTTTTTGTTGACAATTACTTAGTAACATAGAGATTTTACTTTTTACTCAAAAGTCTATTATTAAAAAATTTCATTTACTCATATTAATTATTACTGTAAACAAAATTGGAAAATTTAAAACATAATCTCACTTTTCATTGTTGTCATCACGTTTTTACCTTTATAAGATTTCCTCATATTTTTATTTCGTCTTAATTCTGCATTATTTTGATATTCTTAAGATTCTTTGACAAATATGTACTACTTTTTAAAGGCTGCATATATATTTGTTGAATTAGTCAAAGTAAACTAGTGTTTATTATATCTGCTTTATTTGTTTCTGTTTATAAATTCTATTTATCAGCAGTTTGTTTTTTATTTGCCTCAAGTAGAGTATCACGTTTATAGAGTGGAAAAAGTGAGAAGTTTTTTTCTGTTATGTTTTTATGTAAGGCTATAGTAGCCAGTTTCTTACTGAATAAAATTAGAGTTTGCAGAACTTCAATTCTAGTTTTCTGTTCCTAATATTCAACAAATCTCGTATCAGAGCTCCATCACATGGGTCTGATAAGAAAGGAAAGAGAGTGAGAGTTATGGCTACAGAAAGCAATTTTGTGCAACCTGCAATTCTTAAGTTTGATGGCCATTATGATCATTGGTCTATGCTTATGGAAAACTTCCTTTGATCCAAGGAATATTGGACTTTAGTTGTGAATGGAATACCTACTACATCCAATGGAGGAGAGTTGACTGAGGCTCAACGCAAACTGATTGAGGAGCATAAATTAAAGGATCTCAAAGTCAAGAATTACTTGTTTCAAGCCATAGATAAGACAAACTTGGAAACTATCCTTGTCAAGGATACATCAAAACAATTTTGGGACTCCATGAAGCAAAAGTATCATGGATCAACAAGGGTGAAGCGGGCACAATTGCAAACATTGAGAAGAGAGTTTGAGATTCTGCAAATGAATGAAGGAGAAGGAGTAGACAAGTACTTTTCTCGTACTCTAACCATTGCTAATAAGATGAAGATGCATGGTGAGAAGATGGATCAGGTGGTTATCATAGAGAAAATTTTAAGGTCTACGACCTCAAAATTTGACTATGTCGTTTGTTCAGTGGAGGAATCAAATGATTTGGAAACTCTAACAATTGATGAGCTACAAAGCAGCCTCTTAGTCCATGAGCAAAGAATGAAAGGGCATAGAGGTGATGAACAAGCTCTCAAAATTTCTTATAATGACAGGTTTGGAGGTAGAGGAAGAGGATCATTTAGAGGTTGATGTCGAGGTAGAGGAAGACAAACATTCAACAAAGCAATTGTGGAGTATTACAAGTGCCATAAACTAGGACACTTTCAATATGAATGTCCTAGTTGGGAAAAGAATACAAACTATGCTGAAGTGAATGATGAAGAAGAAGAAGATATGTTGCTAATGTCTCATGTGGAACTTCAAGATTCTAGAAAGGAGGATGTGTGGTTTCTTGATTCAGGTTGTAGTAACCATATGTGTGGGAAGAAGAAATGGTTCTCACACATTGATGGAAGTTTTAGACAATCTGTAAAGCTTGAGAATAATTATAAGATGGCAGTCACTGGAAAATGAAGCATTAGGTTGGAGGTTAGTGGGATAAAACATGTGATCACAAATGTATTTTACATACCAGAGTTGAAAAACAACCTACTTAGCATTGGGAAACTTCAAGAAAAAGGTCTAACTATCTTGCTCCAGGGAGGAAAGTGTAAATTGTATCATCCAAAGAGAGGCCTAATCATGGAGATAAGAATGTCTGTGAACATAATGTTTGTGCTTTCAGCCACAATGTTGCCTAGTGATTCTACCTGCTTTCAAACTACTTTAGAAGACAAGTCATACTTATGGCACTGCATGTATGGTCATATTAATTTCAACAGCTTAAAAGCTTTGCAAAACAAGAAGATGGTGAAAGGGTTACCTACACTTAAGACTCCTAGCAAGCTATGTACAAACTACCTAGTGGGGAAGCAACATTGAAACACTATTCCAAAGACAAGTTCATGGAGGGCTTGCAAAAGGCTTCAGCTTGTCCATGCAGACATTTGTGGGCCAATCAAATCAAATTCAAACTCTAAAAAAAGTTATTTGATTAGTTTCATTGATGATTTTAGTAGAAAAGTTTGGATTTATTTCTTATGAGAAAAATCAGAAGCATTTGGAGTATTTAAGAATTTTAAGCAGCATGTTGAAAAGGAATCTGGTGATTTCGTAAAATGCTTGTGCACAGACATGGGTGGTGAATTTACTTCTTTGGAGTTTAATAACTTTTGTAGGGAGAATGGAATTAAAAGGCAATTGACAACAGCGTATACCCTCAACAAAATGAGGCGGCTGAGCGAAAAAATCAAACTATAATGAATATGGTCCGAAGTATAATGTCTGAAAAAGATGTGCCTAAGGTGTTTTGGCCAAAAGTTGTAAATTGGAGTGTGCATGTGTTGAATCGATGTCCAACCATGGCAGTGAAGGATGTCACTCTAGAAGAAGCACAGAGTGGTGTCAAACCTACAATAGGCTATTTTCAAGTGTTTGGATGTGTTGCACATGTACACATTCCAGACAAGAAGAGCTTTCAGTGTGTATTGTTGGGGGTGAGTGAATAATCAAAGGCCTATAGGCTTTATGATCATGCATATAAATGCATTGTTGTTAGCTGTGGTGTAGTATTTGAGGAGAATTTGAGCTGGAATTAGGGAAGAAAAATAGAAGAAGTGAAGCTTGATGTTTTAGAATGGGGAGATGAAGATGAACAAAATGAATCTGATCAAGGCAATAAAGAGGAGAATAGTGAGCATGATGAAGAAGGTGGAGTCACTTCATCTTCAAGTGAGTCTTTAAGTCAAAGTCCACCAAGCTCAAATGAAGGTAGGAGCAGAAGGCCTCTAATTGGGATGGAAGATTATTTCACTAGAGAGGGGTTAGATTTATTTGAAGAAGATATTAACAATTTTGTCATGTTTGTTGATGCTGATTGATAAGTGCCAAAAATACCTAAAATTCATATACATTTTATGGCACTTATCCTTGGAAAAATTGAGAAAACCAACTTAATTCATCACTTTTTGGATAAAATATCACAATCTTGTATATATGCTTTTTGTATTTCTTTTGTATTATATTTTGTAGGATTTTAAATGAAAAAGAGAAGAATTAATCAAATACAAACAAAGTGCTAAAAATAGACCAAAATGACCCACAAGTGACATCCTTAAGCTTGACATGGCCAACTATGTGCTTAGCCTTAAGCATGACTCAACAAGACTTGACCTATATGAAAAAATATGGAGTCAACTTGAAGCTTCTCACTAAGCAGCTTAGCTTGGACCAAGCCCATGCCTAACTGACCTGGACACCAACTTAGCATGGTCAGACCCAACCTAACACGACCAAAACACAAACTTGGCACAAGCCAACCTGCTCAAGCAAACAACTTAGCAGAGCACCTGGACCGCCCATCTTGGAAGCACACACCTAACCAGATCAGCAATCGTCAAGCCAAATCACCATCAGCACAGTCAAAGCTGCACCAGCAGGCAGCTGAGCGGTGCCATATAAGCGCATGACAGTATGCACCCAGCAACTTGGTCAAGTTGACTTAGCCACCAAGCAACCGTGACATCATGCATGACCTCACTCCCCCATAAGCTTTTCAGAGGTAGCTAAGTTGATTGGCCATGACCAAACCTATGCTGAAGGGTTTGGTCAGCAGCTTGGCGGTTGGCAAAAACTCGTATAAATAGGAGGGTACCTAAATGGCAAAATACATTCATTCTTATTCATAACTCACATTCTCAAAGACATTGATTCTAATTCAAAATATTCATTCTCATTCATAACTCACATTTTCACATACACTTCCATTCCTCATAACTGCATTCTTCTCCTATTCTTTTACTTTTCTTGGAGAATTTCTACTCCAAAGTAGTTTAGGTAAGTTTATTTTATAGTTTTTTTTCTTAATTCAAGAGGAGAAAGGAGATGGAAAATGAGATACAAAAACATAATTTTGTAATCTGATTTCGGTCCAAAAAGCATCTCATCCTTGGATAGATGTCTCATGCTCCTATAAATTGACTTGGATTATGGTGTAATTTCTTCTCTTTAATTTATCATCCTTTGAATTCAATTCATTTTCAAGTTATTACTTTTGGTTAAGTTTTGATCCTTTATGAAGTTCTTAATGCGGTTTTAGCTTGATGACCTAAAACTTGATTTAAAGATCCAAAAATGCTTATTCTTAAAGTGTTGACAAGTGAACTAAAAAGTATAACCTACACCTTAGTTTACTTGCCACATCAAGCATCTATTTTAAGCGACTTATGTTCAAGGCTAAATAAACTTGATGAAGTCTGAAGTAGGGTGTGACAACCAACTCCGACGAGTGACACTTAACTATTATTTAGTTTATTACATAAGCTTTGAAAATCATCTTATCATTCTAGGACGCTAGATGAAGGATTTAGAAATGATGTGTGGAATTAACCTAAAGTATAAAACATAACTTGTAATGTTTTTAAAATCAATTAAGTATAGAAATAATTCCATAGTTCCAACTAATTTCCTCCTCAAGAATTTGTGCATATTAGTTGTTTATGTTTATTTACTTGTTAGTATTTCATAAAAAAAATCAAACAAAAATATGTTTAAACATTATTAGTAGTATAACATGTTTATAATAATGTTCTATTAGGCAATTCCTTGTGATTCGAGATAACTCTATACTATATTACAATTGAATCTTGAAAGAGATGCAAACGTAAAATAGTAAAGTGTTAACTTATAAATTTTATTTGTTGACAAAGAAAGAAACCTTGAATCAAAGTGCAATTTAATTCATAAATTGTATCTTTGTGAAAAGGAAAAATACACAGTTATAATGAGTGATCTAACTACTAACTTTTACTTTCTGTCATTTACTTTCCGCAATTAACATTTATTTTATGTCATTTACTTTTCTGCAAGTAACATTTATTTATTGTTTTATTCTTTATTTTTTATACCAACCCTTCGAAAGAAGTGGTATGGTTAAATTATTGTTTCATTTATTTTTTCTTTACCAACCTTCCATAAGGAAGTAGTTTGGTTAATAAAGGAAAACGAAAATAAATATCCCTCATTGTCATTTGTGTTAAATTGCTAAATTCATACCATTATGCCGACGTTGAAATTTATTCTAACAAAGTCGAGATGGTATGAAATTGTTAATAATTCAATAAAGCTAAGTTTTTGATTAAAGGAATATTCTTGAAACCATTACACCAACGTTGGAATTTATTCCAACAAAGCCGAGATGGCGAGCAAAAAATTGAGTTGTCACTAAATAAACCAAATCAGAAACTTACTGCCTCACCAAGCAAGAAAACTCTTTCAACAAATTGGCGTCGCTGCTGGGGAATTGCTAAGTAATAGAATTTATTATTTATTATGCTATATCATTAATAATATTGTACAAAAATATTTTCTTCATTTTTTTACAAATTAATTTGAATTTGTACAAACAATGTTAATTATAAATATTGTTTATTCTTAATCACTAACTTTCTTGTGAAAAACAGAAACATTTTTCTTTGGTGCATGCATTGCAGGAAAAAACAGGTTGAATTTTCTTTTGATCCAGAACTTGAAAAACTCTATAAAAGAAAAACAAAGTCCAAAGGAAAGCTAAGAAAAATTCAGAATCAATGGCCAATAATCAGCCAACCACTGAAGGATCAAGGGCAGAAAACCAGCCAAACACTGGTGGATTTGTCAGTACTAAGCCAAGGAACATGATAAGAATTGGGAGACCATCTGGTACCCAAAAGACTCCGGAAATAAAATATGGATGGGTACAACTGATGTACGCCAATCCATTTGCTGGTCTAGAGCATGAAGATCCATACAACCATCTCACAAAGTTTTATGAGTTGGTTGGTACTCTAGTGTCTCAGAAACAGAAGAGGAACCACTTTTCTGAGGCTTTTCCCCTTAACCCTGATAGGGAAAGCTAAGGAATGGTTTCTAGATATACCTCCACACGTTCAGAATGATTGGAATCTGATGGAGGAGAAATTTATGAGCAGATACTTTCCGTAAGGAAAGTTTATGGATTTGAAAACAACAATTTCCACTTTTGTTCAATCTGTTGGGGAAAATCTTTTTGAATCTTGGGATAGATTCAAATCTATACTAAGAAAGTTCCCAAATCATGGATTTGATGTGCAAACTCAAATCCACATTTTCATCAATGGTTTGCAACAACACAAATGGATTCTGAATGCTACAACTGTCAGACAACTTTTGACTAATCCACTACAAGAAGCTATAAATATAATTGAACCAATGGCCATGAATGACCAGAAGAGTCAGTACCAAAGAGGACCACCACCAAGGAGATGTGGAATCCTTGAATTGAGCTCAACAAATGTAATGTTGGCTCCACATAAACTGCTTCAACAACAGCTTGATGAAGTGACCAAAAAGCTTAATGATTTACCTTGACAAATACGAGAATCTTCAAAGAAGCAAGTTTATAGGTGTGACCATTGTGCTGACGATCATGAGGCGGGCCATTGTCAAAATGAGGAGGTCCATTTTGTGGGTAATCCTCCAAGGCAAAGCTTTCAAAATAATTATCCTCAAGGGGTTAATAATCAATTTCAGAGAAATCAACCTTGGAGACAAGATAATCCTCAAAAACCACCATCACAATTCTACCTATGGAACAATCAGTACCAACACCCAACACAAGACAAAAATGTTAAACTAGATGACACACTAAATCAGGTAATACAAATGACAATGTCAAACCAGGAGAACACTGATGCATCTCTGAGGAATATGGAAATTAAAATCGGGCAGCTTGCAAACAACTAGCTGAAAATCAGAAATCCACATTTTCAGCTAATACAGAAGTTAATCCAAGAGAGCACTGCAATGTTGTCCTAAGGGGTGATCCAAGCTCAATTGAGCAGTAGAAAGAAGATGGTGAATTCTGATTTTATAGGTAACATGTGTCAAGCTAATGACGTTAAAAGAATGCTTGCTGGGAGACAACCCATTACATTTTGAATATATATACTAAGTTTTTCCCTTCTATTTATTATAATAATTTAATTTTTATATATATGACAAAAAGAAGAACAATTTTTATACTCAAAGTAAAAATTAATTTCCTTTCTTTTTTGAAAAGTCTTTGACTTTTAGGAATATAAATAAGAAAATTTTCAAAAAGTGTGGGGAAGTATAAAAATTCAGGAATGAGTTATTGGACCAAGTCAAAATTTTGTAAAAAAATCAAAAAGTGCCCTAACCAAGGCCAAGTCATGGCCATGGCTCAACCAAACTCGATTAAACCTTGAAAAAAGACCCACCGTCCAGTGTGGGTAACCATGCGCTCAACGCAGGTCTAACACAAGCCATGTGGCCTAGGGGACAAAATCCCATCAAAAGAGGATTCTCTCTTCTCCTCATACCTCTTGAATAAATCAAATTTTTGAGAAAAAGTTCCCACTCTTTTTAAACCCCTCAATGTTCTGGTTTTGAAAGCACCAAGTCATTTTCAAAGTTTTTCAAATCACAAAAGCTTTCAAATTTCCTAAAATCTCTCTCAAGTTCTTCTCTAAGTTTTTCACCATCATGTAAGTTTCTTCTTTCTCTTTACTTTTCATTATCTATTTCTTACTTTTTAAAGCCTTTTTTTGGGAATATGTTTTTTTAGAAACACATGAAAATAATTTTTTAGAAAACCCAACACAAAAAGTTTCAAAAAGTCACAATTTTTTAGATGTGTATATGCTTATTAGTTATGTTTAAACTTGAATAGATGTGTTTGATCATGATTAGAATGATAAAAAATTCCTTGACACATCTCATATGATAGAAATCTAGATCATAAGAACTTGAAAACCAATTTTTGAAACTTTCTATCATAGTTTTTTTTCCTTGATTGAACCACATATCTTTAGACCAACATGCCTTTCAAAACTTTTGTGAAAATGGATTGTGTGAAAAAAGGGGTTGTTTTGGTGAAAGTGAAACATTTTTAAAATGGTTAAATCAAAAAGAATGAGATTGGAAACATGAGTAAAAATTCAAAGTTATGAATTTCTTTGCAAAAAATTTCAAAAATCAACACTTTGAAAACTCTTGTTGGCCGAATACTATAAATGAAAATTGGCATGAAACTTGTTCAAAAACTACCAACAATAGAAACATCATTAATTAGTCAAACTTGACTATTCTTTTTTTGAAACTTGTGCACTTTTGAATAAGGAATCAATTTTTTTACTTTGACCTTATGAAATTCGGCCATCAATATTCTCAAAGTAACACATTTGAAGAAAAAAACTAAAATGCATGCTCTAAACAAATTCCAATCTTGATTTTCATGACTAACTCCTTGGTTTGGAAACAATATTTTGTTGGAATTAAATTTTTTGTAGGAGTTCATCAAGGAGAGGAAATGAAGTTACTAATGAAGACAAGAACACTAAATTTGCTTCCAAGGATGCCAAGAAAAAGTTTCAGGAAACAACTCTAAAAAGTGAAACCAATATGGAGAAGATTGTCAACTTGGATGAATATGAGTTTGGTGGCTTCACTTTCATAGTGGAGAGGTAAGGTTGGCAAAAGCTTGCTCAACCCCAAAAAATGTTCTCATTGGACGTGGTGAAACAATTTTATGCCAACTCCATTGTTTCAAGTGAGGCAAGGATGAATCAGTATACATGCGTGAATGGGACCCAAGTTTTTTATGACAAGTACATGATAAATGATTACTTGGGCAACCCATGGAACCCATCATCAACAAATGATCATGACTTATGCACCTATCAATTGAAGTTAAGTGCTGCCTATTCAGGAGAAGGTGAAGGACATGATGAAGTTTATGTCAGAAAAAGCCTATATTTGGAAGGCTTGGAGCTCAACCAAAATGGGCCAATCTTTAGATTTTGTATGACCCAAATGTCACAAATTTGGGTCATTTTTGTGTTGTCCAACATATGGCCTTCCTCACATGTCTCTGATTTGCCAATCCCCAAGGCAAAACTCACCAGTTCTATATATGATGAAGACTCCATTGACATTGTTTCAGTCATCTCTGATGCTATTCATGATTGCATCACAAGGGGAGTTCTTTTAATGACGCTGCCTTCATTGATCACTGACCTTTGCAAGTATCAACTGGTATCTGGATCTTACAAGGAGGTCACAACCTTGAATACTGAAATTAATACATCGTATGTAAGCTAGATCAACAAGACAATGACTTCCAACAAATTATTGAAATCAATACCAAGATCAAAAAATTACTCATGGGAGGACAATGACTTCCAAGCTAGATGCCATTATACAAGAGCAATAAATGCAAAACCTACAACAAAAGGCGTGCTATCGAGGCATCAAAGGGGTCTATAAGAGATTGCATAACATCTTTGGAAAAAGATCCAACTTCAAAGGATGATCCTATGAGGAATTTGTGGCAAGCACTAAGTGGCCCGAGGGAAGATTACAAGACACAAGTGAGGAGGAAAAGAATGAGGAAGATGAAGATTGAGAAAGCTCTTTCCGGTTTTCTCTTATTCCTTACATGCACTTCTAAGTTAATTATCTTTCTTTTTGAATATTTGGTATTATGTTTTAATGTGGCTACTATGTTTTAAGTTGTTACTATGTTTTTAATTTATGTTATGTTTTATGTTTAATTACGTTTAAATTTAGTAATATGTTATTTTTCTTTTACAAAATTTCATATGCATCAAACATGTCTTGAAAACCAATTTTTCCATTGGCTTGAGGACTATCCATCATTTAAAGAGGAGGAACATGGTTTAACACATATGAATGTTTTTAGTGTATATGAGATTGTATAGTTATTTAAAAAGTAATTTGATTGTCCATAAATTCAATATTTTTTTTTTCAAAATCGAAATCAAAGTGGCTAAAAGAGAAAATTGTGGCATGATTACATGATTAAAAATTGCTAAGCATATCTTGACTTAAGCTTTTATTGAGCAAAATGAGATATATGCTAAACTTTTTGTGAAAACATCACATAATGTCATAACTTGAATTTTTTTGCAAATGGAATTTAAATTTGTGTAACATAATCTTTGCAAACATTTTTTTTTTTAAATCAAGAAGTGTAAATTCAAACCAAGTGAGGGAGTGAGCCAAACACACGAGGATCAAAGTTAAATCACCATTTGATTTGTCTAATTAAACTTGTTTGAGTCTTTAAATCTCTTAATTGCATAAAATTGATAGGAAGTGATCAATGCATGTTATTTCTTTAGTTGAACCAAATGGCCTAAAAGTCTAACAAAAAATTAGAATTATCCTTTGATAAGCCCCTTTGAGCCAAACAAAGTAAATCAAATTTTCAAATTCTCCCATGAAACCGAAATTGAAAACAATGTTCAAAGAGAGCATTAAATTTTGAAAAGGGTGTTTGAAAGAGTCAAGTTGGGGGAGAAAATTTGTAGACTTGGCTTCTAAGCTTTTTAATAAAAAATCTCAATCCCTTTACAAAAACAACAAAAAGTTATAAAAGAAAGTGAAAAACAAAAAGAGACTGAGACATACAAAGAAAAGTAAAAAATAAGCCTAGGTTCAAAAAGCTAAGAGGTTGGAAAAGAAAATTATGGAAAAAAGTAGAGTGAAGTGCTTCATTGAGAAAATTTTACAAAATGCTCTCTTTTTACTTGAACTTAACTTGATTATCTAGAAAAAAAAAACCATGATTATCCAAACCAAGCCTCATTACACCAAAAACAAGACCTTAGTGATCCTTAATTGATTATGCAATTTAAGAGAATAGGTGAGACAAAGAAGAAGTTCAAATTACTACAATCAAATGGTTGAAAATTGAGTGAAACACTTACCCCTTTAAAAGTTCCAATTTTGAACTTGTGTGCAAAAACCCTTTTTGATTAAAACAATATTTGATTAGGTAAATTGTTGAACATTTTTAATGAACAAAAGCATACATTTCATGTTTGAAGCATTATGTGTAAAACATTTTACAAATCATGAAAAATCTCGTTGAAAACATTTTTTTGATCATGCTTAAGCAAAATTTGAAATCATAACAATCATATTTTAAGAATTAGACAAAAGTTGATTTCGAATGTGTTTTACCAATTGTTTGAGGACAAACTAAGTCTTAAGTTGGGGAGATTTGATAAGTGCCAAAAATGCCTAAAATTCATATACTTTTTATGGCACTTATCCTTGGAAAAATTGAGAAAACCAACTTAATTCAACACTTTTTGGATAAAATATCACAATCTTGTATATATGCTTTGTGTATTTCTTTTGTATTATATTTTGTAGGATTTTAGGTAAAAATAGAAGAATTAATCTAATACAAACAAAGTGCTTAAAATAGGCCAAAATGGCCCACAAATGACATGCTTAAGCTTGACATGGCAAGCTATGTGCTTAGCCTTAAGCTTGACTCTACAAGACTTGGCCTATGTGAAAAAATATGGAGTCAAATTGAAGCTGCTCACTAAGCATCTAAGCTTGGACCAAGCCCACGCCTAGCTGACCTGGAGACCAACTTAGCATGGTCAGACCCAACCTGGGACGATCAGAATACAAGCTCGGCACAAGTCAATCTACTCAAGCAGACATCTTAGTGGAGCACCTGGACCGCCCAACTTGGAACCACACACCTGACCAGATCAACAAGCACCAGGCCACATCACCATCAGCACAATCAAAGCTGCTCAATTAGGCAGCTGAGCGGTGCCACATAAGCGCATGGCAATGTGGAACCAACAACTTGGTCAAGTTGACTTAGCCACCAAATAACTGTGACATCATGCATGACCTCACTCCAAGTAGCCTCCATAGGCTATTCAGAGGTAGCTCAAAATAGTTGGGCCAATACCTCACAACTAGCTTGGGTGAGTCAGCCCAAAGCAGATGACTAAGCTGCTTGGCCATGAACAAACCCACGTTGAAGGGTTTGGTCAGCAACTTGGCAGTGGAAGAGAGCAGCTTGGCGGTTGGCAAAAAATCCTATAAATAGGAGGGAACCTCAATGGCAAAACACATTCATTCTCATTTATAACTCACATTCTTAATTCAAGAGGAGAAAGGAAATGGAAAATGAGATACAAAAACATAACTTTGTAATGTCATTTCGGTCCAAAAAGTATCTCATCCTTGGATATATGTCTCATGCTCCTACAAATTGACTTGGATTATGGTGTAATTTCTTCTCTTTAATTTATCATATTTTGAATTCAATTCATTTTCAAGTTATTAATTTTGGTTAAGTTTTGATCCTTTATGAAGTTCTTAATGCGGGTTTAGCTTGATGACCTAAAACTTGATTTAAAGATCCAAAAATGCTTCTTCTTAAAGTGTTGACAAGTGAACTAAAAAGTATAACCTACACCTTAGTTCACTTTCCATATCAAGCATCTATTTTAAGCGACTTATGTTCAAGGCTAAATAAAGTTAATGGAGCCTAAAGTATGGTGTGACAACCTACTCCACCGAGTGACACTTAACTATTATTTAGTGTATTACATAAGGTTTGAAAATCATCTTATCATTCCAGGATACTAGATGAAGGATTTAGAAATGATGTGTGGAATAAACCGAAAGTATAACATATAACTTGTAATGTTTTCAAAAATATCCTCAAAGTAGTAAAGTCCATCCATCATCTTAGCACTGCCAATCATCTTCCCCGAAATCCGGTCCTGAAAAACACAATGAGTGTCAAAGAATTTCACACTACAATTGGAATCGTAGCAGATTTTGCTAACTGAGAGAAGGTTATAGGAAAGTTTGGGTACATGTAAAACATTTTTTAAGTCAATGTTTTTAGATAAGGTAATTTTCCCTTTCCCTGCAATTGCAGAAAAACTACCATATACAATTCCAATTTTTTCATTTCCAGAACAAGGAGAATAAGTTCTAAATAAATAAGAAAGACAGATCATATGATCTGAAGCACCTGAATCAATGACCCATAGTACACACATATTTGAGGTACAGTTAAGGGAGCTAGGGGCACTCAAATTACTTGTTTGTGCCACAGAACCACTAGGAGTACCAGATAAAAAATTAGAGTTTAACAACCTTATGAATTCTTCAACTTGTTCCTTTCTCAATGAGGTCTTTTCTGCCTCATGAGCTATACGGAAGGGTCTGTGAACTTTAGGACCTGATTTGTTGACCTTTAGATGTGCTGGTTTGCTATGAATTTTCCAGCAATTCACTCGGGTATGACATGGTTTGTTGCAGTGGTCACACCAAAGATTTGAGAAGTTCTTCTGGTTGGTTGAACTCTTAAGGGCAGCAGGTTCTACAACTAGGGCATTGGTCTCAGGAGGAGGTGGATCAGTTTTGGTCTTTCCCATCATCACATTTCTGCGGGTTTCCTCTCTTCTGACTTCATCAAAGACCTCACCTAATGAAGGTAAGGTTGCTCTCCCAATGACCCTGCCACGAACTTCATCTAGCTCCTCATTTAGACCTGCAAGAAATTGAAATATTCTACCTTCTTCCACTGTTTGGTGATGGTGTTTGGAATCCTCTGCTGAGTTCCACTTATAAGTGTTGAAGAGATCAAGGTCCTGCCATACCGCTTCAAAGAGTGGAAGTATTTTGTCACGTTATGACCTCCCTGACGAATTTCTCTGGCTAGCAAGGTGAGTTCATAAATCTGGGATTTATTTCCAAGATAAGAATACATTTCCATGACACTATCCCATAGCTCTTTGGCTGTGGAATAGTACATGTAATTGCTGCTAATGTCCTCCTCCATGGATTTTATCAGCCACGTCATCACCATGGAGTTTTCAGCATCCCAAACAACATACTATGGGTCATCAATATCTAGTTTGGGTTGCTCACTAGTGAGGTATCCAAGTTTTCCTCTGCCACGCATATACATATGGACAGATTGGTACCATCGGAAATAGTTCGATCCATTGAGTCGAAAGGTGGTGATTTGGACAGAATGGGATTCACCGAAAAAGACTCTCTGCTCCTGTCTTGGAGGTTGTGAGTCTTTGGGAACGACAATCTCCTTCTCCTTATTCCGACCATCGCTTCTGGCTGAGGAACTGTCAGCCATGACTGCAAATCAGAGGCGTGGAGATCTTTGCTCTGATACGAAATTGAAATATTTGGGCATATTATTGATACCGAAACTGTACAGGTATTCCTTCTTTTTATAGAGGGAAATACAATATGTGATTGACTAGAATCAAGTAAGGAAATCCTAAGTTAAGGAGAGAATAAATTAAAATAACAAACTACCTAAAATAGACCAAATAAAATAAGAAACAAAATATTATATACAGACATAATTATTTACTGCCAAATACACTTTGTCATCAGTTAGTTATAATATTGTTTTCGTTAATCGATTAAGAGTTTAATTAATTGATTAACTAGTTAGTTATTAGTTAGGCATTGTAGTATATAAAAGGTTATTCCCTAATTCCTTGTAACTCAATTCTATATAGAAAGTTTCCATTTTCTCATTCATGATTTTCTCTCATACTTCTTGATTCATAAAGAAGCTTTCTCTTCATGGATTTTCCCATTCATTCATTCTTGCTTTATCAAGATTCATGCATGGCTCTACCATTTTAACATGGTATCATAGCAATAATAATTATTTTGATGGCTTTCGCTTATACTTCTATCATTCCAAGATTCAAAAAAGAATCATCATTTCATTCATGGCTCTAAAAAAAGGTTGGTTTCACATTCATGGAGGTGATTTAGATGATGGTGTATGGAAGTTGGTGACTGATTTGATCATGTGAAAATATGTATCAAGATCCACCCTTTGATATTTCATTCTTATCTAATTCACTTTGTCAAAGAACCCAAGTTGAGAAAATGTACTTTGTAGTTATTCACTACTGTTCATCAACATCACCCTAGTATTTTGCAGTCTTTCGAGTTCTTATTGCTCCAAGAAAGAAACTCAATTCCTAGCATTGGATGAACAATGTAAGATGATGGCATTGAGTGCTTCAAACATGTAAATGCCTGAAAGTTGGTTGCACTTTGCAGATTGCTTGCTTCTTGTATCTATAAGAATTGTCCTTACAAAAATGATTTTTGGACAGTTTCTCAATGACAACAAGAATTGCTTCACATTTTTTCTTATTCTTTATCATTTACCCCCAATTATTTCTCATTTCTTTATTACTTTAGTTTCTTTACCCCTCTCTCATTACACAACATTATAGTGTGTAATTTTTCCTCATTGAAACAACATATAAGGATTAAGATTAAGGTCCACCTCATTTCTCTCTTTCATCCATTATGATTGGTTTGCTTCTGTCAAAAAGATGGTTAAGCATTGGATGAAATTGCTTCTGCCAAATGGTGGTTAAGCGTCAATATTGCTTCACGTTCAGATTTCAAGACTGAGAGACGAAGATTCGTTCACAAGCAAGAGGAGGTATTAGAGTATGTGTGGTGTTCAACACAATCATTTCAAGCTTGGAATGCTTGACACGTTCCAGCTTGAGGGGATGTTAAAGTTGTTAGTTGATTTCAGTTTGTTAGTTGTAATATTGTTTTCGTTAATCGATTAAGAGTTTATTTAATCGATTAACTAGTTTTAATTAGGCATTGTAGTATATAAAGGGTGATTCCGTTATTCCTTGTAACTCAATTCTATAGAGAAAGTTTTCATTTTCTCATTCATGATTTTCTCTCATACTTCTTGATTCATCAAGAAACTTTCTCTTCATGGATTTTCCCATTCTTTCTTTCTTGCTTTATCAAAATTCATGCATGGCTCTACCATTTTAATACTTATTAATGTTGTATATAACTCTCCTATATTATTATAAAGGTTTGAGTTGTCCTTACTTGATCTTTATTATTGGGAGAAATTTCAGAACAATTTAATTAAATTTATTTTTTCTAATTTTAGAACATTACTTTCCTCTTATTTCAATTAATGCATGAATAAACTTTAGAAGAAATTTCTAAAGAAAAATTTGATTTGTCTGTGAATTGGGCTAAAATAAATTAATTATCTCAAAATTTGTTCAACACTTTAGTTCATAAGCTAAATGAGATTAGCTAAATGAATTGAGATCCAATCAAATATAATTTTGACATATTAGGTTCTTATATTAACTTACTCAATTATATACATACACACATAAAAAAATATTTTGTGATTATTATTATATATATATATATATATATATATACATATTTATATTTTTTATATCAATATACGGATATAATGTTACATGATAGAAAAATATAAAAATCGATTTAATATATTAGAGCTTTCCATGGGATGGTCCACCCATTCATTATTCTTAATGGGATGGAAGGGTCTAGAGGCTGAGTTATCACTCGAATAATCAATTAGTATGAATTGTTCTTACTGATAGTGATGACTCATAATATACTTTTTATTACAATTATAACATAATTTTTGGGCTCTTCTTTTTTGTATTTGAGTTGTTTTCATATGTTTAATTGGGAGTGCTGAGATTTTATGAGGGGTCCCATTGGAATTATGCCCCACTATAGTGTGTTGTTGAACATGGGCAATGACCAATTTACTTTCCACCACTTTAGCGAGTCCAGTTGCATCAGTCACCAAAAAGGTTGTTTTATAGCTAATTCTCTTGCATTTTCCAGGTTTAAATCAATATAATTTCAGGGGTTAAACCGATAACCTTATTATAAATACGCTCTGTTAAATTTGTACCTTCATGCTCAAGGAACCATGGCTTCTTTTCCTTTTCTCCTCTTCTCCTGCGTGGGCTTCTTTTAATTTTTAAGTCCTTGTTTTTTCTTTTTCTGTTTTTTTGTTTCTTTTGGACCTTAAGTGTTAGTTAGGCCCGTTTCTCTTTATGGAAGGTTGTTTATGTTGGTATTTAACAACCTTCCCCTTTCAGCTTTTCATTTACTTCTTGAATTCTGTTTTCCTCTTCCTCTTTAATTTTTCTATGAGCTTTCAATGTACTTTTCAGTAAGATTCAATAAAAGGGAATCTTTATTTTCTTCCTCACATCTTGTTCCTTCTCTTCCGCTGCTTCAAGAAAATTAAGATGGTATCAGAGCATATCATGCTCTGATTCGTCTTCAAGGTTCTGAATCTCTGCCCCTCATTCTCCTACTCAGATTCTTCTCCTCCTTTGTTGTTCTTCCTCCTTCTTCATTATAATGGCCAGTTTGAATATGGACCAGTATTGCAATACTTACTTTCTCAACTCGAATGAGAATCCAGCCTTGATTCTTGTCACCCCTTTGCTGAATGGAACTAATTACCATCCATGGTCAAGAGCAATGAAACTTGCACTTGATTCTAAGAACAAGCTAAGCTTCATCGACGGAAGCCTCCCTCAACCTGCATCAGGTGATCCTATGCATCACCCATGGAAAAGATGCAACACCATGATATATTCATGGTTACAACACTCGGTGGAAGAATCAATAGTAAAGTCGATTCTGTGGATGAACTCAGCTGCAGAAGTATGGAAAGACCTTCAAGAAAGGTTCTACCAAGGAGATATGTTCCGAATTGTAGAGTTACTTGAAGATTTCTATCATATAAACCAAGGTAATCTCACCATTTCTGAGTTTTATACCCAATTGAAAAGTATATGGGAAGAAATTGAAGAGTTCACACCCATCCCAAACTGCAAATGCATCACCCCATGTTCTT
The DNA here is from genome assembly GCF_001865875.1 of Lupinus angustifolius. NCBI lineage: Eukaryota > Viridiplantae > Streptophyta > Magnoliopsida > Fabales > Fabaceae > Lupinus > Lupinus angustifolius. The sequence goes on from NC_032013.1 coordinate 7,548,873, forward strand.
GTGGATTAATCCAATGTGTTAGGAATTATAGAGAATAAACATATGTCATTAGGTTCCTAAAAGGCTTAAATGAGCAATATGCTCATGTAAGATCCCAAATTATGTTGCTTGACCCTCTTCCAAACATCAGCAAGACCTTTGCCTTATTAACCCAACAGGAAAGGCAATTTCACCTCCCTCCCATTCCCAATCTAGAAACAGAAACAAGAATTTTGAACATTAGCACTAGAACTGAGTCTGTACCAAAGCCTACTAGCAACACCAATTATCCTAGTTTCAGAGGCAGGGGAGGTTCCACTTATAGAGGAAGAGGCACTAGACAACTTGGACCAAGTAAGACCCAACCAAACTGTTTCTGTACCTTTTGTGAGAGGACCAATCACACCATAGAAACCTGCTTTCTCAAACATAGGTATCCCCTGGATATCAAGGTAGCAAGTCAACAAAGATGGCCAATCATACTACTGGTTTTCCTCTGCACAAGGAAGATGATGATACTCACGACCCTCCTCCACCTCAATCAACTCAAGATAAAAACAGAACCTTCACTAAAGAAGAGGTGCAAGGGATTCTTGATCTCCTTCAACAATCCAAGAAGGCACACCACATCACCAACTCTACTGTTAATATCACCAATCCCCCTACTGCAACAGGTAAGACTAACTTAGAATGGTTGCTGGACACAGGTGCTATAGACCATATAACTCACAACATTACTAATTTTTTCACCTATAAGTCTATAGCACCTTTGTCTATCACTTTGCCAAATGGAGACAAGGTCTCTACCAGCAATCTCTGGGACAGTGCACCTCACTGCTTCCCTCATTCTAACTAATGTTCTCCTTGTTCCTGAATTTCAAGTTAATCTCATATATGTCCATAAATTGTTGAATGATTTACAATGCCATTTGATTATTACTCAGAACCAGTGTTTAATATTGCAGAACCATACCAAGAAGATGATTGGTTCAGCTAGGCCTCATCAAGGATTATTCATGCTTAATCTTGTAGCTTGAAGACTTATGATGACTAACTCTACTTCCTCTAATAATAACACTGTTATTGATTGCTTATGGCATTTAAGACTAGAACATATTTCTTCTTCTGTTTTTCCAACATTACATAAACACTATCCTTTTATTCCTATTCAACATATAACTAATCCTTGTGATGTTTGCCATATGTCTAGACAAAATAAACTACCATTTTCTAACAGTACTTCTAATACCCTGCATCCCTTTGATATATTGCATGCTGATATTTGGGGACCATTTTCTGTTCCTAGCTTATTTGGACATAAGCACTTTCTAACTCTTGTTGATGATCACACTAGGTTCACTTGGGCTTTACTTTTGACAACTAAGTCAGAGGCTAGGCTTCACCTCATTAATTTCATTACTTTCATAGAAACTCAATTTAATACTAAGTTGAAATGCTTAAGAAGTGATAATGGAGTTGAATTCTTGATGCATGATTACCTTTCTTCTAAGGGTATTTCCATCAAAGAAGTTGTGTTGAAACCCCCCAACAAAATGGAGTGGCTGAGAGGAAACACCAACATATCCTCAATGTGGCACGAGCCCTTTACTTCCAATGTCACCTACCTGCTAAGCTTTGGAACTTTGCCATTAAGCACTCTGTGTTCCTAATTAACAGAACTCCTACTCCCTTACTAAAGCACAGAAGTCCTTATCAATGTCTATACCACTCTCTACCTGTTTTGGATAACTTAAGAGTTTTTGGCTCTCTAGCCTATGCCACCACCTTGCAATCCCATAGAACCAAGTTTCAACCTAGGGTTCTTAAGACTGTCTTTCTTGGTTATCAAGAAGGCACTAAATGACACATCTTGTATAACCTTAAATCCCACTCTATACTCATCTCTAGAAACACCACCTTTTATGAAAACCACTTTCCCTTTCAACACATCTCACCTAACATTCCCTGCCCAACCACATGTAGAACCAACAATCTCCCCACACAAGACCTTACTGATCCCCCTAACATTCCCTGTCCAACCATTACTCCCGCACATGACCCCATCCTTAGTCCTCATCCCCCAAGACATTCTACTAGGATTAGAAAACCCACCTCCCACCTCCAAGACTACCACTGTAGTCTCATCTCCTCTCAACCCAACAACAACATTCCCTCAATAGGTACCCCTTATCCTATCAGTTCTTATATTAATTATTCTAATTGTTCTCCTTCTTACAAGAATTTTTGCCTTGCTGTTTCTATTGCCAAAGAACCAACCTCATACAAACAAGCCTCTATTATTCCCTGTTGGCAACAGGCAATGCAACAAGAAATGGAAGCTCTCTCTCTCAACAACACATGGTCTCTTGTCCCTGCACCACCCAACAAATCAATTATCAGTTGTAGATGGGTATATAAAACCAAATACTTTGCAGATGGGTCCCTGGACAGATATAAAGCCAGACTAGTGGCAAAGGGCTTCACACAACTAGAGGGTGTCGACTATTTTGAGACCTTATCCCCTGTGGTCAAAATCACCACCATCAGAGTCATTATAGCCTTGGTAGTTGCAAAATCATGGTTCTTGGAACAATTGGACATCAACAACGTCTTCCTTCATGGTGACCTTCATGAAAATGTATATATGCAGCCCCCCTGGCCTTCTTCCTCCTAATTCTACTCTTGTTTGCAAACTTCATAAGTTCCTCTATGGACTAAAACAGGTCAGTCGTGAGTGGCATACAACTCTCTCTACTAAACTCATCTCTCTGGGCTTCACTCATTCTTCAGTTGATCAAGCTCTCTTTACAAAATCAGCAACCAACTCCTTCACAACAATTCTTGTCTACGTTGATGACCTTGTTCTCACTGGTAACAACTTCTCTGAAATCCAACCTGTCAAAACTGTTCTGGACAATTCATACAAAATCAAGGATCTTGGGAACTTACGTTACTTCCTAGGCCTTGAAATTGCTATATCCTCCCAAGGCATCCACCTCAACCAACGCAAATACACTTTATCCTTGTTAGAAGAATCCGGCAAGTTGGCTTCCAAACCATCATCTACTCCTTTTGATCCTGCTATCAAGCTTCAATTAAATCAAGGCTCTCCTCTTCAAGACCCCTCTCTATATAGAAGACTTGTTGGAAAACTCATATACCTCACAATTTCCAGACCCGATATTTCTGATGTCGTGCAACAATTGAGCTTGTACATGTCTCAACCTCAAACTACTCATCTCACAGCAGCCATGTGTGTTCTACATTACCTCAAAGCTGCTCCTTCCCAAGGTCTATTCTTCTCCTCTTCATCTCCCTTGAAGCTATTTACTTTTGCTGATTCGGATTGGGCAAGTTGTCTTGATACCTGCAAGTCCATTACTGGTTTTTGCATCTTTCTGGGCTCTTCTCTCATCTCTTGGAAGACCAAGAAACAAAATATTGTTAGTCATTCTTCATCCGAAGCTGAATATCGAGCATTGGGCGCTCTGGCTTGTGAGATACAATGGTTACATTATCTCTTTCGTGACTTGCATCTTCCACCCTCAACTTCCACTTCGGTCTACTGTGACAATCGCTCTGCTATTTATCTGGCTCACAATCCTGTTTTTCACGAACGCACTAAATATATCGAGATCGACTGTCATGTCGTTCGTGAGAAAATCCAAAAAGGCATTATTCACCTTCTTCCAATTGCCTCTGCAAACCAACTTGTAGATGCCTTTACAAAGCCTCTTCCTCCTAAGACTTTCAAGCTCTTCATTTCCAAGCTGGGACTCTTAGATTTGCACCGTCCACCTTGAGGGGGGGGTGTTAAATTTGTACCTTCATGCTCAAGGAACCATGGCTTCTTTTCCTTTTCTCCTCTTCTCCCTTGCGTGGGCTTCTTTTAATTTTTAAGTCCTTGTTTTTTCTTTTTTTGTTTCTTTTGGGCCTTAAGTGTTAGTTAGGCCCGTTTCTCTTTATGGAAGGTTGTTTATGTTGGTATTTAACAACCTTCCCCTTTCAACTTTGCATTTACTTCTTGAATTCTGTTTTCCTCTTCCTCTTCAATTTTTCTATGAGCTTTCAATGTATTTTTCAGCAAGATTCAATAAAAGGAAATCTTTATTTTCTTCCTCACATCTTGTTCCTTCTCTTCCGCTGCTTCAAGAAAATTAAGACGCTCAAAACTGATTTGGCACAAAGTCACAATACTAGTTTGTCATAATTTGAACAATCCTGCATGTGGATTTGTAAACGCAGAAGGACCAAAGTAACAATCATGACTCAACACCCTGTTCAAATATACTTGTGCCTAGCATCTAAAGCTGCACTGTCCAAGACAACTACCATCCTCACCAAATTAAATCAGCATAATCCAGCCAATACACATATGCATAAACAAGATCAACCCAATATAACACTAGTGCAGACCTACAACTCCTCTGCATCATCACACCAAGGCACATCACCACACCACAAATTCTCTACATCATCAAACCAAGACACAACACTATGCCATGCTTCAATCAACACTTCTATACACTCATCATCAGACCAAAGTCTCAACCATAACAACAACAGGAGCATTCCTCACAGAAATTGGTTTACGAAGCAGTTTGTTACATTGCTTGCTTTACAAGTTATTAGTCTTATTGGCACAATTTACACATTTAGCATGTGCTCTAAATTCAGTTAGTTAGTCTATTTAGTTTTTCTGTTATTCATCATTTGTTGATCTGCTCTTGTATAAATATTAGGCTTGAGAATAGTTTTTAATTCATTCAATTAAATCATTGTTCTATAAGAGTATTATCTCTCAAACACATTCAAAGCAATAAAGTGTTCTCGAGGTTATTCATAATCCTTGCCATTCTTTTCTAAGTTATTCTTCTTGGATTGTTAATCTACCATTGAAGAACTATTCTTTCTTCTTACTTTGACAAAGTGAGCCAATAAAGCTTTAATAAACTCTTCCCAACTAGTAAATTGATTGTTATTAAACATCTATTTTATACCCATTTAAAGCATTCCCTTTCATAGAAAAAGCAGCCAATTCTACATGTTGGAAGGGAGCTACTTAGTATAGATTAAAATATTGTTTAGCTTAAAATAATCAATCTCGAGAATCTGAACCATGAAAAGGTTGTAAGTATAACTTAGGAGGTTTAATAATTCCTAATGGAAATAACTAGTTCCATATGTAGGTGGAGGTGGGGGTTGTGGTTGAGACCTTGAGGTGGTTGTGGTAGAAACTTTGAGTTAATATTGCTCAAGTGAGCCAACTTTTCCACTACTAGTTCAACACTGTTTTCCAAACGTGCCTCCATGGAAGCCTGCATCATCTCCTACAGGTATGAGAAATGTTGCTAGAGGGACATGAGCTTATCTAGTACTAGTTAGTGGGATTGTTCTCCAATTTTGCGACTAAGTGAAAGAAGTAGTAGAAGTGGTTTAGGAAGGCATAAAGACAACAATAAAACTATTAATGTTAGGGTTTTGAAAACACCAAAATATCTAAGTGGAATAATGTATCATATTTTTTTTACTTCTCTTCTAGAAATTATAAGCTAAATAGTACTAAAAATAAGATAAGGTCCATGAGCCTATTATGAACCGAGCCAAATTGTTTTAATGAAGTAAATACTAAACACAATAAAACAATTATTGCACTCATTTATCTTATTTCACTCAAACATAATCTTTGATCTTCATTGGTGGCCATATTTAATAACACTTGTTTGTAGTTCCTTTAATGTCTTTGAGCCCGAATATGTGACCATATTTTTTGAAGGATGCCACATCTTTATAACATGGGATAACTCACCCTCAATAAAAATAAAAATAATCAGCAGCTAATAATAATATTAAAGAAGCCAAGCAAAAAACTTAATAATTAAACTCAACTTAGTTTTTACTAAAATTATTGAGAAAAGCTTTGGAAGAATCGAAGAAGGCATAATAGCTATAGAATTTAATACTTTACTTATTTCACATATATACTGCAGCACACGTACATAGCAGTTACTGTGGGTAATGTATTTGTTTGCACTAGTACTTAGTGCACACAAAATCAACCCATGTTCTTATTTATAAAGCAACAAACCGATAAATACAAATTAAAAATCATACATTGGTGGACAATTGACTACTTTTCGGTACCCTAAAATGAGGTTTGTTTGATGCATTTAGAAATTTTTGTTTGCTTCTTTAATCATCTGCTCCATAGAATTTTCTATACATGACTTGAATTGGTGTGCATCTATGAAGCCTCTCTCAACTCCAAAGCCAACTCGTAAACGTCCCATGTAACTCATGGCTGTGATAGTGAGACTCTGTAAATCAATTAAAGATCATTGTATGGTGTTAGTATAAGAACGTGAAACACTTAAAATGTGGATTAAAAAGATATCTATGCACCACCTGCGTTAAGTACAATAATAGCTTTTTAAAGGCTACCTGGTCGGTCTCTCAAATCATCTTCTATAACTTAACCCATCTTCTATACCATAAATTATGTTGCGTATCACTTATTACTTATTTTGATTATCAGATGATTAATTATAAAAATATTTAATTATTAAATTTTTAATTTAAATATTTTTTTAATCAATTATATCAAAGTAGCATATTCTATAAGAGTGTAAAATGTACGTACTGACGGTGTAAAGATTTATACACAGTCAGTGCATCATCCACCATTCATTTGCAATACTTTTATTTAAAAGTCAATAATAACTAAAAATCAACGGTGGATGATATAGTGACAGTATAAAAAACCTTTACAATGTCGATGTATATATCTTTTTTCCATTTTATAATGACAATGTGATAATAGTTTTTTTTTCTTGAGATTTGAATTTTTGACTTTTAAACTTCTATGACTTTACGGATCTAAAAAATTAATCTTGTATACAATTGACTAATCATAAAATAAAATAAAAGGTAGTTATTAGTTAATCCAAATTTTGGGATAGAATTCTTTCTAATATATAAAAAAAATGGGAAAATAGCATAAGGTGACATTTTAATATTTAGATACAATAAGATCACACTTTTAGCTTAAATATAAAAACGAATGTAATAATTTATTACTCGAATACAGGAGATGATTATATCCCCAAATTTTGTCAATTAATTTCAAGATACATCAATTATGTGGCATATTATTGTACACCTTAAAAAGTGTCATATCAATTGCTCCACAAATAATTTAGGATATTACGATTTCTTATGTTTTGCAAAAAATTCTAGCGTGATTAGTGAAAAGTATATATGCAAAGAACGGGGAATAAGATTTGCACACAAACCTGAGGAGATCCAAGAGAGTAGAAGTATATGCCTTTGACTGGAAGATTACTTGCCAAGGCTACTTGATTTGCTGGTCCAACCATGTGTGAGATTGTTACACTTGTATTTTTCAATGTATCGTGTAGGTATCTAGCTGCAGCCTGCGACACAAAGTAACTTCAAAAGAATAAATTGCAGGGATAATTTTTGTTTAATTTCGTTTTATTTTATTTGGTGATTAAATTTAATTTTGTTTTTAAATACCATCATTTGAGTTGTTTTTAAATACCATCATTTGAGTTGTTTTATTCCTTAAGCATGGTAAATTAATAGTTGAGAGCATTTGAGATACCTAGAATTAAACAAATGTAATCATATTGAACTATTCACGTTTCATAGTAGAAAAAAAGTTAAACTTTTGTATATATTAAGAAGTGATTATTTTAGGAGAATTCTTGGAAAAGGAAAATACTTTCCTCGCCATGTGTTAGGAAGTAATTTGTATGAATAAAATTATGCAGAATTAATATCCTAGGAGTTATGGAAATTAGGGGAAAATACTGAATTCATTCATGTCTTCATTTCGGCAATCCTTTTACAATTTAAACAAGATTGAATCGAAATTATCTAGATAGAGTTAATCTTCACCATATACTTGTGTAGATCAAATTAAAAAGATAACAATTAAAAGGACAATTGTATTATTATAGAATATAATCATTAGTCCAAATGTGCTTAGCTGTATTTCTCTTGGGTCTCCCAGTGTCATTTTGGGTTCTATCATTTTCCAACCCATCAAGAACAACCTTGTCCTCAAGGTTGTAATTTGGAGTGTGTGCCTTAGGCCCAACAGATGACTCTGGCCTGGTGGACACGTGAACAGCAGAGTGGTTGAGCGTGACTTTGGGGGTATCATGTGTTGTACATGAATCCAATGTAGTTGGAGGCAAATTTGAATTGTGATTAAATGGCATTGAAGGAGCATTAATTGTTGGTTGGGAATCCAAAACATCACATAGTGCAAATTGATTCTGCACTCCAACGGGTGACTTATCCAATTGTGGACAACTGAACAGCTTTGTGCAGTCTAGGGGCACGTGGCTCAAGACCCGTGAAGCAGGTTGGGTCAGACATGGTAATTCGTGTTGACTGTTGGATGCAAATCCTTTGCTGTGTCTAGCTGGTTGTGAACATGGGGCCTATGTGGAATTGTCCTTTGTGTCGGGTTCATTGAACCTGAACGACTTTTTAATTGGAAAGAGAGAGTCGTTGGATGAACTTTTTTCTATGTAACCGAAATCCAAGTGTGGAGAGGCTGGCACAGTAATTAAACGGTGGTCCCCATTTGCATATTGAGTGAAACTCTGGATTAATGTTTTGTCTTGGGGAAGCCCATTAGTTGGCATAGGAGAAAGTACATACTCATGTGAACCATTATTCACATTTCTCCCATTTCTCTCTTCTGAAACTGCATGCTCCTTTCTCTCTTCAACTTTCTTTTTCACAACTTCATTCTTTGGAAGTAGGTGTGAGCTCTCATACACGATTGTGTCTACTTCTTTTATGACCTCCCCCGCTGGAAGGGGAACAAAGTTAACACCCGGGTCTCCATGGAATTTTCGGAGAAGAGAGACATGGAAAACGGGATGTATCCTTGAAGAAGGAGGAAGAGCCAGTTCGTACGCCACTAACCCGATCTTGCGAGTCACTTGATATGGTGGGTAAGTCGATGAAATAAACATATTTTGAGAGTCGGTCCACTATGACCCATATTACTGTATGGCCGTGAGACATGGGTAAGTTCGTTATAAAATTCATCGAGACATCATCCCATACTTTATTAGGAATAGGAAGAGGTTGAAGTAACCCATTTGTTTTTGTTGGGGCATATTTATTGTGTTGACATACTGAACATTGTTGAATGTATGCTTTTGTGTCTTTGTAAATCCCATACCAGTAACAAGAGGCGGCCAACCAAGCAAGGGTGGGCTTAAGACCCGAATGACCTGAAGTGGGAGCATCGTGGAATTATGTGATCAGCTCTTAGCGTAGTTGGCCGATGTTAGGTATGTAGATCCTTTGATCATAGAATAAAAGTCCTTCAGAAAAATGAAATTTCTGTCGCATTGATGGATTTGTTTCACTTTTAATGGTGAACTGTTTGCCTTCTGATGTGAGGTAATACTCCCGTAACTTGTCCAATATGGAAGGAAGTGGAGAGAACAGAGTTGAGGAAACTAGAGGCTCATCTGAGTGTAGACGGGATAAGGCATCCGCCATTATGTTATAGGTACCTACTCTATACTTTATTTCATATTGAAACCTTATCAATTTGGTCACCCATTTTTGCTGCTCTGGTGTATGTAGGCCTTGAATCATTAAATGTTTGAGACTCTGTTGGTTTGTGAGTATTCAGAATGGTCTACCGATTAAGTACTGACGCCATTTTTTTACTATTTCTATTACAACATACATTTCCCGGATGTAGGCTGAAGCATGTTGCATGCGAGGCGACATCTTCTTGCTGAAGAATGCCAAGGGGTGGCCTGCTTGAGTCAACACCGCCCCAATTGCCACAGAGGAGGCATCAGTTTCGACATCGAACTCCTTGGTGAAATCAGGCAGTCGGAGGACAGGAGTTTTAGTCATTTATGTTTTTAATTTTGTATAGGCAAGCTGAGCCTCTTGTGACCATGTAAAATTGTGATGCTTGAGTAGATCGGTGAGAGGAGATGCAAGTGACACATACTACTTTACAAATTTTGTGTAAAAACCGGTAAGACCTAAAAAACCACGGAGAGTTGTGAGAGTGTAAGGCGGTGGCCAATCCACCATCGCCTGGATCTTATCTGGATCTGGCTGCATACTGGCAGTTGATATAATGTGCCCCAAATAACCAAGACTCCAAAGGTGCACTTTGATAATTTAGCATAAAATTGATTAGAAGATAATAACTTTAATACAAGAGATAAATGATGCAAGTGATCCTCAAGATTAGCACTATAAACAAGAATATCATCAAAGAAAACAAACACAAACCGCCGTAAGTGAGGCCTGAGCAGATCGTTTATGGCTGATTGAAAAGTAGATGGCGCATTGGTAAGGCCAAATGGCATCACTAAGAATTCATAGTGTCCATCAAAGGTGCAGAAGATTGTCTTATGAGTATCTGATGGGTGTACTCGAATCTGATGATAGCCTATTCGCAAGTCAATTTTAGAAAAAATTGAAGCACCACCGAGCTCATCTAGTAACTCATCAATTGTAGGAATTGGAAATTGATCAGGAATAATAATTGAGTTCAAAGCTCTATAATCAACACAGAACCGCCAATTGCCATCTTTTTTTCTCACCAACAAAACTAGAGATGAAAAAGGGCTTGTATTAGGCACCACAATACATGTTTGTAGCATTTCATGTAACATTGAAGTCATTACCTCCTTTCGGGAATGTGGGTATCGGTAAATCTTGTTGTTTATTGGAGTTGAATGGGGAAGAAGGGGAATGTGATGGTCATGAGAGCATGGTAGGGGCAAGTCTGTTGGGGTGTTGAAAACTGAGTTATAAGTTGTGAGAATAGTTTGAATGTCAGGGTGAGGGATGTGTATAGGGCTGGTTGTTTTGGTTTGATCTAGGGTTAGGTTGGGCAATATAGTGATAGCATGGAAGGTACATATACTATCAGTCTGGAGTAGTTTGGAGAATTGGTGTAATGTAGAAGGTTGAAGGGAAGAACCTGTTTCTCTTGTGAGAGTAATAGGAGTCTCGCCAACCGTGAATTGCATTGATGGAATAACAAAGTCAGAAATGATTGGGGCTAGGGTACGAAGCCATTCGATACCCAATACCACATATTCCCCTTTAATGGGCAATAAGTAAAAAGGAATGTGAAACCCTTGGTTTTGGAGATTAATGGGTGTGTTATCACGAAACTCACTGCAATAAATATGAGCTATGTTTCCCACCATGACTGGTAATTGGGAAGTAGGGGTAACTGGCAAGTTTATATGATGAGCAATTTGTGGTTGCAAAATATTATGAGAGTTGCCTGTGTCAACTAGCACTGTCACATTGTGCTAAAAAGTCATGCTTGAGAATTTAAGAGTTTTGCGGGAAATATGACCACCAAGGGCTTAGTCTGAGGGGGGGAGGCAGGTCCTCAAGTATAGGTTTCGGGGTGGGGAGGCTAGTGTCTAGATGACAAAAGAATTTATCATCTAAGAGCAAGAGAAATTTTTTTGGTTGCCATTTGTGACCCGTAAAGAACTTCTCATCATATTTGTAGCAAAGTCCTTGGGCATGTCGCTCTTGCAATTGTGCAGTGGATAAGCGACGAATAGGAATGGATGGAGTTGGTGGTTGTGGCGATGCAGTGTTGGGGGTTGTGTGTGTTGGATTTGGGTTGTATGGTTGTGTGGGCTAGAATCCAAAACATGAGGTTTTGGATTGGGTATGGGTAGTATCTCTTAGTTTAGCCTCCACCAGTTTTGCCAACCCCAGGGCTTCAGAAATTGATTTTGACCGCAAATTGTTAATTCCCTTCGAATATCTGGCAATAGTCCAAAGAGAAAACAGTTAAGAATTACCTCTTGTGATAGACCCCAAATTCTGTTGTTTAATTTCTCAAATTGTTGTTGGTAGTCAGCAACAGTACCCACCTGTTTTAATTTAAATAACTTAGCTTGGTGGTTAGTGTAGGAAGAGGGACCAAATCTGGTCTCCAAATCCCTGGTGAAGGAGTTAAAGTCTGATAATAGAGCATTGTGACACATCCATTTAAACCAGCTGAGTGTTTCCCCATGCATGTAGAAGGAGATCATGGGTAAGCATTGATCCGGGGGTACCATATATAGCTGAAAGAACTGTTCCGCTTGAAAAATCCAATCAAGTGGTTATGAGCCATCAAATGGAATTAGTTGTAGTTTTGGAGGTCGAGGTGGGGATGGAAGGTTCAGGTTGTGTGGAAAGGGTGGTTGGGTGTATGGGTTTGGGGTGGAAAAGGGGGGAATAGGTGGATCTGGGTTGGGTGTCGTGTGGGGTTGGGCAGGGGAAGGTTGCATTGGGGGAGCCATGAGTAGGGTGTGGAGGGAAGGAAGGAAATTCCAGCAAGCTTACGAGTAATATTATGCAAAACAGTAGTAATGGCAGCATGTCTTGCATCTTGTTGTTCTTGATTTTCTAACAATTTTTCCATGAGGAGGTGGGAGATAAAATCAGTTGGGTCTTTTTGTGTGTTTTTGGGTTGAGAATAAATGAAAGCACCAAATGTTAGGAAGTAATTTGTATGAATAAAATTATACAGAATTAATATCCTAGGAGTTATGGAAATTAGGGAAAAATATTGAATTCATTAATGTCTTCATCTCAGTAATCTCTTTACAATTTAAACAATATGGAATTGAAAATATCTAGATAGAGTTAATCTACACCATACTCTTGTGTAGATCAAATTAAAATGACAACAATTAAAAGGACAGTTGTATTATTCTAGAATATAGTCATTAGTCCAAATGGGCTTAGCTGCATTTCTCCTGGATCTCCCAGTGTCATTTTAGGCTCTATCACCATGCTATCAAAGTCTTAAATTGTGCAATCACAATATTGTTTTTTGCTACCTTTGCAAGTGCACTATGATGATAATCATGAACATGTCCTTAATATCATAATCTTGACATATGACACTTTTTGAGGTGATAAATTTATTAAGTTACAAACCTTTTAAGCTTAAATATTTTATTGATTATTTTATTTTTCTAAAAAGAGCCTCCTACAACTTAAATCTATGACCTCCAGGATCTAAAGGCACAAATTCCTTTGAATCGCTACCACTAAGCTACTTTGACTATAAGTCTTCGATGTCACAAATTCAAGTCATGTTGATGCCCTTCAGGAGAATAAAATAATGCAATGATATTTAAGTTTAACAAGTAGAGTAAATTCATGGATAAAAAAGGATCGCATATCAAGGTTTGGGCGTTACATCACATTTACTAACAATCCTCCACAATTGTTATAAATATTTGATGGCAATGATATTATAAAACCTTATATAAATCAGAGCATAAAAAAGACCAAGTATTGTAAAGTGAAATGAAGTTTGGTCTACAAACCTCAGGGCCTTTGAATTTCTTCACCAAGTCAAGAAGCACACCATTCATTGGTATAGCTAAAGAATATCTCTTCCTCTTGATAATTTTGCTAGCTTCCAACACAAAGTCAAGTGGTTTTGAATAATTGGTATCACTTAATTCAGGAATTGGAATATGTAAAAAGGAAAATCTATTCCCCCATGGTGCATCAGAATTAGTGTCTAGCATTTCCTGCACTGATCTGTAAGCTCTGGTGTTTCTGGTGTTGAGCAGAACCAATGCAGTAGTCTTTGTTTTCACTGATTCATGGTTCATTGATCTCATGTATAATCGAATTGCAAAGAAGATGACTCCAATCAATACATCATTTACACTCTGCAGTTAGAGAAATCATAAATGCTAGAGAGTTAATGAAATAATGAGAATAAATTAGTTAAACAAGTCAAAATAAAATATGGATTTCTCGAAACAAAAGTTGATTTGTTTTGATAGACAAGTTAAACATAAATAGCATATTTTTTCCCATAAGAGAAATTTAATATATATATATATATATATATATAT
>NC_032013.1:7562876-7586495 GCF_001865875.1 Lupinus angustifolius
ATATATATATATATATATATATATATATATATATATATATATATATATATATATATATATATATATAAGAGAAATTTAATATATATATATATATATATATATATATATATATATATGAGAGGACTTGTTTTATAACCCATGAGACTTGTAATAATGAAAATAACTTATTTATATCTTCACATACCAAGAAAATCATTATCCTAATAGAAATATGTCTCACCACTTGTGTGAAATCTCATTATAGTTAATTCCTTCTATAACGAATATTTTTTTTGCTAGAAGATGTGCCTCGAAAATTTTCCTTCATCTTCTTATATTGGTGCCTTCTTCTTTTAGACTAACATGCACCCAACAACACGTTTGTGCTAGGGAAATGGGACAATCTCTCAATTTTGATTATTGTGCAACAACTCTATCTCTTCCATCATAACATCCATTCACTATTCTTTCTTCCAGCTTCTTATGATCTCTTGATAGCTATAGGAATATCATATGTAACATCTCAACCTTAACATGCAATCCTTCTCCGTCCATAAATTCACTCAGAGTTTCATGTTGATTATATTATAGCTTATACTCACTGAGAGCAAGCAAATTTGTTGGCCAATTCAACTAAGGACTACTGGACCGGGTTTTTTGAATCAGTAGGCTCCCCTTTTGTGATGCAAGATGCTTTAGTATATCTATTATCTCAAATAAATCTATACTTTCCCTAAAAACCAAGGGAGGGGTAACAAAATGTGACATAAATTAAAGCTCTTCCCATCTATCTGAGTATAGTTGTGATGATAGAGCATTATCTTATTCAAGATTAAGTTGATTTCATTTTATTTCAATTATTTATAATTATACTTATCTTGTTAGTTATTATTTGGTTTTATTATCTTGTTGTTTGTAACAAGTTTTTCCTATATAACAAATTGTTTAGGTTCGTTCATTTTTTAGTTTAACCAATCTTCATCATCCTATGCTTCTACATGGTATCAGAGTGATATCATTATCCATGATCTGTTCCGTCATTATTCCGCTATAGAGATTCAAAAAAATCAGAACTCTGATTAGTCATCTCTATATATCGTGTAACTTTCTCGTTAGTATTCATTCATTTTTTCCTACTGATAACAAACATTACTCTGGCACAAAAATTAACTTTTTTTATTTTATATATATATTGGTTTCTCTTCTAACTGATGATCATTTTAACTATACCTTATCTCTAAGTGATGAATATCAGTGCTAACTTGTTTTCTTATCGACGATCATTCAGATGACGATTATACCACTAAATGTTCTTCCTAATAATGACCATTTCGATGATGTCTTTTCTCCCATTGACGGATTATGTTAGTGGTGAATTCTTTTCCATTGGCAATTATTCTGATGGTGATTATACCAGTGGTTTATTTTTCTATCGATGATCATTTTGGTAGTGCCTTGTGTCCTAGAGATGAATTATATTAGTAATGTCTTATTTTCTCATCGACGATAAATCTGAAGCTGATTATATATGTAGTTTTTGCAGTTCAAAATATTTTTCAATGATTTGTTATGGAGCCCATATAATTAGTTATTTATTTTCATTCTAAATGAATTATTTATAGCAAGCTTAAAGCTTTTTAAGCTTTAGCTTGGCGAGGCGTTAGAGGATAGTTAGATTGGTAGAGCAATCCCTTATTTAGTATTAAGTTGATTTCATTTTATTCGAATTTATCTATAATTTATGTTTATTTTCTTACCTATTGTTTGAGTTTATTATTTTATTGTCTGTAACAGTTTTTGACTATATAATAAATTATTTAAACTCAGTCATACTTGAGTTTAATCAATCTTTATCATCCTAGACTTATCTTGGTATCAGAGCAGTCTCATCCTACGTAACTTATCCGGTCACTATTCCGCTACCGAGGTTCCGAAAATTCGAAACTTTGATAGTCATCTCTATTTGTCGTATCACCTTATTGCTAGTATTCATTCATTTTTTTATGAACATCAACATGCTCTAATACAAAAATTCATTATCTTCCTTTATTTATGTAAATGTTAATCTTCACACTAACAATCATTCTGGTAGTGCGTTTTCTCTCATTGACAAGTAATGTTAATAATGACTTCTTTTTCATCAATAATCATTTTGATGGTGATTATATCGTGGTTTCTTTTCTCGTTGAAGATCATTCTAGTGATGCCTTTTATCCCAACAAAAAATTGTATTAGCAATGACTTCTTTTCACATTAATGATAATTCTATTGTTGATTATATCTACTGATTTGCCGTTTACAACACTTTTCAATAATTTATTATGGAGCCCATATAATTATTTTGTTATTTTCGTTTTTAAAAGCTTCAGGAATGCGTTAAATGACACTTAGATTTTTTTTGTACTACCAAGGTATTTCCTCATCTTTTGGATAAGGAACTAATCTCTTTCAGGGTGTGTGGTTAACCCTCTCAACAAGTCTCACTCTCAGGAACCGAACCCTTAATCTTTTGGTCATCCTAGGATCTAACAGTACCTTACATTACTAGACTAACACCTCGTAGCTCCCAAGAATTATATTGTTCACCTTTTGGTTACCCTAAACCTTTTGACATTTTAGATTGACATGACATTATCCAATTTAGGATTTAGTTACTTTTATTTTATTTAAATTTGTTTATAATTTATGTTTATTTTATCGTTTGTAATGAGTTTTACCTATATAATAAATTGTTTGAATTAACTCATATTTGAGTTCACCTACCTTTAATTATCATCCCAAACTTTTACACCATCAGTCGTTCTTTTTTAAATGAAAGCAAAACAAAGGAACCATTCATTCCTTTCCACCCGAAAGATAATTACTTTAGATTGGCGTGGAAAGGGGAGAAATACGAAGAAAAATGACATAAAATGTTGCATTTTAGTGATGATGTTATATGACATTAACAAATAAATAAGAAAACATTTAATGTGTAGAATATTACATAAGAAAAAATATAGAATTATAAAGGTTACTTTCCATCCCATATCCTGTTTGCATACCAAACAAACCCTTAACATGATTAAATAAAATTGGTTAACATTATAAACTTATTAGTATTCTATACATATAAATGAGGGCTAACTCAAATTAAAATTCACATATAGATTAGATCCTTTTAAACTATGATTAATTTCAAATATCAATACAAGTTTTCATATACAAATCTTTGGACGATATAGTTCTACCTTTACAAGTTTAGTAACAATTTTTTCAATCTTGTTTCTTTTTTTATTGGAAAAATGATTAATATATATTCTTCTTGTTTAGCAATGTTTAAAAAAAAGTTTGGAAATGAAAATCATTTCACAGTTTCACTTTTCTTGTAAGATCAACATGTAATGTGAGTAAAGGAGTAATAATATGTTGAAGAGTTTAAGAATTGGAGTGTATGATATGTTGTGGGTTCGAGTTTCACTCAAAACAAATTTAAAATCTAAAAAAAAATGGAGTTATAAAATGATTTGATAATTATGATAAAAGATTGAATTAAAGAATATTGAAAATTTAAATATCACCTACAATAAATACTAATATACTATTGTATAAAAAACATGCCAGTAAGATTGAATATTGTAAACACTTAAGAAACTTACCACTCTTAGCTTATCTTTGACTTCTTTGATGCTATCCAGACAGAAAGAGACATTTAAGATTGTAACAGGTTGAAACCTCACATCTTCATTCCCTGACCTTATTGGTGTCTCCTTATCTACCATCTTGGTACTTTTTAATAAACTCCACCCAAAATCCAAAACTCCATTCATTACCAAAGACACATTATGTGGTAATCTACTAAGTATAGTTTTGTCATTGGCCTTGGATTCCACCTTTTTACTTGAAGGAAAAATTAATGGAAGAGAAGGATTATCAACTCTTTGTAGGCATGAATATAAAGCTCCTAGAATAGAGTAACCATCTCCAAGTGAATGGTGAAGCTTAAATATTAATGCAGCTGCCGCATTACTTGTTGGGTAATTTATTATATGAATTTCCCAAAGTGGCTTGTTTTCTGGAAACTGTTCTAATGCAATTCTTGACAAATATTCATCAAAGTAATTGTCGTATAAATTGTCTGAGATGGTGGGAAATATGGGAATCTTGACGTGTTCCTTGATGTTCACTTCAACTTGCTTCCAATGTTTATGTCCTTCCTTGTCCACAATCTGATGAAAACTCATTAGGGTGAGAAGTGTAATAAATAATAAGAAAGATACATGGAAACAATAATGCATAGAAAAACAATAAATGTTATTGCTATCAATCAAATATTTGATTTATGGTTTATTCCTTTTTTATTATTTTGCACTTAAAAGCTTATGAGGTAATTAATTTAGATGTTGTAGTCTTTATTTCCTCCCTTGTAATTCACAATCTTATTTCATCCCTTAATTGAGATAAAGTATGGTTATTCAATTTTATTTCATCCTTTAATTAAGATGAAATATGATTATTCTTTTGAACTATAATTGTGGTTATAATTAATGATTGTCACTTTAGACAATGAAGTGAAGAACACTTTGTGAGGTTCATGGTTCATGTGGACCGAGTATTATAAATAATGATTGTTGGTAGACCTTGGTGTGAGGTTTTATTGTGGCGAAAGTCTTGGTTGGGGATGAAAGGATGTGAGAAATATTTTTTCAGACGACAATACAAATTAATTTTGACAATGAATGAGCTATTTGGTAATACCGTCAAAAATAATCGAGCGTTGTTGGTGGAGCAGACTCTCATGTGGAGTTAGGGGATACTCAGGCGGATACGAATAGTACCTTTTTGTTCCCAAATCCATAATATATATTTGTGGGTGCCCATGTGGATAGTGAGTATTTGCGGTACCAAACGAGTTTTTAATTTTAATTATATATTTATATAATTTGTAATAACTAATATGTAAATATAATTATTACATGAATAATATGATAAGTTTATTATCATAATCAAATAGGTGTAATTTAATATATAGAAAATATATATGGTATATAATCTTCAAATAATAATAAAAACTATATAATACATAAAAAAAACTAAATATATAAATATAGGGTACCCATAGGACAAAAGTGGATCATCTTCATTTCTGGAGGGTTCAGTACCACATAAGATTGTGATACGTGGATTTTAGAAAAAATTGATAGTTCAAATTTTAAAATATTTTTAGACAAAAGTTATTACAAATGATGAAACAAATTTGGGTCTCACATTCTAGTACTGAACCCTCCAGTACTAGAGAGGATCCAACCCCATAGGGCAGGTTCTATAAAACTCATTCCATCCATAAGCTATTATTGTGAGTACTCATTGTGGGTATTTCCACATGTATTCATAGGTCTTGCTTCTTTTGTCATCCCTTTGTGGAGTACTCACATAAAGATGAGATAGGTCTCACATGTACAAGAAGCAAGTAAAGAGATTTAGACATCCAGTAAGGTAAAATTGAGTTGTATAGTGATTCTGATAGTTAGAAAGCTATCTACATGACAAAGGTACCAAAAGAACTTGATATTTCAAAGGTGAATATTATTTTTGTGTATGGGGTTCGGACAGAGATCATATATCTCAAATGATATCTTATTCCTTTTTTCGGATCAATCAGAAATTATCATATAAATAAAAAAAAATTAAAAATTTGATAAAAGTTAACATTTTATTGGCCGGAGACAAATAATGGAATACCACTTAAGACAAGTAATCTCTTTGCATTGACTCATAGTCTATCAAGGGAAGCACGATGAGCACATGAGGGCACCACAAACATGTTCTTGAGAAACTCAAGACTTAAACTTCCATGGAATCCCGAGCCATAGTGTGTTAGACACGAATGTGTATCTGCACACGAGAACATCACACAACGATAGATAACCTGGTCTTGTCGGCTACCATGACTGTGGATCACCACCAACTCAGTTTTTTTAATATGTTTTATTAGTTTTAGAGTTTATATATTGAATTTGGTTAGTAGGCTAATAAATACTTTATTTTGTATAGCCCAACTCCCAAGTGTTTTTGAGACTAAAGTTGTAATATATTCACTAATAATTAATACAATAGTCATTACAATAGTCTTCGTACATAGATGGTTGAAATTCTATTAACAAATTATCACGTGTTTCTTATCCCTTCTTATTTAAATGTAATATCAATGTACTGACAATACAAAAATTTATATAAATCAGTATATTATATATCATTCATTTACATTAGTTTTATTTTTAAAAATCAATAATAATTAAAAAATGAAACATAAAGAAAATACTGACAGTGTAAGATATTCATACCCTAAGTGTACACATTTTTTTCTCTTATTATTTTCTCTATTCAATTACTTCTTCCCAGTACCACATAACGTTTGGACCACTTCCCAACCATGTTATTTATGCAAATGCACCGGCGGACCAATTCATGAAACTAATACAACCCCTTTGCAGTTTCGCATCAAACATGTTGTAGCAAATGATAACCATGTCGTTAGGGGATCAAAACATTAGAAGTTAAAATTGAAAAATCCTTTTTTAATATCCTTTAACAAAATTTTGGAATGAATCTTTTTACTGCGAAATAAAGAAAATATTATGCATTCAACATCTTAAAAAATATGTTTTTTTAATTCAATATTTTCTTTATTCAACAAGTGGCTAGAAAGATTTGTAGATGGAGAGTTTAGAAAGAAACAAAAGCAAAACAAAACGACAAACTTTATGGGTCATTCTAACCCTTGCCTTAAGATTTGATTAAACAAATCTAGAAAGAAAAACATTATTCAAAAACTAAAATCAAACATCCTAATACATTAGGATCATCTTTTTTTATAAAATAAATACCTTTTCCTTTTCATTCCTTAACAAGTACCTCATACTTAACTTTCCCCAAACTTCATTTTGTGTGTATACTAATTAAGAATGTCTTCAATTTATGAGTCCTTAATTATGAGGAACACACATAAGGAAACTTGGATGTGTATGGTGTGTTTTATTTTTGGGAAATAGAATTATAAAATAGAACCAAAAACTACAAACCAACAAGATGTTAATCTAATAATGTAAGACATCCAGAATAATTAAAATGTTAATGCTTCAATTTTTTAAAGTGACATTTTTTGAAAAGATAATCACACATCCCGAAAAGAATTAGTTCCTTAGTGATATGTAAGAAAATAGTACCCAAAAAAACCATAAACTACAAACCATGCAGCACTTCATATAAAAGAAGAGAAAATTAGGAAACAACTTAAGAATTTACACAATTTGAAATTACCATGGTAGAAGAGTACCGCATGTTAATGGGAAGGAAAGTGTTCTTGATGATTGACATTATTTGTGAGACATCTATTGCAACTTCTGTTTCCATAACACCCAGAACAGATATGCTTAACACAGAACTATTGAAGTATTCTCCAATAGGACTCACTGGAAATGAAACTTCTTCATGGCCATTCATTTTTTTCTTTTTCTTTTCTTATCTAATTTGCCTCTTAATTGCTAAGTATGCAAAATACAGGCTATCCTTATTTTCTTGATATGAGTGCAGAGTTTAGGTTTCTACTAACGTTTATATATAAAGGCTCCATCAAGTTAAGTGGCCAACTCCGATAGAAATGGCCATCTTGGGTGGGTGCAATAGTAAGAGAGATTACTTTTCCCAAAAAAAAAACTATGTTTTTGAAGGATCATTCAAATTACATATGTTAATATAATTATGTTTTTATGACTTTTTATTTAATTCAATAACACATTATAATTGATGGGATATCATTGAGGATATAAATCTAGATAGAGAATCCATAGTACCATTCCTCATTTGTGATTTGTGATAATTATGAGTAATTTACATCTGCAGAGGGAGCAAAATCAACATCAATCTCTATGAATGAATGAATACCAACATGTTCAACTGGTACATGTTTGATTCTCTTTAAGTAAGGTATTGAGTTCGAGTCTTGTGGATGGAAAAAATGCTTGCTGGAAGAGTTAGTCTCACGTATTTGTGAATATTCCCGACTCGGACAGGATTGCTTCTAGTAAGAAGATACATGTGAGAAACCAAAAAAATATCTCTAAATGAATTAATTGGAGTATGAAAGGTTTTATCCATTTCCTTTTTTTTCAAATATCTTAATATTTTAGAAATCCAATATTGGAAATTCAATATTCCGTTATGTTTTTTTTCCACGTATATCTTTATCAGAAAAAAATATATATACCAATATTATAAGAGTTTTTTACACTATCACTATATTATTTATTATTATATATAAATTTTTATAATAAATATATATAAATTTTTACACTAACTTTTATAGATATTAGATTTCATCTTTACTATCATATCCTATTTTTTATCTCTAATTTCTCCTCTTTGCTATAGTTCCACGTGTTTCAAGACTCTAGTCCTTTAATTGGAAATTTTATGGGAATCTATTATATAATTCAGGAGAATATTAAAGTTGGAAACCATTAATGTAATTTATAATGGGAAGTAATATGCTTACTTTACTCAAAACATATCAATTTTTTATAAAATTTAATTACTTAATCATTGTGTATAATTTTAGAGTGTAATATTGATGCATTGACAGTGTAAAGAATTATGCACAATCAGTGTATTATCTACCATTCATTTGGATTACTTTTTGTGAAAAATCAAATATAATTGAAAATGAATGACAGATAATGGAGTAACAATGTAAAAAACTCTTACATTATCGGTGTATATATCTTTTTCTCATAATTTTAAACATCATCTTTAAGATGTCCCAAAAAAAAAACATTATCTTTAAGGAACAAAGAGAATATAATAAATTTTATCACGGGGCCTGCACGATTAGTATCCTTCGTTTTTTTTAATAAATTACAATGACACATTTAGTTTTAGTAAAATTTGCAAACTCTTTCTTACTTTTTATATCTACACAAATCCCTTTTTTTTATTTCATTACACTGATCACCCTTATATGAAAAATAAGTGTAATTTTGTGAACAAAAAATGTGATAAATGCAATTAAGTTAAACAAAACATAATATATTGTGGAGACAAATCCAAATAATATATGAGTCTATACCTCTTTATTATTTTTGAGTCGTTACGATATAGTATAAGAGCGATTTAAACAATACCCTTTTAGAATTGTTCATGTATTTTGTAACGAAAAATAATAAAGATACATTAATTTGTATATTATTTGAATTTTTCTCATAATATATCATGTTTTGTTTAACTTAATTGCATTTATCACCTGTTTCTTTTATTCTTTTATTTTATTTCACCCGAGTGTGTCCTTAGTTGTCATTAAAAGCATACAAATCGTGAAATGAATTTTATCTCTCAAATTAAGCATTATCCATACACAAAACAAAAAATTTAACCTTTCAAATTAGAACTTGTAAAATAAGTTACTCGTTGAGTTCAGGCCATCTAATATTGGGTGTTAGATCCACCTTGGAGAGAGCAAAATGGCTTACATTCAAGCTACTAAAATAATGTTTACTAAACTACTTAATTTCAATATTAAATTTATTTAGGCCAGACTAACGTCAAGTTATTTTTAATGAAAATGACTATGATATTTAATTTATTAATTGTCACCTATAAAATGTATGAGTGAGAGTGTTAGACTCCTCTTAAGTAATAGAGAGTGAATGATTTTTTACTTTGAGTTTTAAAGATAAAAGTGTAATCTCACCTTAAATAAAAAAGATATAAATGTCAATATATATTATTTTTCCTTTGTTATTTCACAATATTTCTTTCTTTATTATTGCAGAGGAGTCTCACTCAAAGTGTAGTGGTACACACAACTTGAAATAGTGGCCATAACAAATATTGTTTGAGTTATTTAATGCATGTTATTGTAAAAATATTACTAATGTGTTTATAATTGTATGCAGTTTATCAAAACTAAATTTCATTAATAAAACTAAAGATAATAAAGTATTTTATATGTAAGGATATAAGTTATCTCACCAATCTAGTAAAATTATGATATGTATCATATTTAATTATTTTCTACAAAATATATTTAAAAACTAAAAAAATAGAACACATGTCATAATTTTAGTGATTGGAGAAGATAATTTATCTCTAAAATGAAGATATACTTTATTCTCTAAAACTAAATCATCTTTTTACATTCAAATTGTTTAAGTAAATAAGGATGTTTAGTAACAAATTTATTTATGAGAACTTTGAAAAAGAGTGTAATAAAAGTAGATAATGAGTACATTTTAGAACTTGAACAATCATAAATATGCCAGCACATACCTTCCCACAAAATATATTACTTCATATATTATTTGTTGTGATTAGTTAGAAAATATTTAATAATAATTTTTTTAACTTAAATATATTATTTGAATTAATTACAATAATTAAGATATGTAATAATACTTTTTGGATAAAAGACGTGCTCCAATAAATATAAAACAGTTGGTTTTTTTATCTTCGATGGCCTATAATGTTTGTGAAACACGTGGTTTATCAAAACTATAACTCATTAATAAAACTAAAATCATTTTTATTTCCACGTAAACTATTTCACTAAATAAGGATATTTTGATAATATTTTTTTTTAAAATCATATATACTAATAAATAAAGAGAAAACATAAAATAATCGTGAAGTATTTTATGTTTTATAATTTCTAATTTCATTATTATCTATACTAATTTATATTATATATATACTTACTGTATATAAAGTCAAAACTATATATAACTACCATGACATAATTTTTCACATTCCAAAATTACCATTCTCTAAGTTCTCAATTAATAATCATTGTAAACTTCCAAATATTGTTTTTATTCTTTTTCACAATACAATCATTATTCTTCCACACATTTTCTTATTTTTACCTTTTCTTCTTCAATTCTATATTTGATTAATCTTTTTACATCTTTCATCTCTATTGAATTTCCATGTAACATTTCTTATAAATTATTTTTCTTTAAAGAATATAACACAAAAATGATGTATATCAAAAAAATATTGGTGCGGGTCGATAGGCACGAAGTGCCAATCGACACACTAGTATAAATAGACCAAAACAAAAAACTTTTTGAAAATAATCATACAAACAATTAGGGGAGTAATTAATCTAAGTACTTGTCCACGTCAGAAATATGAATCAGTGTCATGCTTGAACTATACCATTAATAGTTTACTAAAATTATAGTCGATTAATGAGCCGGAATTAATTTTTCTTTCAGAACTTTGTAAAAGCTCCCAAGACAAAACTTATATTATAAGGTAGATAGGGAGCAAAATTTGAGTACTTTAACACATCATAAATAAGAAACACATGTCGTACTTCAACTATTCAATGACCTTTAATGTTTGTGAAACTCATCACATGAAACTGTCACGAAATAATTCATTGAATTGAATATGTATGTACTAATAGTAAAAAAATTATATTGTGGTAGGACCATTTATTTATATTATTTTTATTATATAATCAGTAAATAATTAATAATTCATGAATATCGATAATTATTAATGCATGAATGATAAGTAATATAACAATAGTGCAAAAAATTCTTACTTTAGTGCAAAAAGTTCTTACTTGATGGGGTCCTTTTTCTAAATATGCAAGGACAGGCTGGTCCTTGTTCTTGTCACTAATAACTTTGTGAGGGCAACATTTAATTAGTGCCCCACCGGCACAAGCCTACCTAATTAATAACCATGATGGGTGGGTGTAAAATTGATAGATATTTTGTGATTGGGGATAGCAAGAGCACCAGTACGAATAATTGTATTCATTTATGATAATCATATAAGTATCTACTACTTGTTCATGAGCAAAAACAAAATCAATCTTCTATTAATTAACTGTGATGGGTGATTCTTAAATGAGATACACTCTCCATTTCAATTTATGTATTATTATAATAAAAATATAATTGTATAAAGAGTATATAGTTGAATTACACATATCAATAAACCTAATTAACTTTCTTTGTTTTTAAAATAAAAATATTATAACATTAAAATTTTACCATCTTGAATGTTTTGGAAAGTTCACTTGTTATTGTTTCTCATTAATGAGTAAAAAGTAAGTGTGTAATTGAGTGCAATTTTGTGTATAAGAGTAAGCCAAAAGATATTGTAGCATAAGGGATAAGGGAGATTACTACAAGATTTTTTCCTAGTAGTGAGACATACTTTTATGAGGATGGTGTTTGCCTTGGTGGCTCACCGAGATAGACACTTAGAACATATGGATTTGAAGACTGCAGTTTCTATGGTAAATTAAAGGATAAAATTTATATTACACGTCGAGAATGGTTCAGTTGTAGTTGGATATAGACACTTGGTTTGTAAGTTGATAAAGTATCTATATGGCTTGAAGTAGCCTCAGAAGCAGTAGAAGTAGTTTGGCACTTGTATTTGAAGCATGACTATAAACACTATGATTATTATAATTGTTTATGTGAAAAGCTTTGATGATGATTATTTTATTTTTATTATACTTTGTGTATATGATATATCGATTGTTGTTAATTTTTTGAGTGACATCAATGAACTGAAATCCATATTACGCAAGAACTTTAACATAAAAGATTCAGCAGCTGCTAAAAATATTCTTTGGATGTAGACTCGCAAGGACATGAGATCTAGAAAGTTATGGCTCTCCCAACAAAAAATTGTTGAGAAGATCTTAGAGAGATTTGATATGATTAATGCTAAAGTAGTCAATACTCTACTGGCATATTAATTCAAGCTTTTCCTAGATTAATATCCAAAGATATATGAAGAGAAGAAATACATGTCAAAGGTTTCTTATTACACTACAAGGTTGCTTCATGCATGTTATGGTTTGGACTAGTCCAAACTTAACATATGCACTTAGTCAAGTATGCAAGTACATTTTGAAAGCTGAGAAGCAACATTGGGAAGAAGTCAAGTGGATTTTTAGATATTTAACAAGGACTACAAGTCTTAGTATCAAGTTAGGTAGCCAACATAGTAAGATTTTGGTTGTTGGTTATGTTGATTCGGACTATGCAAGGGACATGGATGATAGAAGGATTACAATAGGATTTAACTTCACTCTTACATGTGATCCAATTAGGTGGAGATCATCACTTCTTTTTGTTGTTGTCATGTCCACAACTGAGGCAGAGTACATGACAATTGGTGAAGCTTTAAAGGAAGCCTAATGACTTATGGGATTGATAAATGAATTAGTCATTAAGCAAGATTAAGTTCTATTGCATTGTGACAATGAATGTGCTATATTCTTGACAAAGAACCTTGTCTGTCATACTAAAACCAATCATATTTATGTGGTATTTCATTAGAGCACAAAGTTGGTAGTTTGTGAGCTGATACTATTACATAAGGTTTAGACTTTAGAAAATATAGTCGATATGTTAACCAACCTGATTATTATAGATAAGTGTGAATACTTAATTTTGTCCGACCTATTCTTATAAAATAAAATTTAGAGAACAAAATTTTCGTATAAATAAAATTTGAAAAAAAAAAAGAATATTGTTTTTGGGTAACACGATATATAATTAAAAGAACATAAAAACAAATTTCCCGCCCATATCATAAGTATCTATTGCACAACTGCCATTCTATCAATAATAGTATAAAATGAAAATAACAACGTTTTCTCAATCAAAACAGGACCTATTAATCTCACATTATACATTATATGTGCAACATATGTGGCTGATGAAAATGTGAAATGTTAGTAACACATTGCATATTTCAGCATAATTTGTTGGACTCTTCTTTTGAGAAGGGCATAAATTCTGATTCATAAATAAATATATGCAACGGCTTCTAGAGTTTTGGATTAATATGGTATGGTATTCAACCTTTGGTTGATATTGTACAATCCTATGAGCCTTACCTATAAAATAAAGATGCATGATGTTTCTTTGCTAAACTATATACATAGCCAAATTCCAAACTTGTTATTGTCACTAATGACCAGATATAACTGCATAGCATGTTCCTTGGCTACTTTTAAAGTATGACATTCTTGATAATGTTTGATTATCTAGTTAAAGTAAAAGTGGAGCTTCATGACGTTCAGAGCTTGCTAATATAATCAAGTTGCAATAATGTTACTGTCTCTGGTATATTGGAGGGTCATCAAAGCAACTTCAACAGTCTCTAATATGCAAATAGAAGAATGTTCAACATGGTTGAGGTTGTTGAGAATATTGGGTTCAACCATCCACAAAGTTTGTTCCTAACTATGAGGATTAGACGCCAGAAGGTTATGATTACCTGCAGAAAGTTTCACTAATTATTGACTGAAGTGGTATAATGGCACCCGTTGCAAATTAAAAGGGACTACTGACAAAATTAGAAATTAATAAGGAATGACAAGTGGCAAGAATGTTGCAATCAAATCAATCATATGATGAACTTGCAAGTTACCCGAACATTTACATGAGCCGTAATTTTTGCCGAATGGTTAAGAATGTACATATTACATGTGCATTCACATGATTAAGAACATACATGTATTTGTGAATTCATATTGTTAAAAACAAATATGTGACTCATACATTTTAATGGTTCAAACACATATGTTACCCGTACATTCACATTGCTAAGATACATATATTAATTGCACATTTGTATAGTTAAAACATACATTTACCCGTACATTCGCATTATTAAGATAACATATTTCACCCACATTACTGATGCAAGTCCAATTTTATAAAATGATTACATTTTTATCAATAAAAGTACTGAACTTCAATGAACGATATTAATTATATTTCTCAGACAAAATAAAAGATAATATTTTGAAACAGACCAAAATAAGAAAATAAAAATATAAAAGTTTAAAGAACAGTGTCAACCTCTATTATGTTATATTTTAGTGAACTTTTCAACATGCTTTGAAAGAAATTAAACACAATTCATTATCAAAAAATATATACATGATGAACATTGTCTCAAATTTATATCCATAATGAGTATGACGTGAAATTAAGTAATTGAAAATAAATCAAGAAATAAATATAAAATAAATTTATCCGTTATCATAATCAAATCAAATATATTATTTTTAAGCCATAAATAAATTTTAGACAAATGTAACTCTTATTATCACAATAAAATTAATTCTAAAAAATATTATTCATTTAGGCAATTCTCTCTTTTCTTTGTGATATGCACAAATTCATAAATAAAATATAAAAAACTATTAATATACATAGTTGCAATAATAATAAAAAATAATCATATAATGGATATAATATTATTATTTTTAGCTCATTTATGATATCATAGCTCATTTATTAGTAATAGGATTGAATTCCTACTCTTTAAGTTTTAAAAATAATTAAATAATATTAATCGAGAACATTTTAAGATCTATTTAAATAATTCTTTTGAAATAAATTTATTGTTTATCATTTTTCAAGCAACAATGTAGAATATCAATAGAATTCATTATTAATTGTGATACCATATCTCATTCTATTAATAATTACAATGAATTCCTTCTACTTAAGTTTTAAAAATGATATTATTTGAGAATGTTTTAAGATCAACTAATTACATGCGTTATATTTAGCATTTAAAAATTAAAAAAAAGATAGACAATATTAATAGAGAATATTTTAATAAGATTGAATTCCTACTATTTAAGTTTTAAAAATAATTAATTAATATTAATAGATAAAACTTTAAGATCTATTTAAATAATTATTATTAAACTATTATTTTTTAAGTGAAATAGAATACCAAAAATATTCTTTATTAATTGTAATATCATAGCTCATTCTATTAGTAATAATAATAAATTTCTCCTACTTATGTTTAAAAAAATGATTAAATGATATTAATTGAGAATGTTTTAAGATTTACTATCTAAATGTGCAATTACGATATAGCCTATATAACGTTTTAAAATTTAAAAAATGATTAGATGATATTAATCGAGAATATTTTAATAAGATTGAATTCCTACTATTTCAGTTTTAAAAATAATAAATATTATTAATTGAAAAGATTTTAAGATCTTTTTAAATAATTAGTATTAAAAATGATTATTTTGAAATAAATTTATTTCTATTTTTTAAAGCGAAACAGAATATCATTTAATTATTTTATTATTTATTTTAATATCATAACTTATTCTATTAATAGTAACAATATATTCATTTTATGAACAAATTTCCTTATTAATATTAATATCATAACTCATTCTATTAATAGTAACAATAGATTCCTCTGATTTAAGTTTTAAAAATGATTAAAAGATATTAATTGAGAAATTTTAAGATCTACTATCTAAACTTATAATTACGACATAACCTATTTAGCGTTTTAAAATTAAAAAAATGATTAGATGATATTAATTGAAAATGTTTTAATAAGATTGAATTCATACTATTCGAGTTTTAAAAATAATATAATAATATAATAATAAAATAATATTAATTGAAAATGTTTTAAGATCTATTTTTAAATAATTAGTATTACAAATGATTATTTTGAACTAAATTCACTGTATATTATTTTTTAAGCGAGGTAAAATATCAATATATTTTTCCCTAATAACTGTAATACCATAACTCATTATATTAATAGTAACAATATATTCCTCTTATTTAAGTATTAAAAAATGATTAAATAATATTAATTAAGAACGTTTTAAGTTATACTATTTAAATGTGCAATTACTATATATCCTATTTAGCATTTTAAAATTTAAAAATAATTAGATGATAGTAATTGAGAATGTTTTAATAAGATTGAATTTATATCCATAATGAACATTGCTTATATCCATAATGACATGACAATGAGCTTAAGTTAAGGAGATGGTGACATGTGTCAATAAGAAGCTTTTTTTAATAATTAGTATATTAAAATTATTATTTTGAAATAAATTCATTGTCAGTTATTTTTTAAGGGAGTTAGAATATCAACATATTTCCTTATTAATTATAATATCATAACTCAATGTATGACTAATTGAAAAGAGGAAGACAGTTTCGACGATATATTTGTAGTCTCATTATTAAGTTTTCGCAAATTTATTATTTACAGTTATGCAAATTTATATCCATAATGAGCATTGCTTAAAATTAGCGAATCATAAATAATATAATCAAAATATAAATCAAATCAATTAATTATCATAATCAACTATACATAATATGCAATTGAATATGTTAATATTAATTGCAAACGTTTTAAGATCTTTTTTAATAATTAGTATTAAAATCATTATTTTGAAATAAATTTATTGTCAATTATTTTTTAAGGGAGTTAGAATATCAACATATTTCCTTATTAATTGTAATATTATAACAACTCTACATATTCATTCCTAAATTCTAGGCACTCTTTGCTTATTTCTTTCCCACTCTTTTGTATGTAGGTGAGTGGGTACCGTGTATTTAGGTCCCATCTTCTGTGTAGTTACTTTTACTTTTGCTGTATAAATGTCTCTGTAACACAACTACTAATGATTGTAAAATAAATACCCAACTGTTTATTTCTCCATATGGTATCCAGAGCCACATAATTTTTTTTTCTTCACCACTTGGGCACTTCAACTATTTTTTTCATGGCCAATACAAATCAATCCCTTTTGGCCCTTGCCAACACCACACATCCCAATCTCAATCTACAAATACCATCCATCAATATCAAACTTGAACGAGAAAATTACTCTTTATGGCGATCTACCGTTGTCTCTGCTCTTGAGACCTTCGATCTAGAGACTTTCATTCTGCATCCTTCTCCACCACTAGAAACTCATCTTGTCACTGTCCAAGACGGTTCCGCAACCACCGAACCAAACCCTGCCTTTGTTGTTTGGAAAAAGCGTGATCGCTTTGTTCTATTGTGGATTAAATCCACCCTCTCTGAGCGCGCACTTTCTTTGGTCGTTCGTGCCACATCCTCTCACATGGCTTGGACTGCCATTGAAAAGACGTTCCAAGCTCAGACCAGAGGTCGCCGTATGGCTCTGAAGGTTCAATTGCAGACTTTGACAAAAGGGTCTCTTTCTATGTTGGAATATCTTGAGCGTAAACGCTCCATTGCTGACTCTCTTACAGAAAATCTTCATCCAATCTCCGATGAAGATCTAATTGGCTACATATTGAGTGGTCTTGATTCCTCCTATGGTGCTTTTTCTACTGCCTTCATGATGAAATCTGAAGACGTATCAGTTAATGATATGGCTGGGCTCCTTCTACAAGAAGAGGCTCGCCTCGAACAGGAACACACTCACCATGCTGTTTTCATACCACACACCAACACCCCAGCCTCACTTCTCTCTGGCTCCTTTGTTTTCACCACCAATCGGTTATCTAACAGGTCCCTCTCCAACACCTACAAAGGTCCTGGATCTTTCTCCACTCGCAACAGTGAAAATCGTCGTCGCCGTCCCATATGTCAACTGTGTAGTAAACCAGGACATGAGGCAATCGATTGTTGGTAGCGCACAAATCGCACTGATTTCCCTTCTCGTCATTCAAATCTGAGAGTTTCACAACGCCAGGATCATATAGCTCAATCCGACAATTCTTCCACTGTTATGGACCCATCCTGGTACTTCCACATCGGTGTCACCGATCATGTCACTCCAGATCTTCACAAACTCACAATTGCCGATGACTACACTGGAGATGACAAGCTTCAAGTAGGAAACGGTAACCATCTGTCTATTTCTCATGTGAGTTCATGTTCACTGCCTAATCTTTGCTTGCCTAGTGTGTTTATTGTTCCTAAACTAACAAAAAATATTCTAAGTGTTTCTAAATTAATACGTGATAATAATGTTTTCATGGAATTTTGGCCTACTCATTGCTTTGTTAAGAATTTTCAGGGACACACAATTTTCTAGGGGACATTAAAATTGGCTTGTACCGATTACCTTCCCTCAAAATTAAAACACCCTCCACCTTGGCTCTTACTGGTGTGCGCACGACTCTTCATGGCTGGCATCAACGTCTTGCTCATCCTCATGTACCTTTGTTACGACGTCTTCTATCATCATTTCATCTTCCTCTTTCCTCAAATAAATTCCCAACTATTTGTGGTTCATGTCAACTTGGAAAAAGTCATCGTTTTCACCTTCCAACATCTCATATTCCGTCTACAACACCTTTTGAATTATTGTACTCATATGTTTGGGGTCCATCCCCTTTATTTTCAATGAATGGAAATCGCTATTTTGTTTTGTTTATTGATGACTGTATTAAGTTTGTCTGGATTTATTTCTTGTCCCACAAATCATAAGTATTCTCTACCTTTGTACATTTTAAACAAATGATCAAAACACAATTTAATTCTAACATTAAAAGTCTACAATCTGATTGGGGAGGGAAATTTAGAAATGTTTCCACTTTTCTCCAACAACATGACATTCATCATCGCCTTTCTTGTCCTTACACTCAAGAAAAAAATGGTGCGGTTGAACGTCGAAACCACATCATTGTTGAAAAAGGTCTTACACTCTTAACTCAATCCTCCCTTCCTCAAGTATTTTGTGAACATGCTTTCAAAACTGCAACATATCTTCACAATCGTACCATCACCCCTCTACTCCAATTTCAATCTCCGTACCAACACCTCTATCACAAAATTCCATATTATAATTTTCTAAAAACTTTTGGTTGTCTTTGCTATCCTTTCGTACAACCATACAACAAACATAAAATCGATTTCCGGTCTTATCCCGTGTCTTTATTGGCTACAGTGTCGCACATAAAGGCTATCTTTGCTTTCACAAACTGTCTTCCCGAATATATGTTTCCTGTCATATTGTTTTTAATGAGGAAGTACTTCCATATGCTTCCATGTCCTCCACCACAGTTCCGTTATCCATGTCAGCACCACCAGTATTTTCACCACAACTCCTTCAACATGCTGCTACATTGCCACTTTCTTACCCACCTGTCCCATCATCCCCTACACATGAAATATCCCCCACACCCATTTCTCCACCTTCTTCCAGTAGTCCTCTATATCAACAATCCACCATAAGCTCACGTGCCAAACACAACCAACCCACCACCTCCCATTATCGACCTGCTCAAAGTAAAACCCACTCTATGATCACCAAGTAGGAAACGGTAACCATCTGTCTATTTCTCATGTGGGTTCATGTTCACTGCCTAATCTTTGCTTGCCTAGTGTGTTTATTGTTCCTAAACTAACAAAAAATATTCTAAGTGTTTCTAAATTAATACGTGATAATAATGTTTTCATGGAATTTTGGCCTACTCATTGCTTTGTTAAGAATTTTCAGGGACACACAATTTTCTAGGGGACATTAAAATTGGCTTGTACCGATTACCTTCCCTCAAAATTAAAACACCCTCCACCTTGGCTCTTACTGGTGTGCGCACGACTCTTCATGGCTGGCATCAACGTCTTGCTCATCCTCATGTACCTTTGTTACGACGTCTTCTATCATCATTTCATCTTCCTCTTTCCTCAAATAAATTCCCAACTATTTGTGGTTCATGTCAACTTGGAAAAAGTCATCGTTTTCACCTTCCAACATTTCATCTTTCGTCTACAACACCTTTTGAATTAATGTACTCAGATGTTTGGGGTCCATCCCCTTTATTTTCAATGAATGGAAATCGCTATTTTGTTTTGTTTATTGATGACTGTATTAAGTTTGTCTGGATTTATTTCTTGTCCCACAAATCATAAGTATTCTCTACCTTTGTACATTTTAAACAAATGATCAAAACACAATTTAATTCTAACATTAAAAGTCTACAATCTGATTGGGGAGGGAAATTTAGAAATGTTTCCACTTTTCTCCAACAACATGACATTCATCATCGCCTTTCTTGTCCTTACACTCAAGAAAAAAATGGTGCGGTTGAACGTCGAAACCACATCATTGTTGAAAAAGGTCTTACACTCTTAACTCAATCCTCCCTTCCTCAAGTATTTTGTGAACATGCTTTCAAAACTGCAACATATCTTCACAATCGTACCATCACCCCTCTACTCCAATTTCAATCTCCGTACCAACAGCTCTATCACAAAATTTCAGATTATAATTTTCTAAAAACTTTTGGTTATCTTTGCTATCCTTTCTTACGACCATATAAAAAACATAAAATCAATTTCTGGTCTCATTCCTGTGTCTTTATTGGCTACAGTGTCGCACATAAAGGCTATCTTTGCTTTCACAATCCGTCTTCCCGAATATATGTTTCCCGTCATGTTGTTTTTAATGAGGAAGTATTTCCATATGCTTCCATGTCCTCCACCACGGTTCCTTCATCCATGTCAACACCACCAGTAATTTCACCACAACTCCTTCAACATGCTGCTACATTGCCACTTTCTTACCCACCTGTCCCATCATCCCCTACACATGAAATATCTCCCACACCCATTTCTCCACCTCCTTCCAGTAGTCCTCTATATGAACAATCCACCATAAGCTCACGTGCCAAACACAACCAACCCACCACCTCTCATTATCGACCTGCTCAAAATAAAACCCACTTTATGATCACTAGAGCTCAAACAAATTCCTTGAAACCCAAACTATTTAACATCAAATTCTCCCCTTCTGCCATTGAACCTCACAACTACACCCAAGCCCTCAAACATACTTCCTAGTAGCAAGCAATGAAATGTGAATATGATGCTCTCATGCGAAATAACATATGGTCTATTGTTCCTTGTCCTACTAATGTTAATGTTGTTGGTTGTAAGTGGATTTTCAGGATTAAAAGGCACTCATATGGTTCGATTGACCGTCACAAAGCTCGTTTGGTGGCACAAGGATTCAGTCAGCAGGAGGGTATTGATTTTTTTGATACATTCAGTCCGGTTATTAAACCCACTACAATTCGGTTGGTACTTTCAGTTGCTCTTTCT
Source organism: Lupinus angustifolius (assembly GCF_001865875.1). NCBI lineage: Eukaryota > Viridiplantae > Streptophyta > Magnoliopsida > Fabales > Fabaceae > Lupinus > Lupinus angustifolius. The sequence continues at coordinate 7,584,756 of NC_032013.1, forward strand.
AATGGTTGGTGTATTCGACAACTTGATATCAACAATGCCTTCGTCAATGGTGACTTATCCGAAAAGGTCTACATGAAACAACCACCAGGCTTTCAAGATCCTTCTCGTCCTTCTCATGTATGCTGTCTTCACAAGGCAATTTATGGTCTCAAACAGGCACCCCGTGCATGGTTCAATAAGCTCAAGCATTATCTTGTTACTCATGGTTTTCTAGCATGTCAGTCAGACAACTCCTTGTTTGTTCACATCTCTTCCCTCTCCACCACTTACATTCTTGTCTATGTGGACGATTTAATCATGACATGTACAAATGCATCTCACATTCAGCACTTCATCACTAACTTACATAAGGTGTTTGCACTCAAAGATCTGGGAAATTTGCATTATTTCTTGGTCTTGCAAATCAGCAGGTCTCCTACTGGTATCACACTCTCACAACAACGCTACATTCAGGATGTTCTTCAACGAAGCAAAATGACTGAAGCATCTACCATTTCCACACCCGCTGACCCAAATTCCAGGCTCACCCGTCACGGCGATCCTTTCCATGATCCTACACTCTTTCGCCAGATTGTGGGTTCTCTTCAATATGTTACCATCACTCGTCTAAACATTGCCTATGCAGTGAACCAAGTGTGTCAGTTTATGCACTCACCAACTACTCTCCATTGGCAAGCCACCAAAAGAATTTTACGGTATTTAAAGGACACCTTACATCACTGCCTTCATTTTACTCCTACACAGGACACATCCCTTCTAGCTTACTCTGATGCAGGTTGGATTTCTGACAAAGATGACAACAGGTCTCAGTATGGTTATGCCATTTTTCATGGTTCCAATCTTACCAGCTGGACTTCTCGAAAACAGCACGCTGTAGCTTGCTCTAGTACAAAAGCAGAGTATCGTTCACTTGCCTACACCGCTGCTGAACTGTTGTGGATCAAACAACTTATTACTGATCTCCAGGCTCCTCTTCATCAGCCTCCTCTGTTGTTATGTGACAATGTGGGAGCAATTTTCATGACCAAGAATCCAGTCATAAGTACTAGGTCGAAGCACATTGCCTTGGATTTTCATTTCGTCCCTGAACAAGTTGAAAATGACACTCTAAAAATCTGACATGTATCATTTGTGGATCAATTGGCGGATCTCTTCACCAAGCCTTTCACTAAAGATCGCCTTGCTCTACTTCGTTCCAAGCTTCAAGTTCGTCCCAATCTTGCACTTGCCGAGGGCTAACAACTCTACATATTCATTCCTAAATTCTAGGCACTCTTTGCTTATTTCTTTCCCACTCTTTTGTATGTAGGTGAGTGGGTACCGTGTATTTAGGTCCCATCTTCTGTGTAGTTACTTTTACTTTTGCTGTATAAATGTCTCTGTAACACAACTACTAATGATTGTAAAATAAATACCCAACTGTTCATTTCTCCATATATTATAACTCATTATATGACTAATTGAAAAGATGAAGATAGTTTCGACCATATATTTATATCCTCATTATTAAGTTTTCGCAAATTTATTATTTACAGTTATGCAAATTTATATCCATAATGAGCATTGCTTAAAATTAGCGAATCATAAATAATTTAATCAAAATATAAATCAAATCAATTAATTATCATAATCAATTATACATAATATGAAATTTAATATGTTAATATTAATTGCAAACGTTTGAAAATCTTTTTTAATAATTAGTATTAAAATCATTATTTTGAAATAAATTCATTGTCA
>NC_032013.1:7586595-7600515 GCF_001865875.1 Lupinus angustifolius
TAAAATTAGCGAATCATAAATAATTTAATCAAAATATAAATCAAATCAATTAATTATCATAATCAATTATACATATTATGAAATTGAATATACATAATATGAAAATTATACAATTTGAAACTTCCAAATAATATAGAAGAAAGTCATAACAAAAAATGACAAAATGACTTATCAGGATCCCTAATGACGAAAATGGATTCAACACTAAAACATGTTTTGGATCAGATCTAGAACTTTAGTAAGTGTGGATAAACCCGAATGATAGTTTAAGAATCAAAATATGTTCAAAATTATATCAATTTTTTTTTCTTTTATGGTTTCATCTCTTTGATTGGTAAAATATGAAATAAAATTATATCTATCAATGAACATCTTGGTAGATAATTCATGAATGATGAAGTAATAAAAAAGTGAAATGACTAGAAAATCAGACATCGTTTGGTAATGGAAGAGATTTGATCTGTCTAATCAAAATAAAAAAAATGTAGGAGAAATAGTTTGTGAGTTTCAAAAGAAGAGAAGATTAAGAAGTAAATTGAAATAAGAATAGAGAAGAAAATTTAAGAAGTAAATTGAAATGAAATAAGAGTAGAAAAATAAAAGATTAATTTGATGAAAATCATACCTCGTTTGATGATGAAAAAGATTAGACCTATCAAATAAAAATGAAAAAAATGTAGGAGAAGTAATTTGTGAGTTTCAAAAGAAGAGAAGATTAAGAAGTAAATTGAAATAAGAATAGAGAAGAAAACTAAGAAGTAAATTGAAATAAGAATAGAGAAGAAAACTAAGAAGTAAATTGAAATAAGAATAGAGAAGAAAACTAAGAAGTAAATTGAAATGAAATAAGAGCAGAGAGATGAAAGATTAATTGATGAAAATAGACTATTCTTTGGACAATCTATTATCACATATATTTATATTAAGATAGTATAAGAAGGATATAGTGTGCGAGAGTTCATTATAAGAATATGTGGGCATTTTGGAGGGGGGAAAGTTAAGGAAATGGTGACATGTGTCAATGATGACATGGCAAGGAGCTTAAGTTAAGAAGATAGTGACATGTGTCAATAATGAGCTTTGTTTGTTATATACATAATAGATTCCAAGAGGGAGAGTATTCGTCCAAGAGTTACACATGATATGACTCTAAATAGATGCAAATCAGAATTATTGCCATTTCAGTTACAATCATCATAAAAGCAGCATAATTATCATTTCAGTTACATATGCAGCATTGATAAGCAATCATTCACAAGGCAACATAAGATATCTCAATCAGACCAACCACATAATAAACTCAGAGGAAAAGAGGAGTCAATTAGGAGTTACAAACATAGAGAATTTCATAAGCTAATAACAGTAGAGACTTCATGTCCCTTTAGTTACGCTTTAGTAAATATATCAACATGAATGGCAATAATCAGTACATCCTTAATAAAGTAATAAGACACAAATGAAGGAGTCAGTGCATTTTACAGTTTACACATTTTAGGCAACCCAAGAGATCCAAATAATCAGCTATAAAAGGGCAGAGAACAATCAGAGAAAAATACACACGAATACACAACCATACAAAAACCAGAGAACAGTCCATACACAGTTGTATAGAGACACTTGCAACACACATATCATAATCAAAAAGTAGTATACCTAGAAATCAACAATCAGACAACAAACATCACAATTATCAAAAGAGGATAGCGCATTCAGAACACACATCACAACACAGAGAGGGAGGAAGCATCCAGAATATGCATATCTTACGCAACACAGATAAACAACAGAGTAAAGGCAACCAATGGAGACAATATACGTATCCTACTATTACCAAAGAGTCGAACCAAAAAATAGTTTCCAGGAATTACAAAGGAATACCAACCAAAAGAAGGAACCAACCCAAGTTAGCATTTTATTTTTAACATCAGTAATCACCACATAATACCCTATTTATCCTTATACAATTTATATCATTGGGTGTGTTTCACCATTTATATTCACGTCTTAACAACACATATGCTTTAGTACAAAGAACACACTACAACGGATTTTGTATTTAGTGAAGGTTTTTTTTTGCAATTAGCGGAGGTTTTTAACATCTACAATATAACTAGTGGAGGTTTCAAAAACCTCCACAATATAACTAGCGGAGGTTTCAAAAACCTCCACAGTTATGACCGCTAGAAGAATTTTGCGGAGGTTTTAAGAAACCTCTGTTACCTATACATTTGTAGCGGTTTATTTGTGAAGGTTTTTAACCTCCACTAATTGTGGAGGTTTTTACCCTCCACTATTTGAAGATGTTTCTATAATGTTTACCATGGAGGCTTTAAACCTCCACTATTAGAAACCTAATGGAAGGTAACTATTAAATGTTTATAGAGGATTTCAACCTCAATTTAATTTCAAAATTTTCATAACTTTAATGTCATTAATTTATAATTATTATTTAAATATACAATACTAAATACAAATGTTCTTAGCAATAATAAAGTTTCATTGCAAGTAATCAATGTAGCATAACAGAGTTGAAAAAATTATAATTCATCCTTTATTATAAATTCAAATACATCATAAAATCTCAAAAAACTAAAAGTAGTCTCATATGACACTTTAAAAACAAAACGCATAACAAATATTCTAAATATTGTTGGCTCTAGATGATCCTCTTGTACCCAAAGATGTATCAGGCATGCTCATAATGTCATTTGCCAGAAATAATAAATTAAAAACATTGAGATGCAATCATTCTAGAAAAACTTATAAACTTACGCAATAAAATTATACTCATTTATAATTATATATTTTTAAATTGCTTTCTTATTTTTTGAAATAATTTGAATTTGGACTACCTACCTCTCAACTGTCAATAATATTTTCCCAACAGTGACCTTAACGTTGTTGTTTGATATCATCCATTCACACACTCACGGATCTCATTGTTTTCATGTAACTACCCATTTCTACTCAAAGCTCAAGCTCATATCACCTATCCAAGACTGATTATAATCCAAACTAGATGATGATAAGCCTTCTTCTACCCAAAGGAACATTGTTATCATTTGTAGCTTACCTATACCATGATGACCACTAGAAATCAAGTCCATCCTCACTCTCATCTAGATGGAGCATAAACTAACTTCTCATCTCACTGTAATGTTCCATCATTAAATTCTTAGTCTCACATGTAGCACTCAAACCAAGAATGATTGCATGGAGCATCCGACCCCTTTATGGGTAGGGCTTTCTCATTGATGCTACAATGCATGACGCTCTGATTATTCACTAATATAAAGGAAAACTTCATCGCCAAATTAATAACGAGCAAAGAACAACTCTGCTTGTCCTACACCTTGTCCATGATAGAATAAATTAGGAATGAAACCACCAGAGACTACCTCTATCGGCTCAATTAGATCACCATTGAGATAAGGGAGCAAACCCACTCGGCCATAGTGGTACACTTGTTAGTCATCAGTCTATGAGCAAGACTATCAAGATGGAACTGGAAAAGGAATAGGTGAACAACATGGACAACCTTCATGACAGGGCATACAGATTCACCAACTTGGAGGAAACTCTAAATTTCCATCCCAAGGTAGATAATGGAGAAACATTTGGAAAGACCATAGAGAACCCCGCTAGTAGAGACAAGGGGCCCCAAAAAAATCAAGTACAAATCTTTACCCGGCTTAACATCGCCCATTCTAGAATCTTGTAAGAAGTAATGATTACCAAATTGGATATGGTATACAAACCTTGAGAGCTGGGAAGGTGGGGGTAGAAAAGTAGACAAAACACAAACTTTCATGAAGGCCACCCACCAAGCAATATTTTGAGGCATTAAAGGATATGATTGATCATTATGATCCCTATAAGGATCAATCACAATACCCCACTAAAGATCATAAGGGTTATTGTCATTGAATTCCTTCATAAGACTGAGCACAACATCCCACCAAAGGTCGGATGTGTTGTTGTTGTTGTTGTCCTTTAAGGACCAAACAGAACATCCCTTTCAAAATTAGGTCATTCAAATGCCAAACTTGTAAGGTCTGAGTAATTTACATAATATTAAGTGCATTATAAGGATAAAGCTCATTCATACCCCGACTATATCTGAAAGCTATAATAGAGCCCACTTCACGAGTATAGGACTGAATGAACATTTTCATCCTCTTTTTCTCTCAAAAGGCGACAATTTTCCGCATAAAGGTCAGTGGAAATCATGAAAAAGTCTTAACAATGATACACAAGATGGAACTATTCAAGAGAATTCTCCCAGATAGGAAGGGCATGCTCCTTCGCCAGCTCAACATAATGCAACTTTTCAACATCAACCTGTAATTGCCCCAGATATTTCCCAGCTCACTAGTCACATTTTCAAGCTGGTCCCAAACTCTTTCAGCCTACTCAAATGTAGTGACCAATTCCTCTTGCCGAGAGAAGAGGTCTTGCTCCATCTGAATGACCATAATTTCATACTAACTCTTCCTCCATCTTCCAGACATTGTTGAAAAGACCAACCACTTCCATATTGGTAAGTTTAAGGGCCCATGAGATCTCAGAAATATGCTGCCCATTAAAATAACAAGAGTCTTTATACTTTTCGATTGCTTAGTTGCGGCCTTCTCAACCTCTTTCAGTTGCTAAGATGTTGTCTATGTGAATCAATAGAATGTAAGGTCAACTTTGACAATGCTTTTGAAGCTTTGTAGAAAATAGAAACACAATATTGCTTTTTCTTGAAAAAGCTTTAGAATACTTAAAAACATTGATGCTTTCTTGAAAATACATTGTAGAATAACTATATACGACAACTCTTGCTCAATGAAATTAGGTCGTATATAGCCATGATGAAGCCCAAGATTTGGTATATGTCTAAGAAGGTACCATGTATTGGTGATCCATAATCCCATGTTGTCATTTGTTGTAGGGAAGGTTAAGTCCTAGCTTCATGAAGTATGTCTCAACCATGAAGAATGATTGGTATTCATCCTCAAAACTCAAATTTGAGCGTACCTATACATTCTTACCTGATGCTAGCATGTAGTAATCATCCATCTCAATCATAGCGTAATTCATAATTAAACTTAGATTGGCCCCCTCTAGTTAATAGTTGAACATCCTCCAAGATTCATGATCTACCTAGAGGGGAACATCCCATTCTTTGCCATCTCAAGAGAAAGGTGAACAAATCTTCCCATGATTAAAGGTTACAAGTATTCTGGAACCTGCCACATGAAGAGTTGTCATTAGATGAGGCTGAAGACACCAATGACTCAACAACTAAAATCCACTCTGAGTGGGGAGGGGGGGTCATTGATTATGATGATACACAATGTAAAATACAACACTTTCCAAGTGCACTCATTCTAGATCGGAATAAATAAGTATGACACTAAGTTCCTTGGAGTAGCTCCTCATAGACTATGGTGCCCCACGAGAAGATGAGTTATGAGCTCCACTACCATAGCTTGGTGTAAATGACAAAACCCTTGTGTGTTGCGACCGAGAGGATTATGATTAGAAAGAGGGAGGACTAGTTAGGACCTCCACAAAGCTATCACTGCCATAACTACCTCCAAAGACATTATCCTCACCATCTCTAATAGAAGAAAAGAAATATTAGTGAAGATAAGGGAATGTGCCTAAATTTTTCTAGTGGTGAAAAACTGAAGGCATGATAATAACATGATGCAAATATTAGAATTTTCAGGAGCAGCAAAATGGGATGATAAAGAGATGGGGAAGAAAATTTGAACCCCGATTTCTAACGGCCAGAGGAGATAAATACTTAACTGCCATTTTCTTTGAATGTCTAAATGGAAATAAAGTCCAAAGCGGAAAGCATTTGTTAATGGACGAAGAGACAATAACATGCGCAGGTCGCAAAACAAGCGAGTTACTTCCCAACCAATCACTTTTCAAGCATCGCATGACAATAATGAAGGCCACCCAATTCACAAGAAATTAAAACATATCACCCAATTTGACATAATAGGTAGGATATTTGAAAATAATTCCTACCTTTAATTACCCATAAGAAAGTTTGATCAAGGCCAGGTGGACTTACCATGTGCCCAACTTAACTTACCCTAGAAAGGCATCATCATAAAGGTTTGCTTGGATTCATATCATCCGACCAAAATAACTCCATGTCTACTGGCATGCTCGATAACGACCATGTCACCAAAATGGGGGTAACTATTCAATTGCAAGCGTAAGGTTAACTATTGAACAAACAAGATATGGTTCCTCTCATTGTCCATGATGCTAAGGTAAATAGCTTCAAGATAGTTTATACACACAACAACAACAATGCCACAAGATTGGGGGAAATCCTAACTTCCTAGTTTTAGGACTAGTTAGAGGCCATTAGCCAGAGATACAAGACATGGTTCCCACAATTATCAAACATGCCTAGACGATTGAGGACATTGATAGGACATGCCACCTAACATTCAATAGGTTCACATTTCCCATATGGAAAGTGTACTCCAAATTCACAGCATCGTTACTCTAGGGCTACATATAGGACAAGGCCAAGTCACCCCCAATGATGACACCTCCCATTTGAGTGTAAGCTACTCTACTTTAGTATAAATAGGTGAATAATAATGTATTCTTTCTACTTCTCTATAAGCACACCCTATAAATATTGACTTGGGTGTCTGAATATCTTTTTCGGTACCACCCATGTAGGTACAAGGAAACAAATTGCTTGGTTCTAATCAAAGCTCGAGCTTCGACCATCCTCCAAAACTTATTACAGCCTAGACCCAACATGTCAACCTAAAAACTTATAACCTTTATTTTACACAGAACAACAACAATAAACAATGCAAATTAGAATTAGTTGGTTCAAACCCAAAAAATTAAGGAACAACAATAATGCCTATAAAGGTAAGTAATATCATACAAAGAGGCAGCTCCATAACTCAGTCATTGATGTCGAAGTGAAACCTACAACTTATTACATGGTTTAATATTGTAACTCCCAAAAAATGAAAATGCAAAAATCAATCAAAGTGATGAACTGATAACCACACTTGGTATTCAAGTTGTGGAACCTTAAACCATTATTGAAAAGGTTAAAAATATAAAAAATGAAAAGACTCCCGAATTTCCATTCAAAATGGGAGAAACACGGTTAGGTCATGCCTTAGTCTAGGATCGTGTCTCATAGCGTGGATTTATGACATGATATGGTATATTCCTCGACCATGGTGAGCCAAACTTCTTCTTCAATGTAATACATCATCTTTGATGGTAGCTCTTCTTCACTTGGAATGATTTTCTTGTCCATGATCGTGTCTCGTAGCCTAGTTTTCATTAAAGTCGTTATGACTTGTCGATTTCCTTCTTTTGGGATATTGGTCATTGTCCTAATCAATGATCCCCTTAGTCCTTACAACTCTTTTACCATCATCTTGTCTTTTTCCATGCCAAAATTAATTTCACTAGATTGGGTTTCTATAAGTCTAGATTATTTCATTGATCATATGATGGTTAAAATGGGTTTTTGTGAAAAATAGAGACTTTGGATCATGGAGTATGTTTTTACAGCTTCTTTATCAGTTATGGTCAATGACAGCCCCACAAATAAAATCAAGATGTCAAAAGGAATTAGATAAACATATCTTTTACCACCTTTCGTTTTCCTTGTTGTAGAAGGCTTTAAATGGTCTTTCGAAATCTGTGGTTCGAGAAATAAGTTTGTTGGTTATGAAGTTGGATATAATGAGGTTGATGTTAATGACCTTTAATATGTTGACAATGTAGTTATTATTGAGGGTCCTCTATGAAGAACGCCAAAGCTATGAAAAATATTCTTATCTGTTTGATGCATATTATGGGTTGAAGGTAAATTTTAGAAAATGTTGTATGGTTAGAATCAATATCTCTCCTCATATTTTAGATGATATGGCCGGCTTTTTAAATTACAAAAGGGAAATTTGGCCTATAAAATTTTTGGGAAGTTCGGTGAGTGTCACTTATAAAAGGAAGGATATATGAAAGAAGTGATATATAAGGTGTCAAAGAGGTTAAATTCTGGGGAAGGTCAGTTTTTTTCCTTTGGAGGTCGGGTCGTCCTTCTCAATGCTATTTTAAATGCACTACCAATTTACCTCCTTTTGTTCTTAAAATCTTCACAATGTATGATCAAGAAGTTAGCAAAAGTACAGAGAGACTTCCTTTGGGGTTGCGTTGGAGCCCAAAGAAGGATACAATGGGTTAGGTGGAAAACAGTTTGTATGAATCGTCTCAAGGGAGACCTGAGTGTTAAGGATTTAGATTCCTTCAATTTGGCCATTCTTGGAAAATAGAGATGGCATGGACTAATTAAGAGTGATTCCCTATGGGTTAGAGTAGAGCTGAAAATGAGCCGAACTGAATCGAACTAGAGTTTCACTCGGTTTAATTCGATAAGGATTTGTTCACTTCAAAACTCGACTCGAGTTTAATATGAGTTACTTCTTTAGCTCGAGCTGAGCTTAGTTAAAGTTTGTGAACTATTTGGCTCATTTCGAATTGGATCATTAACTTAAATAATTAATTCATTTTCAAGAAATATTATATATATATATATATATAAATATAACATAGTTTATATATATAATAACAATAAATATAAAAAATAATGCATGGATCATAATAAACATAAAAATTGGTTTATATATATACCGAGTCGACTCATGAACCCAACGAGTGGAACTGTATCCAACTCAAGTTCGGCTCATTTATTCAATGAGATCAATTTTTAGCTCAAACTTGACTCATTTGGTTCATGAACCAAGTTTATCGAGCTAAATAACGAATCGAGTTTCGAACGAATACCGAGTTGATTTGACTTCATTCTGGTAGAAAGATTTAAATAAGGTCTTGTGTGGTCTAACTGATACAAATGGGAGGACGAATGGCGGCTTCAAAAAAGTGGTGGGAAATGGACTTAACACTAGATTCTGGTTGGATAATTGGGTGTGAAATTCAGACTTGAAGGGCTCTATTGGGAGGTTATTCATTTTGCACATGGATAAATAGGCTCTAATTGGTCAGCTAGGTGGGCGAAATTTGGAATTAGGCTATCCATTGGAGGAATGAACCTTTTGAATGAAAAAATCTTTTATTGAGGAGATTTTAAAGATGATTACTCCTATTGTTATCCAGGAGGATGTTGAAGATGAATGGATTTTATGTCATGATACATCGAATATTTATACGGTCAAATCTGTCTACAATGTTATTTGGCATAAGAGTGACTCAAATATAGAGGAACAGTAGATCTGGAAATTGGTTTGCAACTCCTTAGCGCATTTGAAGGTTCAGATGCTTGCTTGAAGGATCATATTGGACAGAGTCCCTTGTAAGATAAACCTAACAAAAAAAGGGTTTAATATTAGTGGATGTTTGATGTAGTGTCATCAAGAAACTATGGACCACCTGTTTTTATCTTGTCATTTCTTTTATTGTATGTGGCTACTTCTCTACTAGTGGTTGGATGACTAACATTTGGTCCCTTTGGAATTGCAGGAGTGATGTGGTGTTCAACAACAAAAAAGTGGGTTTAGAGGAGCTTATGGACAACATCAAACTTAAATCTTGGATCTGGATTACAAGAAGACATAAGTCTACGAATATGTCTTATTATAGATGGATTTCTAATCCAATATTAAATTTGGAGTGTTATTGTTCATGTATCTTTTTAATTATTAGGATATTGGTTGTGTTCTCTTTGTATTTTGTTAGGGGTGCTTTATAAGAGGAGTACTTATTTTGCTCTCTTATTTAGATGATCTATATATTATTATTTATGCTGTAACTTTTCTTCTTTAATTAATAAATTTTTTACTTATGAAAACAAATTTGAAAGAAAAAGAAAATAATATGTCAAATATAACTTATGATGTATAAAAGGAAAAAGAAAGATAAAATATAAAAAATGTAAAAAAGAAATGATAAGAATACATGTTTTCCAAAAACAATTATTTATACCAAGTGCAAGAAGCCACATATAATTTTAGGATTTAATATGCATATATTGACAGTGTATTTTTACACTGTCAATAAATTATCCACCATTGATTTGTCAATCATAATTGACCATCAAATAAAAACTATACAAATAAATTATAAATAATGTAGTGACAATATAAAAAACTTTACATTTTTAATACATAGATTTTAAACTCATAATTTTATACAAAACATCACATCTATATATAATGAATGTAACATTATGTATTTATACACAGTTACTATATTATTTACCATTCATTTATGTTACTTTTTTGAAGTGTCAATAATAATTAAATATGAATAATATAATGACAGTATATAAAATAATGTGAATAAATACATCATTTTCTAGTATATAATTGCATACTTGTAATCTATGAAGCACAGATACGGATAAGTGTATTGGATACGATACGTATCTGATACGTCGACACGCATTTTTCTAAAATGTAGGATACGATACGTTCAGGGATACGTGTATAAATTAATAAAAAATAAATAAAAAATGATAAAATTATAAGTGTAAATCAAAATATTCAAAGTAAAAAATATAATGGAATCATTGTCCTCCAAAATTCAAAGTATCAAAACTAGAAAATATAGTAGAATAACTCATAAAATTGCTTATTGTCTAGCCCTAGAAACAGAAATAGTATCAATTTTATCTCCTCCGTGACCATCATCTGTAAAGAGGACAACTTCTATTTCTGATTCATCTAGAGATAGTGTGGCCACTTGAAGAGTTCCAATACTATCAAAGTCTTCGCACGCATCTCCAACAATGTCCCACATCTTAGTATCCCTTTTTCTGTTTGCTCTTCACAACATACCTATGGCGGTAGAGGCAGTAACACTAAGCACCTGCCGACGACGTTATGAATCGAAAAATACCAGCTATTCAAGTGTCAATGTGGTGTGATGGTAAGTTGGTATGATGTGAAAGTGAGTGTTTATTGAAAACAAATTTATCTTATCATAAAAACGAATCTATATATCTTATATTTTATTGAAAACGAATCTATATATCCTATATTTTATTGAAAACGAATCCGATACGTGTCTTGATATTTATTTTTATTTTTATTTTTTTATTATTTTTGGATACTCTATGGACACATATCCTTCGCGAATCTGAGCGTATCTGTGTCAGATACGTGTCAGACACCGACACGCAAAGGTATCTGGCGAATCCGTACTTCATAGCTTGTAATGACTATTAGTGGATGATTAATATTCCCTAGAGGCTAAATGTTTCCCTCCAAGCATTAGGGCCACGTGCAACTTTCAGTGGATAAAACAATAGGAGGTAGGTTTGGACTTTGTAGTGGACCTATAACGCGTTTATATTCCTCAAAACAAGTGAAGTCTTCCCATCAAGGTTTAGGGCCACCAAGTCACATGCCTAGACTTACAGCTACCTATATATCACCTCAACGGTATGTACGACGCAAATGTAATAACCGAACTACTCTTGACAATTAATTAAGATTCATTTATTGATCATCAGAATAAACTATCCCTCATGTAGAAAATAAGTTATATATTTCATATATTAAAATAATAACACATGTCATATTTAATTATTTTTTATAAAAATATTTTTAAAACTAAACAAAACAGTACATATATCATACTTTTATAAAATAGAAAAGATAAATTATTTTCTAATTTGAGTATATTCTTACTATTATTATCAACCGAATTTTATGTAAACTCAAAACATTAATTAGTGGTACCTCCTAATAGGCAACTCTAACATAATTTTCTTGGGTAGTATCAAGTGTATTTTTTCATATTTTTAAGCTATGGACTAATCCATTTTAGGATATGTATTTGTCCCTTTCAACAAGTGTCACTTTCAGAAATCGAACTTTGAAATTTTGATCATAATGAGAATCTAACAGAGTACATCACTAAACCAAGACATTGTTGATAACTCTAACATAATTCTTGGTAAAAAGTAATTGATGAATTTATCCAAAACATTTTTAAAAAAATCACTCTCTCATTGCACATGTTCCCTTTGTTGTGTCCTAATTGAATCATACTATAATTAAAAAATACTACTTAACTAAAAATAAAAATTATAAAAACATAAAACAATTTTATATATTACTTAATAAAATATAATTGGTTTAATACATGAAGACTTGAATTTTTTAAGATATGTAATATTTGTTAATGAGTATGAAAACTAAATATCAAAATGATATGTGGATACAACATAAAGTTCACCTATATTGTACAGCAAACAATGCTGAATGATGGCGACGATTACATTCCTAATTGAAGTAAGGTCTCAAGGCATTGATTAAAGTAGTTGAAAATGTAGAATGAAAATAAATAGCAGTACTCTTTTATTTATTTCAATAGTTCTATTTCCAGTGTCTGTCCTCCAGAAAGCAGGTTTCCATATATGGAGGGACATGAACAAGAGATGTTTCAAGAAGCAAGCGATATCCTCCAAGAGTGTACAATATGAAATAACACATGTTAACAGCTAGAAGAATTAAAAAAAACAACAGAAAGAATTTAATCCATTAATATAATCATTAATTGTTTTTTATGCTAATGACCTAACATTGATAGATAATTTACCAACTTCAAAACATTATGCATGTCTATCATGATATATCTGTGTCCAAGTAAATAATTTGAGAAAACATGATTACTAATCTATATTCCGTTTTCATGCAGAAGCATAGCCAATTCAATTACTTTTTCGGACGGGTTTCGAAACCCATTTCTTGCCTCAACATTGATTTGTAGTGGCTTTATTTGAAGTTTTTGTAACTAATCTTCAATTTAACTTTTTTTTAATCTTTTGTCGATAAAAAAAACGAATACAAAGTTATCAAAAGATCTAATCAATAATGAGTTCAATTATACTTTTAAGAAATCAAACAAAAGAGAGTGCATTTGTTGAATGAAATATGAGCAATATATTTTATCCATGTTAGGAACAAGCGAACAATCAAGTAATAAATAGTACATAAACAAGAGAATAACAAAAGAGATTTAGTAACGAGGTTCAACCAATTGTGTCTACGTCCCCGGGAGCATTGAGCGGCTACCACTATATATTATTAGAGAATTAGGATTAGTGTTTGACTATTCTTCTCCTTGTTACATTAGGTTTACATAACATCAATATATATAGCCCTCTACCCCAACTTCTTTACATTAGCCCAAGCCCATAACTTGTATTGTTGTTATCTAGAGATATGAGTCATTGCATAACAATCTCCACCTTGGCGAACATCATCAATCTCCATCTTCCGTCATTGGGTTGGGGGCACTCCATAGTCCAACATCAGTGAATGTTCAGCAAGCTCAGGCAATGCCTGAACTTGTCCACGGTAATCGGTTTGGTTAGCATATCAGCTCCATTTTCTGAAGTGTGAACCTTCTGCAATAGTATCTGCCTACAAGCTACCAACTCTCTGATCTTGTGAAATCTCACATCAATATGTTTGGTCCTAGCATGATACATCTAGTTCTTTGCCAAGAAGATAGCACTCTGACTGTCATAATGCAGCGGAACTCCACCTTTCTCAATGCCTAACTCATTTACCAGCCCCATAAGCCACATGGCTTCCTTAGAAGCTTCACTAGCTGCCATGTACTCTGCTTCAGTTGTGGACATAGCAACAACAGACTGAACTGATGATCTCCACATAATTGGTCTATCTGGAAGGTGAAGGCAAACCTCGTTGTGGACCTTCTATCATCCAAGTCTCCTGCATAGTCCGAATCTACATAACCAATAACTGAAGGCTTACTCTTTGGCTGCCAAACATGATACCGAGACCTATAGTCCCCTTCAAATATCTGAAAACCCATTTGACTGCTTCCTAATGTTGTTTCCCTGGTTTCGACATGTACTTGCATACTTGACTA
>NC_032013.1:7600615-7607322 GCF_001865875.1 Lupinus angustifolius
AGCTTGAAGTGATTTGTCAATGGAGTGCTCACTACTTTAGCGTTGCTCATATCAAATCTCTCTAAGATCTTTTCAACATAGCTTTTCCGGGAGAGCCATAGTTTTCTAGCTCCCCTATCCTTGTGAATCTCCATCCCAAGAATCTTCCTAGTAACCCCTAAATCTTTCATGTTAAACTCATTACCTAACATGACTTTCAGCTCATTGATATCACTCAAATGATTAGCAGCAATCAACATATCATCAACATAAAGAAATAGAAAAATAAACGAACCATCGCCAAGGCTTCTCACATAAACACATCAATCATACTCACAACACTTATAATCAAGCTTCAACATATAAGTATCAAACCGCTTGTACTAATGTCAGACTTCAACCCATATAGAGACTTCTTCAACTTGCAAACCAAGTGACTCTGTCCAGCTGCACTAAACCCCTTTGGTTTTGTCATGTAAATTTTCTCCTCTAATTCACCATGGAGAAAGGCAGTCTTCACATCTATCTGTTCTAAGTGCATATCTCGGCTGGCTACCAAGGCAAGCACTGCCCTGATAGAAGTGTGTCTCACCATTGGGGAGAAAATCTCATTGTAGTCGATCCCCTTCTGCTGTGAATACCCTTTTGCTACAAGACGAGCCTGGAATTTCCCCCCTTCTTTTTCTAATACTATTGGCCTCCTCTTGTACACCCACTTACACCCAACTGCATGCTTGTCTAGGGGAAATGGAACAAGCTCCCAAGTTTGGTTCTTCTGTAAAGACTCCATCTCCTCCATCATGGCACCCATCCATTGTTCTTTCTCTCTAGAGGTTTGATAGGACGTCTATCCCTGTCTCTAGCAAGTAGATACTCATGCACACCTGAACTCTCTACCTGAGAATGATCATGTTCTTGTCTTGAACTAGTGCATGGTTCCTTGCCTTTATTCACCTGAACCATTTCATTGCTCACTGGAATCATATTTGATCCCAAAGTCTCTCCATTTGGCCTGGCCACTTTTGTCAAAACTGACTGTTTCATCATGAAATCTTCATCAAACACTACATCTCTGCTAAACACCACCTTTCTGGAAACTGGATCCCAGAACTTGAACCCCTTCACACCTTTGGTATATCAATAAAGATACACCTCTTTGACTTAGGATCAACTTTAGATCGTTCATCACTGGGTACATGTACATAAGCATGACAACCAAATATGTGTAAAATATTATAATGGCCCGGGTGACTTGTCCATACTTCTTCTGCAACTTTACCATCCAATGAAGCCCGTGGTGATTATGATGACATAACATGCCATACTAAGTGCCTCTGCTCAAAATCCTTTGGAAACTCCAGCATTCAGTCTCATACATCTGGCCCTCTCTGTAAGAGTTCTATTCATCCTCTCTACAACACCATTCTGCTGAGGAGTGTTCTTCACTGAAAAGTGTCTCTGAATGCCATGTTCTTCACAGAATTTTTGAAACTGTGAGTTTTTGTACTCTGTACCATTATCTGACCTCATGTATTTGATTTTCCTACTAGTCTGGTTCTCTACTTCTGCCTTCCAAACTTTGAACTTGGCAAAGACTTCTGACTTATACTTTAGAAAATATACCCAAACCTTACGAGAAGAGTCATCAACGAAGGTAACAAAATACCTAAAACCTCCTATAGATGGTTCCTGAGTGGGTCCCCATACATCAATGTGGACATAGTCAAGAATGCCCCGAGTCTTGTGTTGGCCAGCCTTGAAACTAACTCGTATCTGTTTCCCAAACACACAATACTTGCACAAATCTAGCTTGCATTTGCTGACTCCCATCAAAAGTCCTCTTTTGCATAGTTCTGTCATGCCACACACACTCATATGTCCCAAACGCATGTGCCATAATTTTGTAGCGTCATGGTCTGAATCTACGTAGATCTCTTCAGCCACTCTAACAACTCCACCTACAACTGTTCTCCCTAACAACTTGTAAGTGTTCCCTACAGTCCTTTTACCCTTCATCACAGTCAGAGCACCTTTGCATACTCCAAGAATATCATAGTCCCGATAAGCTCTATAGCTAAATCCTTTGCCTGCAATGTCCCCAAAGAAACCAAATTCTTCTTCAAATCTGGTATGTGCCTAACCTCACATAACGTCTTCACTACACCATCATCCATCACAATTCCGAGTTCACCTATACCAAAAATTTCACATGCTTTATTATTTCTGAGATACACGAAACCCAAATTGCATGCCGTTCCGAGATACACGAAACCAAAATTGCCTGCCCTGTATGTGGTGAACCATTCCCTGTTAGGCGTCATGTGGTGGGAACAACCAGTGTCAAGTATCCACTCATATGTACTATAATTTGATGATACATATAGTAGATCAACTTCACTATTGTAACCAGAATCATCTTTCTGTGCAACATTTGCAGATGTAGATACCCCATCTTTCCCACCGGCTTGCTAGGACTCCATTCATTGGGACAATCCTTTTTGTAATGCCTAGTCTGTTTGCACTTATAGCACTCTACTAGTGTTTTGCCCCTAGAATTTGGTATTTTCCCTTTGGCAGGACCTCCTCTGCCTTGTCTCCTCCCACGCGCTTGGATCCCTTTCACATATAGACCATCACTCTAAGACCCTTCACCTGCATTCTGTCTTCTTTGAGTGTGGGACAAAAGTGAAGATGTGAACTCATTAGTCTTTCCCGTACGTCAATGTTGTCACCAAGTGTTCATAGGAATTTGGCAAAGAACACAGTAATATTATTGCTTTGTCCTCATCATCAACCTTCACATCAAGTTTCTGCAAGTCATTGATCACTTGATTAAAATTGTTAAGATGTTGTTGCAAATCAGCACCTTCCTGCATCTTCAGACTATAGAGTCTCTATTTTAAATACAACTTATTTTTTAGAGACTTGGACATGAACCGCTTCTCTAATGTCTCCCATACCTCTGTTGGTGCCGTCAGATCCATAAGATGATACATCACCTCATCTGATAGACAGAGCCGTATGGTTCTTGTAGCATTCTCCTTCAACTCTTCCTAATCTAGTTGATCCACACCCTCTGGTTTATTCTCACGCAGTGCCTTTGATATACCTTGTTGAGCCAACACATCCTTAACCCTCATTTGCCACAATCCGAAATTACCAGTTCCATCGAACTTCCCCACCTCAAATTCAGCACCTAGGTTAAGAGCCATTTGATACCAATTGTTGGGAACAGGCGAACAATCAAGTAGTAAAGAGTACAGAGACAAGAGAATAACACAAGAGATTTAGTAACGAGATTCGACCAATTGAGAATTAGGATTAGTGTTTGACTATTTTTCTCCTTGTTACATTAGGTTTACATAACATAAATATATATAACCATTTACCTCAACTCCTTTATATCAGCCCAAGTCCATAACTTGTATTGCTATTATCTAGAGATATGAGTCATTGCACAACAATCTCCACCTTGGCGAATATCATCAATCTCCATCTTCCGCCATTGGGTTGGGGACGCTCCATAGTCCAGCATCAGTGAATGTTTAGCAATATATTTTTTAACTAATCTTCAATTTAATGTTTTTTTATCTTTTGCCGATAAAAAAAACCAATACAAAGTTAGCAAAAGATCTAATCAATAATGAGTTCAATTATACTTTTAAGAAATCAAAACATAAGAGAGTGCATTTGTTGAATGAAATATGAGCAATATATTTTATTCATGTTGCGAACAAGCGAACAATCAAGTAATAAAGAGTACATAGACAAGAGAATAACACAAGAGATTTAGTAACGAGGTTCGGCCAATTGTGCCTACGTCCCCGGGAGCGTTGAGCGGCTACCACTATATATTATTAGAGAATTAGGATTAGTGTTTGACTATTCTTCTCCTTGTTACATTAGGTTTACATAACATCAATATATATAGCCCTCTACCCCAACCCCTTTACATCAGCCCAAGCCCATAACTTGTATTGCTGTTATCTAGAGATATGAGTCATTGCACAACAATCCACTAGCACTAAAATAGAGGTACCCGAAAAAGGTTCTTCAATGATCAAGTCAGTATGACTAGAGAGGTAATGCTCAGGAGTTACAAATGAGAGGCGAGAAGTGAGTAGTGAGTAATAATGACAAGTAATAAGTTCTCAGTGATGCTTCCTATTGGAGGAGACCCTTATTTATAATGGTTGAGGTAGATAACGTGGATTTGGAGGGTATTATTGGCATGACCGACCATTTTAGCCTGTTGGGAAATGCTTTTACCATGTCAGGCAGCTTTGACAGGGCCGTACTCTATGCATAGTTAACTTGTAGCTTGTGGCATGTTTAGTAGCCATATTTTAGTATGTCCTTATCATGCTGGCATGGGGTAGGCGGGATTGTAGGCAGTGTGTTAGTATGTTGTTGGCAGTGTGTCAGATGGGGAGTAGTCCCTGGTCCGACTTGGGATGTCTGGCATAAGGGGACCTCTCTGACCAAGCCCTTCAATTAGTTATACATGGTCCTTGCTCGGCTAGATGAGGAGCCATCCCGGGTAGTTAAGATGTTAGGATGACCGAGATGGAAAATATGCCCCTAGTCTTGTAGCATGCTCGATAGACGAGCATGCTGGTAGACTCTAGGTGCATCAGTAGGGTGTTGTTAGACCTCTAGCCTGTGTGACACGTGATTGGCCATCATTACTTCGGAAGAGGGAGCATGAAATTAAGTGCGTCAAATTGACCTTCAGGCTGATCGAGGGGATAAGTATAACTTCCATATGTAGGACTATTATATCTGAAAGATCGAGCTAACAATTCCAATGGACGGGTGGTATGTGGATATCCTGAACCGCTTCCTAGTCGCCCCTTCCCAAGCCCATAACTTGTATTGCTGTTATCTAGAGATATGAGTCATTGAACAATAATCTCCACCTTGGCGAATATCATCAATCACCATCTTCCGCCATTGGGTTGTGGACGCTCCATAGTCCAGCATCAGTGAATGTTCAGCAATATATTTTTTAACTAATCTTTAATTTAATTTTTTTTTATCTTTTGCCGATAAAAAAAAACCAATACAAAGTTAGCAAAAGATCTAATCAATAATGAGTTCAATTATACTTTTATGAAATCAAACAGAAGAGAGTGCATTTGTTGAATGAAATATGAGCAATATATTTTATTCATGTTGGGAACAAGCGAACAATCAAGTAATAAAGAGTACATTGATAAGAGAATAACACAAGAGATTTAGTAACGAGGTTCGACCAATTGTGCCTACGTCCCCGGGAGCGTTGAGCGGCTACCACTATATATTATTAGAGAATTAGGATTAGTGTTTGACTATTCTTCTCCTTCTTACATTAGGTTTACATAACATAAATATATATAGCCCCCCTCTACACCAACCCCGTTACATCAGCCCAAGCACATGACTTGTATTGCTGTTATCTAGAGATATGAGTCATTGCACAACAATCCACTAGCACTAAAATAGAGGTACCCGAAAAAGGTTCTTCAATGATCAAGTCAGTATGACTAGAGAGGTAATGCTTAGGAGTTATAAATGAGAGGCGAGAAGTGAGTAGAGAGTAATAATGACAAGTAATAAGTTCTAAGTGATACTTCCTATTGGGGGAGACCCTTATTTATAATGGTTGAGGTAGATAACGTGGATTTGGAGGGTATTATTGGCATGACCGACCATTCTAGCCTGTTGGGAAATGCTTTTACCATGTCAGGCAGCTTTGACAGGGCCGTACTCTATGCATAGTTAACTTGTAGCTTGTGGCATGTTTAGTAGCCATATTTTAGTATGTCCTTATCATGCTGGCATGGGGTAGGTGGGATTGTAGGCGGTGTGTCAGTATGTTGTTGGCAGTGTGTCAGATGGGGAGTAGTTCCTAGTCCGACTTGGGATGTGTGGCATAAGGGGACCTCTCTGACCAAGCCCTTCAATTAGTTATACATGGTCCTTGCTCGGCTAGATGAGGAGCCATCCCGGGTAGTTAAGATGTTAGGATGACTGGGATGGAAAATTTGCCCCTAGTCTTGTAGCATGCTCGATAGACGAGCATGCTGGTAGACTCTAGGTGCATCAGTAGGGTGTTGTTAGACCTCTAGGCTGTGTGACACGTGATTGGCCATCATTACTTCGGAAGAGGGAGCATGAAGTTAAGTGCGTCAAATTGACCTTCAGGCTGATCGAGGGGATAAGTATAACTTCCATATGTAGGACTATTATACCTGAAAGATCGAGCTAACAATTCCAATGGACGGGTGGTATGTGGATATCCTGAACCGCCTCTCCATTGGGTTGGGGACGCTCCATAGTCCAGCATCAGTGAATGTTCACCAATATATTTTTTAACTAATCTTCAATTTAGTTTTTTTTATCTTTTGCCGATAAAAAAAACCAATACAAAGTTAGCAAAAGATCTAATCAATAATGAGTTCAATTATACTTTTATGAAATCAAACAGAAGAGAGTGCATTTGTTGAATGAAATATGAGCAATATATTTTATTCATGTTGGGAACAAGCGAACAATCAAGTAATAAAGAGTACATTGATAAGAGAATAACACAAGAGATTTAGTAACGAGGTTCGGCCAATTGTGCCTACGTCCTCGGGAGCGTTGAGCGGATACCACTATATATTATTAGAGAATTAGGATTAGTGTTTGACTATTCTTCTCCTTCTTACATTAGGTTTACATAACATAAATATATATAACCCTCT
>NC_032013.1:7607422-7624010 GCF_001865875.1 Lupinus angustifolius
AGCCCATAACTTGTATTGCTGTTATCTAGAGATATGAGTCATTGCACAACAATCCACTAGCACTAAAATAGAGGTACCCGAAAAAGGTTCTTCAATGATCAAGTCAGTATGACTAGAGAGGTAATGCTTAGGAGTTATAAATGAGAGGCGAGAAGTGAGTAGAGAGTAATAATGACAAGTAATAAGTTCTAAGTGATACTTCCTATTGGGGGAGACCCTTATTTATAATGGTTGAGGTAGATAACGTGGATTTGGAGGGTATTATTGGCATGACCGACCATTCTAGCCTGTTGGGAAATGCTTTTACCATGTCAGGCAGCTTTGACAGGGCCGTACTCTATGCATAGTTAACTTGTAGCTTGTGGCATGTTTAGTAGCCATATTTTAGTATGTCCTTATCATGCTGGCATGGGGTAGGCGGGATTGTAGGCAGTGTGTTAGTATGTTGTTGGCAGTGTGTCAGATGGGGAGTAGTTCCTAGTCCGACTTGGGATGTGTGGCATAAGGGGACCTCTCTGACCAAGCCCTTCAATTAGTTATACATGGTCCTTGCTCGGCTAGATGAGGAGCCATCCCGGGTAGTTAAGATGTTAGGATGACTGGGATGGAAAATTTGCCCCTAGTCTTGTAGCATGCTCGATAGACGAGCATGCTGGTAGACTCTAGGTGCATCAGTAGGGTGTTGTTAGACCTCTAGGCTGTGTGACACGTGATTGGCCATCATTACTTCGGAAGAGGGAGCATGAAGTTAAGTGCGTCAAATTGACCTTCAGGCTGATCGAGGGGATAAGTATAACTTCCATATGTAGGATTATTATACCTGAAAGATCGAGCTAACAATTCCAATGGATGGGTGGTATGTGGATATCCTGAACCGCCTCCTAGTCGCCCCTTCCCAAGCCCATAACTTGTATTGCTGTTATCTAGAGATATGAGTCATTGTACAACAATCTCCACCTTGGCGAATATCATTAATCTCCATCTTCCGCCATTGGGTTGGGGACGCCCATCAATGGGCGTACGACCCCTGGGAGAGCCTCAAAGGTCTGGAGATTGAGGCAGCCCGGGTAATGCTAGGGTAGGTTGAGAATGGCACTGCGTTGTCTTGCTTCGACCTGTCCAAGGGTGACCAAGCTTTGAACGCAGAGTTGGTATGTATTAAGTTGTGCAATTATACTTGTTAACTGTTTGTGTACTAATTACTTTATTTTCTTTTGTAGCTGCTATGGCCGACCGTTTGGAGAAGTACTAGCTACTAGGCTAGATCATCCAACGATTACTGCCGGGCTAGCGAACCCGGACGAGCTCACCATTTCCCTCATTCCACAAGTCTGAGGGAAGCTGTTTCCTTCGACTCGTCGAGGAATGGATCTTCCACCTCCTCATCCTCTTCCTATTGATCAGAGCAAGATGGTCCTAGCGGCTCTAGTTGTTCCTGTGGTTCAAGTAACGACCATCCTTGCAACAGATCCTCTACCCGAGCATGAGGCACATTCAAAGCCGAGTATGCCTATCCCTCCCCGCGCCATCCATCAAACAATTGGGAAGGGGAGATCTCCATGTTCAGAAGGTCGGCCTCTTGCCGAATACTCCATCCCTCAAGAAGTCGAGATAATCTTGGTGACAAACGAGGTGAAGGCCTGTAGGATAAGTCCTCTATCCACGACTTGATGAGGCAAGTTCGAGCATTCTCGTTCGTCACCAAGTATCTGGAAGGTGAAGGTGTACTGGTTGAATAGCTGGGGGGCGAGGCCCTTAAGGCTGTGCGAGACCGCCACACTGCTGATCTCTAGAAGGTGAAGGAGGCCCACGAGGCTGAAGTGAAGGGGATGTCGGCCCAGATAATGGCAGGTAGCTAGGAGTTATCTGGCCTGACCCACTGCCATGAAGAAGCTCATCGCACTGTCTTGGTTTCCCAACGAGAGCTAGTTGGTTCCCAGGATGAGCTAGCCATCATGATGGCGCATTTTGAGGAGGCCAAGGCCAAGATCCGTCGGCTCAATGATAAGTTGAAGCAGTCAAGCTGGAGAAAGATGGGTTGGTACTAGTGTGGAACACCCTCTCCATCCTGGCGGTAGAGGTTGCATTCATTGCATGGGACAATGCCTTTGCCCAAGTCGGTTTGGTGCATCCGAGCGAGGACTGATCTTGGACACATATCGATGCGTATATCCAGTATGAGGAGTTGCTGCTGGAGGAGGAAGGCTCCACAATCAAATTTCCAGTCCCAGGGAAGGGGGAGGCCTAAGTGCCCTATAATAGCTTGTAGGAATTTGAGTAATTTTATTAGTTTAATGAAATTGTCTTTTTCGTATTTGCTTGTCTTCTTTTAATATCTGCACATGAAAAGCTAACTAGTAATCTGGAATTGGTAAGATACTAGTAACTGGAAAAGACTTCAATAACAAACCTCTTCCAATAATCTCAAAACAAAGATAAGTTTGACCGAAATTTTACTTCTAAGAGTATTATAAACCAAATACAACGTTCTAATAATAGCTTGAAATAGTGGTAACGTGAAGCTAAATAATATGAAGCTAAGTGTCATCTTGGTTGGAGTTGGCCTTATGTGAGTTGTCATGTTAATAATGAATTAATTATAAAACTTGATCAGGAATGGTGTCGTGCTGTCTAGCTTCGACATGTCCAAGGGTGACCAAGCCTTTCAATGCATAGTTGGTAGGTTTTAAGTTGTGCAATTGTAACTTGTTAACTGTTTATGTGCTGATTGCTTTATTTTCTTTTGTAGTTGCTATGGACGACCGTTTGGAGAAGAGCCGACAACTAGGCTAGATCATCCAACGATCATTGTCGGGAAAACGAGCCTAGATAGGCTCACCATTACCCTTATCTAGCCAGTCCAAGGGGAGCCTCTTCCTTCGAATCGTCGAGGAACAGACCTTCCACCTCCTCATCCTCTTCTTATTGATCAGAGTAGACTGGTCCTAGTGGCTGTGGTTGTTCCTGTGGTTCCACTAACGACCGTCCTTACAATGAATCCTCTCCCTGAGCATGAGGCACCTTCAGTGTCGAGTATGTTCATCCCTCCCCACGCCATCCATCAAACAGTGGGGAAGAGGAGAGGCCCAAGATCAAAAGGTCGAACTCTTGTTGAATACTCCATCCCTCAAGCAGTCAAGCTAATCTTGGTGATAGACGAGGTGAAGGCTGTGCAAGATAAGAGCTCTATCCGCGACTTGATGAGGCAAGTCTGAACATCCTCGATCCTGGCGGCATCGGTCCCCAAGTATCTGGAAGGTGAGGGTGTACTAGTTGAACAATTGGGGGGCGAGGCCCTTAAGGCTGTACGAGACTGCCACACTATTGATCTCCAAAAGGTGATGGAGGTCCATAAGGCCAAAGTGAAGGGTTTGGATGCCCAGATAATGGCGGGTAGCTAGGAGTTATCTAGCCTAACCCACTGCCATGAAGAGGCCCGTCGCACCGTCTTGGTTGTCCAATGGGAGCTTATTGGTTCCCAGGACGAGCTAGCCATCATGATGGCACTATTTGAGGAGGCCAAGGGCGAGATCCGCCAGCTCAATGATAAGTTGAAGCAGTCAAGTTGGAGGAAGACGAGCTAGTGCTAGTGCGGGACACCATCTCTAACCTGGCGGCAAAGGCTGCATTCATTACATAGGACAATGCCTTTGCCTAGGTCGGTTTGGTGCATCCGGGCGAGGACTAATCCTGGACACGTATCGATGCGTATATCCTGGATGGGGAGTTCCTACTGAAGGAAGATGGCTCTGTAGTCAAATTTTCAGTCCCGGGGAAGGGGGGAGGTTTGAGCACCCTATAATAGCTTGTAGGATTTTGAGTAATTTTATAAGTTTATTGAAATTTTCTTTTTTCGTATTTGTGTGTCTTCTTTTAATATATGCACATGATAAGCTAACTAGTAATCTGGAATTGGTAAGATACTCTTGACCAGAAAAGACTTCAATAACAAACCCCTTCCAATAATCTGAAAACAAAGATAAGTTTGACCAAAATTTTACTTCTAAGAGTATTATAAACCAAATACAACGTTAGCCGGAGTTAACCCTTCTAATAATAGCCTGAAATAGTGGTAACCTGAAGCTGAATAATATGAAGCTAAGTGCCATCTTGGTCGGAGTTGGCCTTATGTGACCTTTCACTTTAATATTGAATTAATTATAAACCTTGATCGGGAATATTAATATCACAAATAATTAAACTTGAACCTGGACAAGGTAATATTGGTCGAGGATAATCCAAAGAACTTGAATATAAACAAGATAACCTTGACCGGAAGAAGTTATAACATAAATAATTGAACTTGAACCTGAACAAGGTAATCTTGGTCGGGGATAATCCAAAGAGCTTGAACATAAGCAAGAGAACCTTGACCGAAAGAAGTAATAACATAAATAATTAAGCTTGAACCTGAACAAGGTAATCTTGGTTGGGGATAATCCAAAGCGTTTGAATATAAGCAAGATAACCTTCACCAGAAGAAGTAACAACATAAATAATTGAACTTGAACTTGAACAAGGTAATATTGGTCGGGGATAATCCAAAGAGTTTGAATATAAGCAAGATAACCTTGATTGGAAGAAGTAATAACAAAAATAATTGAAATCTAATGTAGTGATAATTTGGACTATTAAACTTGAGCCTCACCAAGCTGAATAACACGAACATGAATCCGACCAAAAGGGACAAGGATGTGCCTTGGGTGATTTATTTGACTGTTGTCAAAGGGGGACATGGGCCACACCTTTGAGGGGTATGGATGTTGGACCACCAGTCAATGGGGGACAAGTTTCGTGCCTTAGGTGATTTATTTGACCGCCGTCAAAGGGGGACATAGGCCACACCTTTGAGGGGTATGGATGTTGGACCATCAGTCAACGGGGGGCAAGGTCTGTACCTTGGGTGATTTATTTGATTGTCGTCAAAAGGGGACACGTGCCACGCCTTTGAGGGGTATGGATGTTGGACACTGGTCAAGGGGGCAAGGTCAATGCCTTAGGTGATTTATTTTACCGCCATCAATGAGGGACATGGGTCACGCCTTTGAGGGGTTTGGATGTTGGAGAGGATCCTTGTGATAAAAGATGAAATGAATAATACATCATTATCATATATGTTGTGTTACAATGGGTTGCCCGACTACGAATGGGTCGACATTACATGTTTAAGCATAAAAGACTCGGAGGTTTGCAGCGTTCCAGGTCTAGGGAATCTCTTTCCCGACCAAGTTTTCTAACTTCTATGCGTCCTTTCCAGTTTCATCTACCACTCGGTAGGATCCTTCCCATTTGGGTGCTAGTTTCCCCTTGACCAACGCTCCATCTTCAAAGTTCATAGGGACGACCAAGGAATTATATTTCTCCATTGTCCTCCTTTTGACGGTCGCTTCTCTTATGCGAGCACAATCTCTCTTTTCCTCAATCCAATTTCATCTACCACTCGGTAGGATCCTTCCCAGTTGGGTTCTAGTTTCCCTTTTTTATCAACGCTCCATCTTCAAAGTTCCTAGGGACAACCAAGGAATAATATTTCTCCACTGTCCTCCTTTTGACGGTCGCTTCTCTTATGCGGGCATAGTCTCTCTTTTCCTCAATCGAATCCAGGTTGTGCCTAATTAAGGTCGGATTGGCCTCCTCATTAAAGTGCAAAGTTCTCCATATATGTTCTCCTATTTCCATCGGGATCATGACCTAATCGCCATATGTGAGGTTGAAAGGGGACTCACCGATTGTGGAACATATAGTTGATCGGTACGCCCAAATCAGATGATGGAGGTGGTCAAGCCAAGTTCCCTAGCTTCTTCTAGCCTTTTCTTGATTCCCCTTTGAATGACCTTGGTGGTTGCTTCTGCTTGCCATTTTGTTTGTGGGTGCTCGACATATGTGAAATGCTGCTTGATATGTACACCATATAACAATTCATATAACAATTCTTGAAACTTCCGGTCGGAAAACTAGGTACCATTATCTACAATTATGGTACCTAGAATGCCAAACCAAGTGATGATATTTTTCTAAGTGAAATTTTGGATGTTTGTCGATATGATAGTGGACAAGGCCTCGGCCTCAATCCACTTGGTGAAATAGTCCACAACTACTACCAGAAACTTTAGTAGGTCGTCTGCGTGAGTAAAAAATGCCCTAGAATATCCATGCCCCACCTACAAAATGGATAGGGAGTAGTGTGGTAGTTAACTCTTCGGGTGGGGCCTTTGAAAATTGGCGAACAACTGGCATCCGGTGCATTTCTTGGTTAGATTAGATGCATTTTTCTCCATGGTCGGCCAGAAATATCTGGACCATAAGACTTTCTTTGCTAACGAAGCTGCACCAAGGTAGTGTCCATAACTTTCCTCATGGTCTTCTTTGAGTATATGCCATGCCCTATCGGGGACAAGGCATTTGAGGAGTGGAACAGAAAAGCCTCAGTGATATAATGATCCCTAGGTGAAGGTGTACCAAGAGCAACATCAGAGGAGTCTCTACCTTTCTTTCTGGTCGGTAGGCAGAGTACCGTGTAGAAGGTACTTGATGAATAGGCCTATCCAGTCATATGGGATGAAAATTTGTTCGATGATCATGACACTAGGTTTGAGGATAGTTCCTAGGATGACGAACTGGTTGCGCCCTAGGCTCTTAATGTTAGCCAGCTGAGACATGATATATGCCCGTTCATTTTGTTCTCTCAAAACATGATGAATGGTTGCTTCTTCCAACTTAGCCATCAGGTCCTTCACCTTCGCCTGGTACTTACCCAATAGTGTGTCTTTGGTTTGGTAAGCACCAGTTACCTGTGAGACTGCCAATTGGGAATCACTTCATATAGCAATTTTTTCAGCCCCGACCTCCCTTGCTAATTGTAGTCCGGCTATGCAAGCTTCATACTCGGCCTGTTTGTTCGAGGTCAGTAAAGTGAAAGTCAGAGAGTGCTCGATGGTTATCTCGTGGCCATTGTCCAATAATATTCTAACCCGACATCCCTTGGGGTTGGAAAATCCGTCGACAAAGAACGTCCAGGTTTGCCCTGGATTTTCCGGTTGTATGGTCAACTCAGCAACAAAGTTTGAAAAGACTTGGCTCTTGATAGTTGTTCGGGGTTCACACCAAATATCAAACTGTGAGAGTTCAATAGACCATGCTATCACTCGACCAGCCAACTCCGGTTTGTGCAAGATCTGTCTAATGCGTTGGTTGGTTCTGACCATTGTTGGGTGAGACTGAAAATATTGTCGTAGCCGCTTGGTCGCCATTAGGAAGGCATAAACTACTTTCTCCAAATGCTGATATCTAATTTTTGGACCTTGCAATGCCTTGATTTTAAAGTACATCGCGATCTAACCTTCTTCAATTTCTCGGATCAGAGCCGTGGCCACAGATTCATCGACCATCGCAAGATAGATATATAACACTTCACCAGGTGTTGGCTTGCGCAGAACTGGCGGGGCGACCATGTATTGTTTGAAATTTTGAAAAGCCTTTTCACAATCAACAGACCTTTCAAACATTTTGCTATTTTTAGGAACTGGAATAATGGGAGAGAATGCTTGGCAACTGATAGGAGGAACCTGGACAAGGCAACCAACCGACCATACAGTTGTTTGACGTCTTTCACTGTACGAGGGTTTCTCATGTCTATGACTACTGGCACTTGGTGGGACTAGCTTCTATTCCTTGGCTAGTCAGCAAAAAGTTGAGGAATTTTTTGGCTTCAACCTCTGAATGTGCACTTCTCCTGATTGAGCCTCATGTTATACTTGTGGAGTTGTCGGAAAATGTTTTGCAGAATGAAGACATGATCTTATTGAGGTAGACTTTTGGCGATCATGTCATCCATGTACACTTCCATGTTTCGACCAATATGTCCACTGAATACCTTGTTCATCAATGTTTGATATGTTTCCCTTGCGTTCTTTAGACCAAATGGCATGAGTGTGTAACAATAAGCCGCTCGGTCAGTAATGAAGGTAATTTTCCCTTGGCTTGGTGGATACATTAAGATATGGTTGTAGCCCGAGTAAGCATCGATGAAGGATAAGTATTGATAGCTCGAGGAGTTATCCATTAAATGGTCAATGTTGGGAAGAAGATATGGGTCTTTTGGCCACACCTTGTTTAAATCTATGTAATCTACACACATCTGGCATTTCCCAGAGGGTTTCTTGACCAACACAACGTTTGCCAACCAGGTCGTGTAAGTAATTTCTTGGATGACTCCAACCTCTAGAAGCTCGACTACTTTATGAGTGACCTTAGTTGTTCTCCCGGCCACCATTTTCCTACGATTTTGAGCAATCAGTTTCGCTCCTGGATTGGTCGTCAGCCGATGGCATAATACTGAGGGGTCAATCCTAGGCATGTCAGCCGTAGACTAGGCAAATTGGTTCTTATTGGCCTTCAAACATTCGACAAGCTCCATTCTCTGAGTTTCTAGGAGGGTACTGCCCATATACACCAGGTTGGTTTCTAGTGGCCCGAGTTGCAAAGAGGTTTTTTCTCCTTCCATCTATGGGCGGAGTTATTCTCTGTGAGTTATTTACACCCTCATCCTTTTTACTAGGGCAACCCCCTTTTTTCTATCTGATTGGGGTGAAGGCTCATTTGGTAGCATCCCCTGGCGTTATGTTGGCCCCCAGAACAATGCATACCCAATGATTAAAAGAAATAAATTTTATGGACAAATGTGGCATGGAGACCACGACTTCAAGGCGGTTGAGTGCTAGGCCGACTGGTAATCAATGACCAAGAATTAGATATGGATTGTTCTTTTTAGGGGTTGGTCGCCAATTGTCAACCAAACGTCCATGTAGCCCTGTGGAGTTATACCTTGGTCGTGAACCCTACGAACTGCCCATCATAAGGTAGTAGTTCACGGTCTCTTAGCTTTATCTTCTCAAACAAATCTTGGAACATGATGTCCGTCAAACTGCCTTGGTGGACAAAGAGTATGCTGACCTTCTTGTTGTATAATATAGTAGTGATGATGAAGGGATCATCATGTTCCCATACGACACCTTCATAATCACGGTCGTCGAATGAAATATGAGGGGCATTTCTACTAGCACGTTTTGGACAAGTATCCCTTGTGTCCACTTGCATGACCTCCCAAACATATCTTTTCTGGGCTAATCTAGAGGTGCCAACCGTGGCGAATCCCCTAAAAATGGTGTAAATATCAATTGTGCTGCTCTGTCTGTGGTTGTTTGGACGGTACGTGTCTTACTGACCTCTATTCGGAGGGTGTCCCTACTGAGTTCTTAGAGGGGAATGTCTCTTCAGGGGGCTGGGTCGACTAGATGGAGATGACTGTCACTGCTGTGCTATCCCCGCAATGAAGCGCTATAGGTGGCCAGCCTATCTGACGTCCTCAATGGTATCTTGCATTAGGGTGCAATCATTTTTCATGTTGCCGAATGTGTTGTGAAACCACAGTATTTAGACCAATCTTATGGACCCACCTTTTTCTTTGGATTAGACTTGGGCAGTTGGACAAGATAGGTGACCATAACCTCTTGTAAAATTCTGGAGCAACTAGCATTGAGGGGGGTGTAAGTTGTATATTTTGGTCGTCTGGGTAATCTGCGAGGGTCATCTCTTGGATGGTCATGGAACTTTGGCCGTTTGGCTTCCCTGAAAGGTTGTGTGTATGATTCTTGGTGGTGGTCGGGCATTGTGAGTTTCTTTGAGGTTAATGAATTTTTGGGCCTTAGAGTAGAGGTCCTCCATATTGAGGTCGGTGTATATAGCAAGCTCAGTTCTAAAGAGATCGTCCTTCGAACGCTTGACCAGTACGTGCACCGCCACATTGGGACTTAGGGTGCACACCTTCATTGCCTCAGTATTGAACCTATCCAGATATGCATGGATGGATTCATGTGGACCTTGCCGAATACCATTCAAGGTGTAGGACGATATTGGTTCCTACTTCATAGCCGTAAAACAGACATTGAATGTGCTAGCCAAGGTGGACCATTGATCGATGTTGTTTGGTGATAGCCTAGTGAACCACTAGATAGCAGTGTGTTTGAGGGTGAGCGGGAAGGCTCGACACATGATGGGGTTCGTTGCTCCTTGGAAGAGTATAGATGCCTCGAAAGCATCGAGGTGGTCTTGGGGATCCGAAGTTCCATCATACTGATCAATGTTTGTCGGGCGGGGCAAATGTTTTATTAAGGGGTAGGACATGATATCATCACTAAATGGGTGTTTGGCTCCGTAAATGTTTTGGTCGGAGAGGTGGGTTGATTGGTGAGTTTTGTGTATAGGATTATTGGGTTTGGGCGGGACTTTCTAGTTAACTCGGCGGGTTGTGCTTGGGTAACGACTCGATTCTTGTTTGGATTGGCGGAGTTCTGCCAACATTTCGGCCTGCTAATGGACTATCCTTTCTTGCATTTCCATGATTTGGAGAAGTTGTTGGGTGGTTGGTGGTGGTTGTTAAGGGGTAGTGTGGTGGCTTCAGCTAGCTTGATGTGAGAGTTGTATTTGTGATGAGGGGTTAGTGGAAGGAGTGTGGTAGTAGGGAGGCATGTTTGTGGGTGCTGATTCTATCTAGCTGGTGGGGTTTGCTTGGTTTCCGGTGGTCTCCATGGTGTAGGTAAGCCACAGACAACACCAATGTTCTTTTGTGGTTGGTCGGACTAGTCGGATGGGAGCTTCGGGTAAGGCTTCTTCAGATATCCAGGCAAGAGTTCTTCTAGAATCTGGATGGAGGTTGACTTGGATCCGCCAGTGGAGGTACCTAAAAAGGTTCTTCGACGATCAAGTTAGTAAGACTAGAGAAGTAATGTTCGAGAGCAATAAATGAGAGACAAGAAGTGAGTAGAGAATAATAATGATAAATAATAACTTCTAAGTGATACTTCATTTAGGGGATACCCCTATTTATAATGATTGTGGTGGATGACATGGCTCTAGAGGGTACTATTGGCATGTCCGACCATTCTGGTCCGTTGGTGGTTGCTTTCCCCATGTCAAGTGTCTTTGGCATGACCATAATCTATGCATAGTTGACTTGTAGCCTATGGTAGGTCTGGTAGCCATTTTGCAGTCTGGCCTTGTCGTGTTGGCAGGGGTAGGTGGGATTGCAAGTGGCAGTTTGTTGTTGGTGGCGTGTCAGATGGGGAATGGTCTCTGCTCCGACATGGGATGTGTGGCATAAGAGGACGTCTCTGACCAAGCCCTTCAATTAGTTATACCTTGTCCTGGCTCTGCTAGATGAGGGGCCATCCCGAGTAGTTAAGATATATGGATGACCAAGATGAAACAGTAGTGATTAAAGATTTTTCTTCTTAGCAAAAATATATTCATATCACATCATTAATAGATTAAATAGAACGAAAATATACATGTATTTATGGATAATATATATAATGTTTTTTTTTGTCTTACCAAATCATTTTTGGTAAGGAATTAATCATTTTTGGAGTGTTTGACTGCTCATCCGAATAAATGTCGTTCTCAAGAATTAAACTTTTAACCTTTTAGTCATCTTGAGGACCCATTAGACTAATACCTTGTTGGTAGAATATATATAATGGTTGAACTTGTAGGTTCTTGATCTTCACATTCTTATATGCATGATAATTTCAGAAGATTAGAGATCGTCTCTTCTGTTTTCCAAGGAGAAGATTACCGAAAAAGAAAAACTATACTTATAACTTGGGGAACGTAATTATTAGAAACTTTTCATATATGAAACTTATGATTGAACTTTCCGTATTTATGGTGGAAGTTTTCATGTCTCTGTTTATTTCCCATCGTAATTTACAAACATTTTTTGTGCCCCATATTAAAAAGCTCATCACAAGTATATCAAAGCTTGGCCAACCATTTATTCTTACACTTATATAACCCCAGGTTAGCTTTGCATCCAACTTGTGCTTAATTATAGAATCATTTGATTGAGTATATTTTATATTAGGCCAATTTTGGCTTTTGAGCTAATTAATGATTAAATTAACATTTTTGGTAGTTTATGACTTGTTAGCTTCTATCGGTGAATCTACACCATATGTAAAGTCAAAACATGATGTAACTACTGCCATTATGTAATTTGTATTTTCCTATTTTGCTTTAACATTATTTTAATTTCTACAAAATACAATCTTAGATAATCATGACCAACACATTAATACAAAATTATAATTTAAAATATATTCAATAAAAAATTAAAATATAAAATTCACCAAATACATAAAAAACATTATAATAATACAAAATAAAATATATAAAAATTTAATGTTTAGTTGCATAATATATGATGATGATCTTGAGTCTTTTTGAAGGA
Source organism: Lupinus angustifolius (assembly GCF_001865875.1). NCBI lineage: Eukaryota > Viridiplantae > Streptophyta > Magnoliopsida > Fabales > Fabaceae > Lupinus > Lupinus angustifolius. The sequence continues at coordinate 7,619,709 of NC_032013.1, forward strand.
CAGAAACCATTATTTTAGCCATGTTCAATGACCCGTGTGATATGAAACAAATGCTATATTATAATAAACATATTTGGCTAAAATTTCTAGGAAGAATACTTGACCCATTTCGATCTCCTTGACAGAGAAATTCTGGTTGGAAACTTCAACTAGAATTGATCACAAAAAGGTCATAACTCATGTCATTTGTTCCTAAAATCACTTGGCTTTTGAGGCTCACATGTGTCTTTGAGGACCAACTCAGTTCAGAAGGTTTGAAGAGGCACGAAGGGCGAGAATTGGATAGGGTAGTAACAACAATGAAGACTAATTTTGGTCCCTCAATAATTTTTATTATACTAATTTGGTATTATAAAATCTAAAATGAACCATTTTTTTTTAAATATAAGTCAAATTAATCATTTTTATTATTTATTATGGCTAATTTTCGAGACACTTTATTCACTATCAGAGACTATCATAAAGTTCATAATCACTACCCTCATCATCAAATTGGTGTGAGGCCATTCGGAAAAAATATGTTTGCTCTTTGTTTTTGGTTTTGAATTTGAACTCACACCATTTTCTATGCTAGGGATGAACAATATACTTTGATATATTCAGGATTTCCACACTCAAAACATGTAAAGTTTTATCCATTAGTTGACACTTCATTGCTTTTAATGAATCTTTTGCTTGGACCGAACTTTAAAACTTTATTCTTTCTAGGGAATTTGCTGAATTTCTTTATTAGTAGATTCATATTCTCAATGTTATCTTCTTCGAAATCTTCATCTTGTGATGTTTCACAAGAATCTACTTTTGCCTTCAGCGATATTGTTTTGTGCTTCTTATCCAACTCATCATGTTGCTCCAATTGGTTTAACTACTATTCATGTTCCAAAAAAATTTCAAACAATGCAACCAAAGACATTTTGGATAAACTTTTCTTTTTAGAAATGGTTATCACTTTCAGTTGCCACACTCTTGTTAGTTGTTATGTGCCAAAGTGATCATAAATTATCTATTAATTTTGTCAAACTATAACTCATTACTCAATCCAAATTGTTGCTTTTATGATCTTGAATGATTAAAACTTATCAAATGGCCAAATATCACCTTTGAAGTGTTTGTGTAGGTTTAAATAGGAGGAATGATCGAAAAAGCTAAGTTTTCGTGCAAAGTTCAACCAGGCTCAGTTAGGAACTGTGCTCAATGCATCAGACAACATCTGGTACCTATGCTTGGCTCTGCAAGCCACGATGGACGGATTTAATGACGAATTGTAAAAGTTAGTCCCTACCTCGAATACGCTAAACCCCAAGCTTATGCCAAGCGAAAAAGAGGGGTATGCTTAGTGCAAGTTGGTGCACTAAAAGGTCGAACTTGGCTAGTCGAAGTGATGCATTGAGCATGAAAATTAGATTTCAGACACTATTTAATAGGTTTAACTTGGGTTTGTTAAACACACTTGTAATACAACAATTTCTTAGTTTTTAGGCGATTTTAGCTCCCTTAGAGTTTGTAATGCCCCGAAAATTACTCCAACAATATTGCCCAAAAATGGGTAAAAAGGTTTTTTTCTAAACTCTTCATTTACATTTAATTCCTTTTCGGGACATCACATTTAGTAACCGAAAATGCGGAAAAGACAATAATAATTCGTGGAATGATCCTTTATTAAAATAACTAAAAACATATACAAAGACAAAGCGGAATACATCTTAATCCAAACTGAAATATCTACAATAGTCTGGTTTATTCAGAACAGTATAAGTACCCTACACAAATACTCGCCTCAAGGACAACTAGAAATAGAAATGACCACTAGCGACTAGCTCCAGGGTTAGCGGGTGTACTAGAACAATCGTTGTGGTCCTCCTCCGTCTCAGAATCGGAAGAAAGGTCCACCACCTCAATGGAGTCCTCTATACATACCAACTCCACACAGTCTTCCTCTTCAGCTTCTTGCTCCTTTTTTAGGTTGTTGGACGAACCCTGTGACTTTCTTCCCACTCTCGCCTCTACCTGAAGATCGGACGGCGTCAGTATAGCAGCTCTCTTCCCCGGTGGGGAACTGAGCACATCATCCCTACTCCGTCTCCGAGCAAATGGTCCAACATCAGTGGGTCCGTGAGGCAACACAGACTGAATGGATGGCGCAGTAGGCGCAAATCTCCGAGCAGGCAAAGTGAATGAAGCCTCCAAGTTTGTATGTTGAGAAGGGAAGCGCATCGTATAGCCGTCACAAACCATCTCTAGCTCTAAGGCACAAGGGCCTGTGTAGGTATATCCATGTCCATCACTACTCCATGTCCCCTCCTGGGACATCGAGAATCGGTAGCTCCGAATCCTCGCCGTACAGTCCATCTGTACAAGAACGCGAATCGAGAACGAGCAGAAAGAAAGGAAAAGAAGAGATAGAGTAAGACATCTAATGAATATAATTCATTGACGGTGTGGAATTACACGGAATATCACATCCAGAGCGACACGCATAATACACACAATATAGATCACAACATAATGCACAATAATGAATGCGGTTATAACTCAGATCACGAGGATTAATATCCACGATCTCAATGTATGAATGTTATACTTATTTCATCCATCCTTACACCAATATCCTCCCAATATACTATTCGGGAATAACCAAGAGTACAGGTCCCATAACAAGCTGATTTGATCGCACCAAAAATTATTCCTCGCAAGGATATATATATATATGATCGATCAGTTCCGAAGAACTATCAATTTCAGGATGGTGTCATATCAAACACTTTCTGGGCATCCCTCTCATTGATCCTGATTGCAAAGAGGAGTTGTTAGAGATCGTCTAGTTTGCGCTGTGAGAACTGTCCGATCTTACAGAATACCTCATCCAGGAATACAGGGGACTCGTCTCACCTAGACTCTCCCTCAAGACTTTGCTGACGAATCACCGCCATCGTCGTCCCTCTCAACATCGCGGGGCTCGTTCGTCTCCCGTAAATTTCCTCTCCACTACTTCGTTTTTTATAATGAATATGCACACTAATCGAAGTTAGCCGATTAAATATTTTAATTAGTCTTTTAAAATGATCGGCCCATCCTAAGACATCTCCCAAAGGAATGCTTCTTATGGGACCCGATCTTACGTTATCAAGTAATATAGGAATAACATCCCTACCTCTACGAACCATCGCTGAATTACCCTGGACGGCCACATGGCCAAGCCTCTTACGATCAGACGACCTCGCTGCATGGTATCATGTAATCCTTTTTAGGCATAGCCTTACTCACGACATCCTCGTCGGAATCCTTGTCCACATAAGGCGCAAGAAACAAAAGTAACAGTATAAGTCTGTTGATTTGGGTACCGGAATCAATCCTATGAGCCACGATCTTTCCCAAGTGTAAATACACTTCACACCCAAGCTAGGGCTATTTCCTAAGCAATAAATTAATCAGAAACAGTCACAACTTATGTTTGTCTTTCGCCCAAGCGAGAGACTGTTGCTCAAGCGACCAATTCATCAAAACAGACTCAACTTCCTGCATGATTCTCACTCGAGCGAGGGGAATGTCGCTCAAGCTAAAATTCCATCAAAAACTGGCCAAAATACATGTTTGGTCTTTGCCCGGGCGAAATACGGTCGCTCGGGGGCCAAAAACACCGAAAACAGGCCCTCTAGCCCTCGCCTAGGCGAAAAACGCACGCCCAAGCGAGGCTAGCTCGCCCGAGCGAGTGGTTTCTCACCCAAGCGCTATTTAGGACCATTCTTTTTTGTTTCTCCCTCGACCTGGCGAGGATGGCTCGCCCGGGCGAGGTGGTCCAATTACCAGGACCATTTTCCTCGCCCTTTTGGGCTACCGGATCGAAACTCTCCGTTGTTTTCGATCCCAATGCATTTTAGTTTCTCGAGTAGTGTTCCTTCACGGATAACAACCACGAGACTTGATATTTTATACTATCTTAGGGGCATTCAGCCTAAAGAAATATCGTACTTAATCCAGGCACGAAATCATTTGGTTAAGTACGAGTTTCTCACAAAACATAAATAACTCCCAACTTTTGAGATAGTTGGGATATCTGGGTGTCATATTCGGACACCACTATGTTACGATGTATTCTCTCTCACCTTGGGTTGTAGCGTGGTTGANCCTCATTCTTGTCCTCATCCTATCCTCATCCTAATATTCATTCTCGTCCTCATCCTACCCTCATCCTCAACCTCTTCATCTTCCTCATCCTATCCTTATCCTCATCCTCAACCACTTCCTCTTCCTCATCCTATCCTTATCCTCATCCTCATCCTCATTCTCGTCCTCATCCTATCC
>NC_032013.1:7624110-7624407 GCF_001865875.1 Lupinus angustifolius
CGTCCTCATCCTTATCCTCATCCTATCCTTTCCTCATCCTTATCCTCATCCTCAACCTCCTCCATATCCTATCCTTATCCTCATCCTCATCCTCTTCCACATTCTGATCCTCATCCTAACCTCATCCTCATCCTGATCCTCATCCACATCCTATCCTCGTCCTCATCCTCCTCCTCAGCCTTATCCTCATCCTCATTCTCGTCCTTATCCTATCCTCATCCTCATCCTCTTCCTCATCCTCATCCTCTTCCTCTTCCTCATCCTCATCCTATCCTCTTCCTCATCCTCCTCCTCATC
>NC_032013.1:7624507-7624802 GCF_001865875.1 Lupinus angustifolius
TCTCGTCCTCATCCTATCCTCATCCTCTTCCTCATCCCCATCCTATCCTCATCCTCATCCTATCATCATTCTCGTCCTCATGCTATCCTTTTTCTCGTCCTCATCCTATCCACTTCCTCTTCCTCATCCTCTTCCTCATCTTCATCCTCATCGTCATCCTCATCCTATCCTTCCTCATCCTCTTCCTCATCCTCATCCTCCTCCTATCCTCATCCCCATCCTCCTCCTATCCTCATCCTCGTCCTCATCCTCATCCTTATCCTCATCCTCATCCTCTTCCTCATCTTCATCCTCA
>NC_032013.1:7624902-7625119 GCF_001865875.1 Lupinus angustifolius
TCATCCTCGTCCTCATCATATCCTCATCCTATTCTCATCCTCCATCCTCATCATATCCTCATCCTATTCTCGTCCTCGTCCTATCCTCATCCTCATCCTCATCCTCATCCTCATTCTCATCCTCCTCCTATCCTCATCCTCATCCTATTCTCGTTCTCATCCTCTTCCTCATCCACTTCCTTATCCTCAACCTCCTCCTCATCCTATCCTTATCCTC
>NC_032013.1:7625219-7625633 GCF_001865875.1 Lupinus angustifolius
TCGAGCTAAACCAAAACCACAATCTCACTTGAATAAGATCCATTAGAGTTGTATAGTTGCACTTCTTGCAATCAGTTAAGCAGTTAAAACAGAAAACAGATATAACATAAAACAAACCTGTTAATCGATTAAGTTACCACGTTAATTGATAACCAGTATAACATGATTAAACAGAAAACAGATGACTTAATCAATTGAGTCACCACGTTAATCGATTAACTAGCATATTAAAACACGTGATTCAAAAGGCAAACTACTCATATGTTAGGCTTAACTCCTGTATATGTTTTAGCAATTATATTATGACTAATATGCACATATAACATGTATGATTAATGCATGAACATACAATTAACTAGATGATATGTCTCATGAATGGGATATGACAATTATAATGGCTTGAGAGACTTGCAT
>NC_032013.1:7625733-7625981 GCF_001865875.1 Lupinus angustifolius
TTCTGGCATTATGGGATGAAATATGTTGTTCTTGTGAGTACCAAACAAGGCTAGCACGATGATCTAGTTATCCGGATATCTCGGGAGGTGAATTGATAAATGAACAAGTACCTTATACTGGGGCAAAAGTTTTGGAAAAGTTTTGTAACTTGTAATACCTCTCGTAACACATATATCCTTAGATCTTCCTATTAAAATTCCTTGAATATCAATAAAAGAAAATTTATACATCTCCCTACTATACATTA
>NC_032013.1:7626081-7626758 GCF_001865875.1 Lupinus angustifolius
TTTTTTTTAAGGAAGGAAGGAAGTACCCCAAGGGAATTCAAAGAATAAAAAAAGAAACAAAAAGAAAAGAAAAAAAGAAACAAAAAGAGAACGTGATCAATATCAGTTTGATAGTTGTTGTCTACCGAGGAAGAGTTATGGTTTTATATGAATCAAACATCATAAAGATAAACAAGTTATACGCATATGCGAAACCAATCATCATATATGCATCGTCAAACATCTTCGCACTACTCATGCATCATTTGCATTTGTACCATCATATACATGCATGGCCAAAAGTCTTTTCCCTAAGTGCCTCATTTTATTTTTGACGTAGAGTTCCTCATTATCCGTGCGTTCTCGTTATCGTCCTTGCACCCAGACCCCTCATTGGACTCGTGTTGTGCCTTTTGACCCCCTAGTGGTCTCATTTTACTTTTGACTCAGTGTTCCTCATTATATGCGTGTTCTCATGGTCCTCCTTGTACCCAGACCCCCAAGTGGTCTCGTGTTGTGTCTTTTGACCCACTAGTGGACTCATTTTATTTTTTACTTAGAGTTCCTCATTATCTGTGTGTTCCTGTTAGGGATAGCAAAAATATCTGCCATGTGGGTACTCATTAAAATACCCGCAATGGGTACCCGTAAAAATAACTTACAGGTGGGAGCGAATATCATGATATCCGCCCGCGAGT
>NC_032013.1:7626858-7630602 GCF_001865875.1 Lupinus angustifolius
AAATATATGATAAATTTAACATGTACATAAATTATATTATTCATCTAGTAATTATTTTATATGTATTGATTATTATAGAATATATTAATATATATTGAAACCTAAAAACCTGTGCGATACCCACAAATACTCGCTACCCGTGCAGGTACCCATAAATAGTGCGAATATAGGTACGGGAAAGCACTACATGTGCCCGTTCCGCCCCGTTGCCATCCCTAGTTCCCGTGGTCCTCCTTGCACCAAGACCCCCAGTGGTATCGTATTGTGCATTTCGACCCCCAATGGTCTCATTTTATTTTTGTCCTAGAGTTTCTCATTATTCGTGCATTCTCGTGGTATACACCCAGACCCCCTGTGATCTCGTGTTGTGTCTTTTGACCCCCAATGGTCTCATTTTATTTTTGACTCAAAGTTCATCATTATCTGTGTGTTCTCGTGGTCCTCCTTGCAACCAGACCCCCAATGGTCTCGTGTTATGCATATTGACCCCAATGGTCTCATTTTATTTTTGACCTAGAGTTCCTCATTATCAGCGTGTTGTCCCCTTTGGCAACCCTAACCTAAACCCCTAAATCAATTTTATTCTGAACCTTCAAATCAATTTTTAATCTAAACCCCAAATCACTTTTAACCTAAACCCTAATATCAATTTGATTATGAACCCTCAAATCAAATTTTAACCTAAACTCTCAAATCAATTTTATAAAAAATCCTCAAATCAATTTTAAACCCCAATCCTAAATTCCCAATTTAATTTCCTTTTCTTTTATTCACCTATTTATTTTTTGTTTCTGTTTTTAAATTATGTTTTTTATTCTGTTTTTATTATTGTGTGTTTATTTAATAATGTGTATATATATGTGCATAAATGCAATAAAAAATTAATTTTCAAAAAACAAAACAAGGAGAGATAGTGCATTATTATGACACTTGTGTTGTGTCACATTATCTTAATTTGACATTTTGAAAATAATTAATTAAGTCAAGGAGAGGTAGTGCACTATGGGACTCGTGCTCTGTCGTGTTACCTCAATTTAATATTTTCCAAACATAACTTAATTAAATTAAGGAGAGGTAGTGCACTATGGGACTCGTGCCCTGTCGTGTTACCTTAAATTGACATTTTAAAAAAATAGTTTAATTAAATCAATGAGAGGTTGAGCACTATAGGACTCATGCCTTGTCGCGTTACCTCAAATTGACATTTTCAATAATAATTTAATTAAATCAAGGAGAGGTAGTGCACTATGGAACCTGTGCATTATGGAACTCGTGCCCTATCGCGTNTACAAGTAGTAAAAAAGTTACAAGTGCATGTAATCTACAATACTAAAGTCTAGCAGTAAAAATAAGATAAGCTTTCTGAGGGTCTTTCTTCCCACATATTATATATGAAGAAGATTTTTGTTATGATTTTGACACGGTTTTTATGAATATATTAAGATCAAAAAAGAAGAAAATGGAAGAAAATTTTGAAGACAATGAAGATCAAGCTTCAACGCAAAACAGTTTATAAATCTTCAATATGTATTGTTATCCTTATACTTTATGTATAGTTTAGTAGCAATGCTCAAGAAATGAGAAAACAATTTTGAAAATAAATTGGAAAACTTTTAGTCAATTTTAAACAATTCTCAAAATGCTAAGTAATGAATTACTTGACCTGAGTGATAAGTTACTAGCTTAGGTAACAGATTACTTGGATAGTGTAATAGTGAGTAACATGTTACTAAGATTGCATAACACGTTACCTGACTGAAATGGGTTACACATCAAAAATCAACTCAGTGGAACCGATTACTATAAGCAGTAATCAATTACTCAATTAAACATAATGTTTGGGTAATCGATTACATGTTTCAATCACTATGCCAGATATCACAATTAGCGATGGTCATTTAACCTCACTTGCTAGAACAACGCTATTAAAAACGAGGGAGAAGATAATCAACAAGCTCATTGAAATAAGTAATGTTATATTAAATAAGTAGATATAACTTCAATAGCACAACCATGAATGAGCAATGTTGAATTAGTGTTGGCTTGAGTGAGTGTTGTTTAACAGCACACCTTTAAGCATCTGTTGTTAATTTACATCTATTAAACATCACATGATTGATAGAGCGTTGTTGAATATGACATAGTAACAACACTTTCTTAAATGACCGTTGTTGATAGGATGCGACATTTAAGCATCAAAAGTGCTTAAAGGAGCATTGTTGAAGATATATTCTTGAGTGAGCGCTATTGAAAATGTCATATCAACAACACTCTCTTGAGTGAGCGCTATTGAATATGACATATCAACAATGTTTTCTTAAATGTGCACTGTTGATTAGATACGACGTTTAAGTATCATAAAAATTAATTGTGGAGTACTTGACCTAAACGACATTATCTCATTTATGTGTCTCTTCGTTCGCCGAAGTTCTTTTGCTATCATTACACAAATACATGTTTATGCATATTCTTTGTTTGGTTGCTTCGTGATGTGGATTGCACATCTGCCAAGGACGATGGTAGTCGTTCTCTTTCCATTTTCATCTATATATGTTGTGGTTCTGCCAAGTCGTGTAAGACATTTGTTATTTTCTTCTCAACCAAGTACAGTAATAGGTTCAACTGTTTCTTTGTATCTGTTATATTCAGTGATTTGTATTTGTATTTGTGTTTGTCTAATATGTCTTCATTGTCTCCTTTTATAATTAGTCATAGCACGCAAAATGAATTTCATCAAAGATATAAATGCCTCTAAGGATACCTAAAAGCTGAAAATAAGAATTGCAAGTCTTTGGCGGATTGGAATATATGCAGCTCCTTCACTTGTAATGATTTTGATTGATCAAAAGGTACTTTAATTTCTAGGGTTCCTTTTTTAATTCCTTATTTATTCCTTTTTTGGGTCATAATATGTTTATGTATCCGGAGGATAAAATTAAGGTTGTTGTAAAGGATTTTCATATTTCACAACGGGAATCTCAACTTAAAGAGGGTTTTAGTTATATTGTTGAAAACTTTGATGTTGTTCTCAATGATGGACAATATCGATGTTGTAACCATCCTTACAAACTAATATTTGAAGAAGGAATAATATTGATACATAGAGAGCCTTGTAACATTCCAAATTACATTTATCATTTTACTGAATTTGAAGATATCTTGATGGAAATTGTGCTTACAGACTTTCTAAGAGGTAATTTTACTACATTTGAAGATACATTCATTCAATTTATAATAAGATATCTACATGTAATATAATTTATTTGTCTTACTAGAAATCATTGGCGAGTTTGTTGACATTGAGATGACTCAAATAGATTCTACCCGTAAGAAGGTGGTTTTCACCATTAGGGACTTTGAGGTTAGCTTTTGCACAACCAAATTTTTCCATTCAAAATTTGTAGTCTGCTTTGATTTTTCTTAAACTCTTGTAGGGGTAACAACCTAAAGTGCACTCTTGGGGGACAATTTGCAATACATTTATGACATACATAGAAAATCACAAAGTTTATCATATTGTGTGGTTTTGACCCTAGCAAAGATAAGGGAAGTGGAAGGTATGTGTCTAAATATTTTTTTTCTTCAATTTTTTTAATAAAAAAGTTTTTTTGAAACAAATTATTAATCTGACTTGCAAATTGTAGTAGGAGGTTATCATGTGTCCATACAAAGTATATTGTGTGGTTCTAAACTTTATATCAATGACTCCAATATACCAGATATTGAAATATTTTTGTGGAGTTG
>NC_032013.1:7630702-7633720 GCF_001865875.1 Lupinus angustifolius
ACAATTCAAGTAATCTATTACCAAGGTCTAGTAACTTATTACTCAGGTCAAGTAACCCGTTACTTACCTTTTTGAAAATTGTTTAACTTTTTCTAAGAATTTTCAATTCTTTTCAAAATAGTTTTTCACTTCATTTGAGCATCACTTACTAATTATATTGAAGTGTAAAAGATAGAAGTACTTATTGAAGACTTAGACTCTAATTGAAGCTTGATCTTCATGTATCTTCAATATCTTCTTTGTTTTTCTTCTTTTGGTGTGATCTTGATGTCTTCATCAAAATCGTGTCAATGTCAAGAGCAAGATCTTCTTCACAATTCTTGTATGCTCGCTTTTAGTAGTCACAAGTTCTGGTACTACCCCTACGTACAAAACGAGTTTCAACAATATCCATGTATTCTCGTTTTTAATTTGATTGTCTCGAGGTCCGATAGTATAAATGTGTTCCTTTTCTAAATGTTGCATTACGATTATTATCTTCATCTTCTTCTTTTTTACAAAATTGGTGTTCATTTTTTTAGTGCTTACTTACTATGGTAGCATACAAACCTCAGTATGTTCGCTATCTAGTGAGTAACAATTAAAGAGGGACAACTCTAAATACCCAATTTTGTTTGAACCATTTTCACAAAAGTGAAAAAATTACAAAATATAAAAGTTACAATTTAAAATACCAAAAAAAAGATATTCTAATTATTTTTATGCTTATATAGAGTCAACTAATTATTTTTATTTATTTATGTTTATTATGGTAATTTTTAGGATTTTATAAACTCATAAACGACTTTTGTTCAAAAACGATACTCTTATAATTTTTAAAGCTAAAATGAAATATTTTTAACCCAACTAGATATTTATTCTTAAAAAAATAATTTTATCAAAAAATTAATTTTAAGATGCCTCACAACTAATTTTTATATTGGAATAATAACTAATAGTTATTGGTTTTATTCTAAAATTAATTAGCGGTTTCATATTTTTAAATTTATAATAAATTGGACATTTTAGTTTTAAATCCAGAAATTAAATGAGCCACTTCAAAATAATTAATTCTATTTTTCTTAATTTTTAAATTATATATAATTTTTACTATAAATGGGTGTAATAGGTAAAGAGGGAAAAAAAATCAAAGAATCCAAAAAAACATAGAAGAAAGTAAAATAAAATTATCAACAAAGATAAAATACTGCCTTGATTTTAGTGTCCAATCATTGGGCAATTTCGTTGTGTTAGTTGCCATCCGTTTGGATAGAGGACAAACGCGAGATCATTGTCTGGGTGGGAGTTTCTTACAAGTTGCCACTAGACAGTTCTATTGCAAGTCATTAGGTACGTTAGAGTCGTCGATAAGACTATCGTTGCTCCATCATCGGTCAATCATTAGCTATCTCCTCGCCCCCCAAATTTTGTGTGAGGAAAGCCTTGTCTAATAAGAAGCTGCCATATGAAAACATCGAAGCCCCCAAAAATCTAGCACAAACAACATCAACAAGTGTCAAGTTAGGATAGACAACCACCACTGTTATTTTCCCTATCGTCGCAACATGCACAAAATTTGGCGTTAGACCACTGTTTTTTCCACATTGTTTCGTTCAAATTATTGGTCGATAACCCAAATGTCCCCGCTGACATATCTACTCCTCGTTTTCTACATCGGCAGTCCCCGTTTTCTGATTTAATGAAACTATATTAAAATAATAATAAATATTTAAATATCATTTTTAATAATAAAAATAATAAATTTAATTTTCTTGTATAAAATATTTTTCATAAAAATAGCTCATTAAAATAATTAACTAAATCCAAACAATTATAATATAAAATAATTAAAAATGATGTTTTATCATTATAATTAATTTATGGAATTTGAATCGCATACATCATGGCCCGTGTCATGGCATGCGTCGTATCCTACTTTCTACTTCAAGCGAAAAGTCAGTCTACGACTAGTATTGTCGCTTTGCTATTGATTTCATTTATTAAAAATGTGTTATCACCTAATTAACAAAAAGATGAATAGTTTGGTCGTCGCACGTGTCATCTCTTTCTTTCTGCCTCAAGAGGAAAGTCGGCCCACGAATAATGTCGTCTCTTTGCTATTGATTCCATTTATTAAAAAAATGAATTAAAAATGATTTATCACATAATTAATGGAATTTGAATAGCATAGTCATGACCCATATTCTCTCTTCTTAGCTACTTAAAGTAGATAGTTAGTCTAGGAATAATGTCATCTCTTCGATATTGATTTCATTAATTCAAAAATAACTATAATAAAAAATATTTTACCAAATGAAAATAATATAACTTTTATAGTTCAATTATAGTTCACGTCGTCTCAAACTTCTCTGAAAATGAGGAGAATGTCTATGACCAATACAATCTCTTCCTTATTAATTGCATTTAATATTAATAACCCATATTTTTAAGTAATTATTTATTTTAAAATTAAAAAAAATGTAATTGAGCTTTTATAGTTCAGTTTTTGTTCATGTCAGCTCTAACTTCTCTTGAAATGGGAAGAAGGTGTAGGACCAATATTATCTTTTCGCTATTAGTTTCATGAAAATGAAATAATTATATCTTATAATTATTTTGAAAGTAAATCTTAGAAATCAAATTTTTTTTTTTTTAAGCAAGGGGCTTAGCCCATAATATATTAAAAAACGGAAATCATACAGGATTAGTTTAAAAACCTATAGGAAGGTAATTGATGACTATTCCTATACAAATAAGGAAGCACTAAAGAAGGTGGATGAGTCCACCAAGTATAGCAATTTTGATCGATGCCCAAGTTTGCCAATGAATCAGCACATTGGTTTCCCTCCCTATAGATGTGTGTTATCCAACAATCCATTGAAGACATGAGGATCTTGCAGGACCTCCAAGTTGACATTAATTTCCAAGGGATAACCATAGTACCTAGGAAAATTTTTGTGACCAACAATGAGTCACATTCTAACCAAATTGTGTGCCATCCCATGCTGTGAGCCTTTTGAATTGCTAAAAAGGCTGAGG
>NC_032013.1:7633820-7635915 GCF_001865875.1 Lupinus angustifolius
AACATGCATTTATTTAAGTTCATACACTGGCCAGAGACTTGAGCATAGTCATAGAACAAGGCTTTTAGAGCAAGAATTTCCTTTTTGACTCATCTGCAGAATATTAAAACATCATCTGCATAAAGGACATGAGAGGTTGTGCATAGGTTTCTTGGACCCTTTATGGATGATATCTTGTTCTCCTCACAAAGTTTAGCTATTCCTCTGCTTAAAACATCTTCAACAAGGCAGAACAGGAGAGGAGAAAGGGGATCACCTTGCCTTACACCCCTGCTGCAAGTGAAGTAACCATAGCTTTTACCATTAATAACCACAAAGAGCTTAGCAGAATGCATTATAGTGTTGATCCAGGAGATGAACTTTCCACCAAAACCAAAAGCAGTGAGAGTATCAGCCAGAAATTTCCAGTCTATTGTGTCAAAAGCCTTTGTTATATCTAATTTTAGTGCCAAGTTCCCCCCAAAAACTTTGTGATCAAGAAGATTGATTGCTTCAGAAGCACAACAGATGCAGTCTTGAATAGATCTATCTTTTATGAAACCTCTTTGATTAGGAGAGATTACTCTTGCAGCTATAATAGACAGTTTATCAGCTAGAATTTTTGTAATAATTTTGAATTGGAAGTTTGCCAAAGCAATAGGTCTATAGTCCTCAATTCTCTCAGCATTTGCAGACTTAGGAACCAGCACCACATTATTGGAGTTGAGGTTAGGCAAGATCCAACCATGCTTAAAAAACTGAAGCACAGAATTGCAAACATCCAAGCCAACAATGTCCCAATAATCTTGGTAAAAGCATCCACCAAAACCATCAGGGCCTGGGGCACCATTGCCATTCATAGAGAACACAGCCCCTTTAATTTCATCCACATAGGGATCCTTGACAAGCATATAGTTCTCATCATCAGTGACCATGTTGGGAATTACATCTGCAATTAAAGAGTTGGCAGAAGTTGCATTAGGACTTGCAAAAAGATCAACAAAGTAATTGAGGGCATGATGAGCAATAGAGAGAATGACTTCATTGTGCTTTAGAAAATTCATAGATTTAGCAACTTGTCTGATTTTGGTAATTCTGTGAAAGAAGGCAGTGTTTCTATCACCCTGAGTTTGCCAGTTGATTCTAGACTTTTCTCTCCAAAACTCTTCTTCCATTCCAAGCACCTTCAGAAGGTTTCTTTGGGCAATGACTTCCTCATCAAGCAACATTTGCATATCCTCATGGTTATGCTGCAAGTCATTGATACAAGTTTGGATGGTTTCAACTTCCATCATTGCATCTTTCATTCTTTGGTGTATGTTGCCGAAGACCTCTCTATTCCAGACTTTAAGAGCTGATTTTAATCTTCTCAATTTCGAAGATAAAACATACATAGGACAACCAAGCACCACTCCATTCCAAGATGCCTCAATTATGGATCTGCAATTGGAATGCTGCATCCACATAGATTGGAATCTAAAAGAGGTAACTCTCTCAATACTGTAAGAACTACAATTTAAGAGGATTGGATTGTGATCAGAGGAGATTCTAGGTAATGTGCAACAAGAAACCTGGTTCCAAGCATTGAGCCAACCCTCATTACAAATTGTTCTATCCAACCTCTTTTCAGTAAGGGCATCCCCCCTTCTTTTGTTAGACCAAGTGAAGTCAGAGCCTCTGGTGCTAAGATGGATTAAATTCTCTCTATCAGAAAACTCCTTGAAGTCAATAATAGGGATTCTAGCTGGAATTGTAGAACCTATATGCTCATGAGAACCCATGATGGCATTAAAATCACCAACAAAACACCAGGGGCCAGTAAAAGAGGATAGCAGGATGTGCAAGTCATCCCAAAGCTTCCTTCTAACCAAGTAGTTGGTGTTAGCATATATAGCAGCAAAATTGAAAGTTATGTTGTTAAGAGTCATAGAGACTGAGATGAGTTGGTCAGTGCAACCAAGGACTATAGGATCAACATTTTTATTGCATAGACCCCATAAGCTAGGAAGCAGGTCTTGTCTTTTATTAACTATAAATAACTTGAGATTCATTTGAGACCAATAGGAAGGATGAATCTCATTGAAATCCACCTTTGGCTCAGCAATAAACAGAAGGT
>NC_032013.1:7636015-7637389 GCF_001865875.1 Lupinus angustifolius
GTTTGTTTGCCAGGACCAAGTTTTTTAGCACCAACCTAGTATTGAGGTTGCCAATTCCCCTGCAATTCCAGAATATAGTATTCATTTAGATGTGTGTAGATAGCCACCCCTTCGGGTATAATGAACCTTGCCCTGACCACTCCTTCTCTTTTGTTTCCTTTTTTGAGACTTGGATACCACCTCAGTGAAGACACCCTCAGTTTCCACCTCTTCCTCAGCCTCTTCAACCTCAGTAGCCCATAGTTTACCAACTATTCTCATGTCATTCACTGCATTGAGATTTTCCATATCCTCTAAGGGCAGCACTGAAAATTCATTCTCAGTTTCATTGTTATCCATAACCAGCTCTGTTTCTGGTGCTGGCTTATCAATTTCCAGAGATTCTAAAGTATCTCTAACTTGTGTGACTTCCAATTCCTCCTCTGAAGAGTCAATGTCTACCTGAGGCATGACCCTGTCAGGACTAGAATGTGTATCATTAACATCCAAATTAATGACCAGATCATTAACTCTCAAAGGAATCTCTTTAACTTGAGATGATTCTTTCTGAGGATGCTGATTTTTCTCAGGCTTCTTAGGAACTTCACTGTCCTTCTTCCTTCTACAGTTTGATAGCAAGTGACCTATTGATTGGCAACCTGAACAGAAATCTGGAAGGTTTTCATATTCAATCCCTACAAAGAAAGCATACCCCTCCCTCTCAACCAGAATCTGGTTAGGGATGTTTCCTTTTAGACTAACATCCACCAACACTCTTGCAAAGTGACCAAATGTTCTATTGTTAGTTGCTTCATCTAATGAGATTGGAGTTCCTATACCACCAGCAATGGAGAAAATAATCCTTGGAGACCAATACTCTTGGGGGAGGCCAGTGATTTTAACCCAGCATTGGCAGTGAGATAGTTTTTGTATACTGGGATTGAAATTAGGTGTCCATAAGAACAATCTAAGGAATCCTGGTCTTAGGTTCCAGGAACCAGTGGCACACACTGATCTTATATCTTCCAAGGAGGAGAATGAGAACTCGTAAAAACCTTTTCCTAGGGAGACCATATGCCATTGCCCTAAAGAGTTCCAGAGAGTTGTGAGCTTGGCTTTCAGATCCACATACTTTAATGGATTGTCACCCTTTGAAAGAATAATCCTACCGTGCAGGTGGTTTTTACACCTTTGGAGACCTTCTTGATAGTCCTCCTCTGGTATTTTGATTGCTATAGCATCTCCCTTAAGGCAGGGTTGAGGGAGTTGAGAGACTGAGATGTTGCAAGAGTTTTTGACAGCTTGAGCAAAGGTCTTCCTCGTGTGTGAAGGAGGAGCTTGTGGTTCAGCTGTGCATTGAGAATCAGGAAGGAAAGACCATGGGACAAAGTTTTC
>NC_032013.1:7637489-7643833 GCF_001865875.1 Lupinus angustifolius
ATATATATATATATATATATATAATATAATTTTATACTAACAATATATATAATAATGATAAATATCTGTCCATAGAGCTAAAAGGATAAGTAGATAAAGAATCAAAAGGATAAAAAATAAGGTAATATGATTAACATTTTTTATGATAAAGGTTATGATAAACATAATTACTTCAGTAATAAAATCAAATGAACATAATGTTACAACTTGTGCCAATTACAAAAAAAATAAAAACTAAAACCCTTCAACCAAGAGATGACAAGATTTTATACTATTAAGTTATATATTGCAAAAATCATTCCTTGAGGGTGTTCAGAAAAAAATTAAAAATAAACTATAAGCAAAAAAATATGTTAGGTTGTAAACCTGTAACGAAACATAGGAAAAGGAGAGAGATATTAAGTTGAAAGCCTTTCAAGGCAATTTAGGATCATAATAATTTATGGCAGGTACTTGCATTAGTTATTTTGCACAAATACTTTGAGTAAAATAACAAACTCCATTCAGACTTACTACTCGCCACCCTAAATTCACAAATTGGAAATGCTTTGTGGAGAATCTTAGCTAAAGCCATTGAAGGAAAGATGAAAGTTTAGAATACGCACATTAGGAATAATGGGTTATCGGCATAATTGAAAGTAGTTCAAACAGAAAATTAAGATTTTTTGTCTCATCAAAAGAAATTCCCAACCAACCCACATTGGGGCAATATATAATAGTTCATAATTTGAAAATAAGCAAACTAAATAAAATAAATTATACAACAATTTGATTGGTTAGCATAATTAAAATGAAATAATAATTGAAATCAAAATAAATTAATGGTGGCAAATAATTGGTAAATCCATGATCACTATCCATTTTTTGTTTTGCTAAATAAAAAAAGAAGAAGACATTTAAGATATGTTTAGTGGGCAATTAATGGTACATTAATAAGGAGAATCACTATTTTTTTAACACGTGTCATTTTCCAATATAAAGAGTTTGGAAAACCACATACAAAAGACATTAAGAAAAAGCAAAAGAGAAATAAGAGACACAAATCTCCCTAAATTTGTGCTTGTTTATCCCTATTTGTGTCACTGAGCCACAACTGAAAATGCAATAGATTGTAGCCACACAAAGACACATTCCACTATAGGACTCCCTAGTTACCATGACCCCCTACCCCAAGACGTAGACTTCTCATAGGAGATATCCACCCCCTGTAAAGAACAAAGAACATCAACACAATCGCGAAGTCATGTTGTTAGATATCGTTCTGATCTCTATAGCATACATAGCCTACTTGACATATACATAATATTTAAGGGTTTTGGAGTAGGGGCACCTCTAGATCAACTCAGAAGAGATATCTTCGAGAGGGAATGTAGGTCACAACCATAAATTACATTTGCCCTACTCATTCAAGCAGCCATGCCACACCCATTTCCTCTAACGATGGATATTATAATAATGTATTTCGATAGCACAATGATCCTAATAGCAAGAGCTGATCAATTGCTTGACAGCAAAAAAAGACCTCTTCACATGAGTGGCGGCTAACATGCTACTACTAATTAGCCCAAAGTTTATGTGTATTTGTCTTACAGCTTCCCTATGTGCAAAGCTAGTCTCATAAAAGAAGCATAAAATGGGTGTCGAAAGAACAGAGGTTGTGAAACAAAAAGTACTGGAGATTCAAGAATTTGGCTTCATTAGAGAAATAGCATACACCACATGGTTGGCAAATGTGATGTTGGTCAAAAATCTCTATGGGAAATGGAGGATATTATTAAAAGGTAAAAATATCTATGGGAAATGGAGGATATTTTTATTGGCAAAAGGTAAAAATATTATTAAAAGAGAAAATAGTTCAGAAGTTTGGAAAGAAAAAGAGAAGAGGGAGGCTAGAAGCCATTTTAAATTGATGCTAAGACAATCTAGTGAAGAAACCTAATCAGAATAATTGAATGAATCTTTTCTAAGCTTGCCATTGATCTAAAGCCAAGATTCAATCCTTGTAGAATTAAGAATTTGTTGTAAGGAAGGTTAAATAGAGTTGAAAATGAAGTCATTCCTAGAGAATCAAATGGACCAAATAGTAGCAAAATAGATAACACTCCAAAGTTTAGACTGTTACTTATGAGAGAGCATGCCCATATGATTGTTGAAATGTTGAACAGGATGAAGTGGGAATGTGGAGCTAATGTTCAACCAATTATAGAGGTGCTTCAAAATGGACCAATTATTCTAGATGTATAACAACGCTTTCATGCCCTTTCTGTTTGACCGCAGTAATATATGTTATCATTAACAGTGCTCCACAGACGCTCTTGCATTGATTATATACCATAGAGAAACACACAAAAAACCTATCATATAGTATATCAATACAACAGCGCATAGTCCACAAGCGCAGTCATATAGGTCTTACATAAACAGCGTATTTTATAGGTCTTATTAACCGCGCTTATTGTTGTGTTGTTGAAGTTCATATATTTAACAACGCAATAAAAAAAGTGTTGTTGTATTATTCATAAATTTTCTCAAACAACACCTAATACAACAACGCATCACACACATAACGCTGTTGTATTAATAATGTACAACATCGCTTTCTATAAAAAGCGTTGTTATAGTTATCCTTTACAACAACGCATGTCAAGGCTTCCCCTAGAATTCGCTGTTGATTTGTATAAATTAATACATGCATATACATTTGTATAAAATGAGTGAATGATTTTTAGTGTTGAATGAGTGAATGATTTTGAGGTTGAATGATTTTCAAAGTCGATTTTGAGAGTAAATGCGTTTTGCTGCTGAGTAAATGAGTGTTGGGATTGCTGATGAATGTGTGAGAATGCGGGAACATTTTAATTTTTTAGGGTCTAATAGTATCTTCAACAGCGCATAAGTATGATACCGCTATCAATGATACAAAATCAACAACGCATAGTGAACATGACGCTATCAATGATATCTAATCAACAGCGCAACCTTAAGGAAATGTTGTGGAAGAACTCCCCATTCAAAATAAAGAAGGTAAGTGTTTCACATCGCAATATTAAGTAAACGTTGCGGAAGATATAATAATTTTTTTACTAATTCATTTTTTTAATGAAATTCAAATTAGTAATTAGATTATGACATTCGATTAATGACGATTAATTAAATATATAGAACAATTAATAATGACAATAAATAACATTCAAACAATTAATCGATTAAGCACTGTGTTAAGCGATTAAGTAGAGAGAAAATAATTTTGTTGATCATATCGACAACGCTTTTTACCGAATACGATGTTGTATAGCTAAAAGAGAATAAATGAGAGATAAGTATTAAACAACACTTTTTGGTGAATGTGTTATTGAATGCAACGTTATCAACATCGATGTTTGGTGAATGCGTTCTTGAATGCAATGTAATCAACAACGTATTGTTAAAAAAGCGCTATTGTATGGTTATAACGACAGCACAAAAAAAAGTGATGTCGAATACCATTATTCATAATTCTACACAGTTACGTATACGATAGAAAATAACCTGAATGCATACAGAAACATAACATAACAACAAAATGAATATATGAATACAACTGAATTTATATATTGAACATTAACTATATTGTAATGTTTACATTGAATTGAATTCCCTAAGCTACAATCTGTGCTTCAATATGTGCTACAATCTTATATTAATTGAATTACATTAATTACATAGATCAAATCATATACATTACATTGAATTCCCGAAGCTACAATATGTGCAAAACTAATCTACTATACATTTAGCTATGATTTGTCAACATAAATAAGTACAAAGTTTGACAATTGTTCTCTAATTTGGCTGACTTCGTCATCTATATATGATTTGCCATCCATCTTGATTGTATTAGTTGGCCATTGATGAATGATCTCTTTCATGAATTTCAGCATGTAATAGCCGCAATCTACCTGGTTTGTTTGGCAAGGGGTCTACAATTAAAATGAATTAAACATATAAGTATAACTTTAGTTGGCCATTACACATATAATTGTTTGAGATGATTTGTGACAATACCTTTATACGAGTCCACCTGATTTTAAGATTTGGTATCCTGTTTGTAGCATGATTACAACTTCTGTAAACTCTCACCCTACTAAACAATAGAAAATGTACTTAATTACTAAACAAAAAATGAAAGTGAAAGTGTAACTAAAAGTTTAAATGAGTAGTCCACTTACCTAGAAAACATATCTTTCATAGCGGTATAGTTGTTCATATTACCATGTGCCAATTAGTCAAAGTAGTATATTTCTTCATTGACCCGATTGATGCCTAACAAAACATATGTACATGGTTAGGAAATGTTAAGCACAACAAACATACTAAAGAAAGAAATATAAAAGAAAATTAAAAAATGCCAACCCTGTATTAAAAGGTGCAAGAAATAAATCTGCATCTTCTTTATGAACATCAATTTTCCTTATTTACCTTAATAAAATTTTCATACAAGTGCCTAATACATATAACACAAATGTTAGTTAATTATAACACACCGTCATGCAAAAGTGAGAAGTTACGAAAACATAATTTACCTCATATATATACATACAGCAGTTGCACCTATACAATCATGTTTATATACATCCAGGACTTCACTGATACCAACGTATTCATCAATATCATCCCCGAAGACTTCCTTAGGAATTGATATAATTATCATATCATCTCCCAACTTCTGTGCATGCTCCAACAGCTGATTACAATAGTTGGTAGTCTTCTTGGAGCTCACATCCCCAGTAGATGGCTTTGACCTCACATCCCTCGAAGATGGCTTAGACTTTTGGGAGCTACTAGGGGTGGAATGTACATTTTCCTGAAATATTCAATAAAAAACATATCAATTATAGATCAATATATATAATATGACTGAGCATAAGGTGAAAAATCATACCTTAGGAGGAATTACTTGAACAAGGTCTACTGGCCAAACCACAAATGTGCATATAGCCCCTCCAACTATGAAGATATCCTCTTCGAGAGGAATTGGCAACAACACATTATCATCGATTACAATGTCAATCGAGACCTTCACATGATGACGTGCGACACGTGCATTATGTAGCATAGCATCAGGCGACTTATGCATTTTCCCAACACCCACTACTCGACTAGTTGGGGTATCTAGAAAATGTTTGCAAGAATTGATTCCCTATACGTAAGTTAAAATATGTAATTAGTTAGCGACTAAATTAAAATAATTTAACTAAATTAGAATAAGTTAACTAAATTACCTCCAGAATGAGAATCAGAATGGGAATATTGTAAGGTGTAGGTGTGCAACTCTCATTGACGGTTGAAGGAACAATGCCAACATTACTAGCTAGTCGTTGTCACTCAGCTTCCTTCGCCTTCATTGATTGCTCAAATTCTTTGAACTGTTGCATGAGGCCATCTAGTTGATTTTGAACCCGACTCATTTCGGCTTTGGTTGCACGCTTTAGATGGGGTACAAATGTCCACTGGCTAACCCCAAATCCTGCATCTCGGATATGGCCAGGGTAGATAGACAGTCCTAGTGCCTTGTCAAGTATTATGTGACTATCCGGGTTTTCCTCCTTTTCTTGTAGGGCAACCTGACAAATCAAGAAAAAACATAATGTTAATTAATCACATTTTGATAAATAAAGTATGGAAATTAAGTATAATTAAAAAATGAGCACTTACAACACTTCTTGCCGCTTCTTGAACTTCCTCATTGCTGATGACACCATCATTGTTCTTATGAGCACCCACCCATAGAACATCGAGTTCTACTCTATGTGGAGTCATAGGTGTATCGTTTTTGTTCTCCAACTAACAAAACATAACCAATAATAATGTAATTAGATATATATGCATACAAAACATAACCAATAATGTACTTACAAATTAACAATACTTATATATTTTTCCTTGATTCCTCTATACCCCGCTCGAGAAGCTCGGTATGGATATAAAGGTTTGGATGCCCTCTTGCGGTTTTCATTACTTAATTTCTGAAACAATAAACAACATTAATATCTACAATCATATATATATGTATATACAAAAATATATATACAAAAGACAATACAAAGAATATGATTTTACCAAGAAAGACTCGTCTTGTGTGCGTAGGGTGACAAAAGTCTTCCAATCATCTTCATTAACGATATTTGCATATTTAGTTGGAGTTTTTAGGTTGACATTGCCATCAATATCTCTGAGTAATTTTTCGGCATCACTTCAGAATTTTCGGAGAGCCTTGCCAACCGATTTAAGGATATAATCCTTATGCTCCTCCTTAACATCAAAAGTTGATTGAAATAAAAACACATACATTATATATTGCATGA
>NC_032013.1:7643933-7645292 GCF_001865875.1 Lupinus angustifolius
ACATTGTTTAACTACTGTTTCTGAATTTGATTTATGTTCATACTATCCAACAACAAAAACCTCCTTGTGTGTGTGTGAGTATAAGGTGTTTGAAACTTTGCTTGAAAGATAATCCTTGGGAAACGACCTAGGAGTCACTTCCTAGTACTGTAGTTTTAATTGTTATATTATTTGTATCGAGTACGGCGTCGATCAAATTTGGCGCCGCTGCTGGGGATTATTGGTTCTTGTCAAAAGTTCTTAGTATTGTTTAGTGTGTGTCTTAGAATAACCATTCTGTTTGGGTTTCAAAATTTGCCTATAGCATTCACTATTTTGTTGTTTGCTGTCTTGTTTAGCTATTTGCATGTTGGTTAATTCGGGTGTATGTTGGTTAATATAGTTGTGGTTGAAAATTTTGCATGAAACTTTGTTTCCACACTTATTTCATCATATATTGAATACTGGATACATCATAGTCAATCACTTGCTGGTGGTTGTGAGATACAAACAAGTAGTGACTAGTTTTACTGTTGATTTTCTATTTTTGGCATAACATTGGAATCGCTGATCAGAATTGAACATATTATATATGCATTCGGGTAGAAAAATGAGACGATTCTTTCTCTACACACTGCGTCTATAGAAGCCCACCTGAAAATACAAAAAGAGTTTGTTTACTCTTTCTTTTTTATTTTATAAGTTTATTTTTCCAATTGTTTCGATTTTGTTGCATTTAATTAAATTAGTTAGGCTTTGAGTTTTGTCCTGAAACGTTTTGTGTATGTTTCCTATAGTATTAGGATTTTATTGATGCAAAGTTTTGGTTGATTACTGAAATTTAACATGTATTTCCCTTACTGCCATACATGTTTCTTAGTGCTGCATTTAGTGCATGAGTAGGGCAAATCCTGACTATTTGCATCCAATAAATCCTGAAATTGATAGAACATTTCATAGTTTGGTTAGACAAGTTAGGAATTTGAATTTAGATAGTGAGTATTTTCATCTTAGTGTTAATCTACCTGATAGTGATACTGATTCTGCTGTTTCTATGCATTCTGCTGTTTCTATGCATTCTGTTGCATACTCTAAAAATATGGCTGAACCACCTCCAATCCCACGTGAGAGGACATTAAGGGAGCTGGCTGCACCTGATTTCACATATGAAAGCTTGTGTATCCAGTATCCCAATGAGGATGTGCCATATGTGTTAAAAACTGGACTAATCCATTTGTTGCCTAAGTTTCATGGACTTGCAGGTGAATGTCCTCATAAGCATCTTAAGGAGTTCCACATTGTATGTTCCACCATGAAACCTCGTGATGTCCAAGAAGATCACATATGTTTGAAGGCATTCCCACATTCACTTGAGGGCGC
>NC_032013.1:7645392-7645753 GCF_001865875.1 Lupinus angustifolius
TCTTCATCCTCATCCTCTTCCTCATCCTATCTTCATCCTCATCCTCATCCTATTCTCATCCTCATCCTATCCTCATCCTCATCCTATCCTCTTCCTCATCATATCCTCATCCTCATCCTATCCTCACACACATCCTCATCCTCACGCTCATCCTCATCCTCATATCAATCCTCATCCTACCCTCTCTTCATCCTCATCCTCCTCCTCATCCTATCTTCGTCCTCATCCTCATCCTCATCCTCATCCCCATCCCCATCCCCATCCCCATCCTCATCCTCATCCCCATCCGCATCCTCAACCTCTACCTCATCCCCATCCTCATCCCCATCCTCATCCTCATCCCCATCCTCTTCCTCATCCT
>NC_032013.1:7645853-7650489 GCF_001865875.1 Lupinus angustifolius
ATTGCATGAAAACGTAACACATATACATACATTGCATGAAAACGTAACACATATACGTACATTGCATGAAAACACAAAAACTGAAAAATAAACTTACTTTTATTTCATTCCAAATAATCACCTTCATGATATTTCCTACATCACTCCGTTTCTTGAATGTTAGCTTCAGATTCTTCCTAACAACAACACCAATGTAGCTTACCAATTCGTTGCCACCCTTCGAGTTTAATGGTTGGCCTTTAGAGTTCCATTGAACTTCTATTTTCACATCCTTACTTCTTGACCGAATGACATTCTTCATGGAAGTCATTCCACATTGAGGTCGTTTTTTAGCAACGATTTTCTTGTCTTGTGGAGTCGGTGTATTGACATCTTCAACAATGCATATTAAGGTTTGCGCTATTGTTGTGTATCTAGTTGTTTACTAACTGTTTTCATTAACACATCTTCAATAACGCTAACAATAACGCTAACAATATGTAGCGTTGTTCAATAACGCTAACATTATAATGAACTAAATCATTTGGTACTTGCGAATATAATAAACTAAATGATTTGGCGGAAGAAGAATACAATGAAAATGATTTCAATGAAATAAATAATTTTTTCCTCGACTCCTCTATACAAATCTTCATCTCACGCAAATCTTGTATAACAGTCATTTTCCTTCTGAAACCTAGGACCATTTTGAAAATTGAAAGAGCTCAATGAATTAAAATCAATACTTTACAAATTAATCTTGTCCATAATTTTTTCTTCGACTCCTCTACACAAATCTTGTATGACAATTCATTGATTTCCTTTTAAAATCTGGGTCATTTAGCCATGAAGGAAATCAATGAACTTAATGAATTGTAGATGAAGAAAAATAATTCATTGATTGTTTTCCTTTTATTTCCTTTCAATTGAAAGAGATCAATCAATTAATTGAAAGAGATCAATGAACTAAATCTTCATCTCACGCAAATCTTGTATGACAGCCACCTGCCTTCTAAAATTTGGGTCATTTTGCAAAATAAAAAATTGTTAAAGGTCTCATTGACATGATTCTGAAACAGAAACACAATTTTTTCCTCGACTCCTATATACAAATTTGGGTCCTTTTTTCTCTTTTTCACTCTCTAAAGTATTGTTCTTTTTTTACTGCTTTGTGTTTTTTCCTCCTAACTTCATGAACATACTCTTATGGAAACACATACTCTTACTGATGAAATAGAACATTGAGTGAACCACAATATTTATAGATGAGTGAACCACAATACCATTAATATTTCAATAAATGAAGATATGCATAACGTACCACTCAACCATTAATATTTCAACAACCAAGAAACGTATAACCACTCAAACATTAATATTTCAAAAAACAAAGAGACGCATAACTGCCACCATTAATATCTCGGACGTTTAAAAAGTCGTAAAACATCAACAACGCATAATTAAGGAAGCGCAGTTACTATGTCATCTTCAACAACGCTTCCTTAATTATGTGTTGTTCCATGTATTAACATCAACACCGCTTTCTATCAAATGCACTGTTAAACATATATCATTCAAGTCAGCACTAACATTACTGATGTTCAATAGCGTTTTGTCAAGAATGCGTTGTTGAAGTTACACAAATTGACATCCTCTGTTTTATTATGCGCTGTTGATGTTCTTCCGCCTCATTTTCAACAGCGTCGTTCAAAATTGCATTGTTGAATGACCGATGTTTATTACGATATCTGGCGTAGGGCGAGAAAAAGTGAAATTGCACGAGGAGAAAAGGTGTTGAGCAATTTCTGGATACTAGTCACAAAAAGGGCATAAAAGACCTCCTCTATGAACTAAAGAAACCCCCTTTTAATTAGAGCATCCATAGTAGGAAGTCTGTCTTGAAAAGTCGTCATGCAAAAGAAGTAAGCTTCAAAGTAGCTTTTCATTGCCAAAGAAGTTGGAAGTGTAAAGTCCCAAACCCACTTCCCGCTGACCAACTTCCTAACTCATTATTATGACTATTCTGATGCAAACTAAGAGAATAAAGTCTCCTAAACCTAGAGGATAAATTGGTAGGATCAATCCAATTATCATGCCAGAATCTAGTCGACTTCCCATCCCCAACACGACGAATGATACTATTACAGAACCAAGAATTTTTATTGATACCCCTCGGATAGAGATTACCCAAATCTTGAACCCAAACAAATTTACTAAGAGGAGAAGACCTAAACCCGACACTAGAAGGATTAGCGAAATCCTGATCATACTTAGAACTCAACACTCTAGACCAAAGATTGTCCCCTCTGAGTATTCATACGCCAAACTCATTTCCCAAGAAGGGCAAAGTTGAATATGTGAATATTTTTTACCCCTAACATAGTATTCTAATCCTATTTATACTGCTTTTCTTATGGTTCCTAATCATATGTTATGGTGGATTTTTTCGATTAAGTCGATGTTCCCAAATTCACGGTAATCGTGGCATAGAAGAATCATCATACAAAGCTATTTCAAGCTAAGGGTAGAAAATGTTCCGCCAGGTATGTTATTCCTCTTGTCCTGTTTATACAAACACATAAAACAATAGCATTACTGTAATTAATCAATACATGAGGCACGAGATTGGTACGTAGGACTCGTGGATGTTATCTATGAGATTGATATACATAAAAATTGTAGATTGCATTTAGGAGATTGTTTAAATATGAAGAAAAAAATTAGGACTCGTGCATAGAAGTCACGAGTTCCATGGAGAAGAGAGAAGGACAGGAGAACTCGTGCGTGGCAGGCACGAGTTTCTCAGAAAATCACATTTCTGGTCCATGATTTTAGCAAAGTCATGGATGCATTCCACGACTCTCCAAAAAGTTACACTAATCTCGTAAATATTTCAAAACATATATTATATATATAATAGTGTAATTAAACTATATTATCCACATAAATTTTCCCTTAAGCAAAGCATATTAGAGTCATATATATAGCCCAAGC
The DNA here is from genome assembly GCF_001865875.1 of Lupinus angustifolius. Lineage (NCBI taxonomy): Eukaryota > Viridiplantae > Streptophyta > Magnoliopsida > Fabales > Fabaceae > Lupinus > Lupinus angustifolius. Next base: position 7,648,827 of record NC_032013.1, read on the forward strand.
AAATATTTTAGTTTAGCATCATTATTACAACTCATTGACAAAGCATGGGCAAACCGTAAAGCATACTTTAAATGCTTTACCATAAGTACATGATCATCAACTACTGATCATGATCTTTATTAAAAGCATAATTAAAGATAGCTTATATCCTTCTAGTATAAGCTACCATATCTGATACTACATTTTATTCTTCATCAGGGTTAATGTTACACCTGCGAAGGGGTCCAAACCCACAGATCCTAGGCAATTTCTCTAGCTCTCCCTCCAACTGTTGTTCCTGTTGCCTCCCCTCGCATTGCTCGCTTTGACTCTCATATATCTGTTGCAGTGCACGACACTGGCATCTCTGGCTGTTAAGCTCATTCAGTTGCTCACAGCATTGGTCCAGTTCTTCTGATTCTTCTGATTCTTGGCTACTCTTGTGACGTAGAATAACATGCTTGATTCCTCGCAATTTACGAGCACGATCTTCTTCCTCCTCTTGTTGTTGCTGAATCCTCTGATCTATGTGGTTCTCACAGTGTCTCAGGTTCACCTGCTGGAGTTGCCTCTTGCAGCTTTGTTCAGAAGATCGGAAGGCGCTAGTGTGAACCACTAGTACAAGAGCAGCAACAAGGGCTATGAGAATAGTGAGCTTAGCCATTTCAGTGGGATATTATGACTTACTTGTTATAACTGAGTTAAGGATGGAGAATGCATATGCATGGTAGGGGCATTTTATAGAAAGATTTGGGGTTTTGCATTTTTGCATGTAAGGAACGTGGAAGAGATATGGGTGGGTGGTTTTGGTGTTTTTGTAGTGTGGCTGTGTTTGCTTCAATTCTTGTTTTTCTGCTTCCACATCATAGTTTCATGCATATACAGACGGGAGGGAGGTAGGGTGACTTTGTTTGCATAAAAAACAGCCACATGCATAATTGGTTGGCTTAAATGTCTTTGAATTTTCATTATTTTCATAATAGGCCTCATGCATGATTTTTAGGGCGACCTTTCATTATTTTTATTATCCATGCCAATTTTTAAAGAGTAGTTGCGGTCATTATTATAATTGTGCTTATTGTTGTTTCAATTCTAACTTCGGTTTTTTATTCGTTCACACATATCACTTATGATTAGGAGGAGGTGAGGGTGACTTTGTTTGCAACAAACAACACTAATATAGTAATATATATGTACATATAAATATGAATAATTCGAATACCCTACAAATCATTAATGAGGCCTATTATGAATAATAAAAATTCAAATGAAGATCTTACTCCTAACCTTGGCACAGTTTTGATGAAGACACCAACATCACCAAAAAGAAGAAAAGGAAAATGACTTATGAAGACAAATGAAGATAAAGCTTCAAGACATTAGATTAAGTCTTTGTAAGTATTTCTATCCTAAACTCTTAAGTATATACAAGTATAAATTGCTCAAACTATTTTTTACAAAATGTGAGACACTTTTTAAAGATTTCAAACATTTTTCAAAAATAGTGTGTAACAGGTTACTTCATTAAGTAACATGTTATATGTGTGAGAAAAGAGTTATCCAACTGAAAAACTGATTTTTGAAAGTTGAGTAACCGATTACTCAAAGTGAGTAACCGATTACTCCAAATAATTTTTAAGCATCTGTTGGACAGAAAGTTTGAGTAACCGATTACTCAAAGTGA
>NC_032013.1:7650589-7650967 GCF_001865875.1 Lupinus angustifolius
CTTGTAAAGAATTCTTTCTTTCACGGGGTGTGAAAAGAAAGGGGAATAGATTCACTTGGAAAGGTGTTTTCCATGGTATAAGAATTAGGGAGTGTTAAGGTACATAGAGATCTCGAGTTGAGATATTGTAATTACAACTCATAATTCTTAGTGGAAAATCTCTTGTGTGGCAAGAGTACAGGACGTAGCCTTCGGTGGACAAGATGGTGAACCAGTATAAAATTCGTTGTGTACTCTCTTCTCTTTATCTCTTTCATTTTATTTCCTATTATTTTTTCTGCATATTGTTGCTGCACTTTAACTTTGATTTTGCAGAAAAAGTGGCCATTATTTAAAGACAACTAATTCACCCCCCCTCTTAGTTGCACTCTGATACTT
>NC_032013.1:7651067-7654179 GCF_001865875.1 Lupinus angustifolius
TGTGTGCTTGAATTTGTTGAAACATCTAAGCAATTGGCTGATATTTTCACCAAGCCTCTCTCACGAGATACCTTCTATGTTCTTCGAAGAGAACTTGGAATTCTTGATGAAAATTATCTTGATTAAAATCGTCTACAAATGTTATTATATGCTTCGCATGATTAATGTCTTTTATGCTTCAAAATGTATACTTATCATGAATGCATTACATTCCTTTTATGACTCATGATCTTGTGTGACAAGCTGAAAATGTATATGTGATTGAGTAAAAACTGCTTGATAAAAGTTAGAAATCTTTGCATGCTTTTAAAACCCAAAAACCTCTTGATTCTACAAATCTGATACTAGTTAATCGATTAACTATCCATCTTAATCGATTAAAATGAGTTCCAGTAGTAACCATTTCAATTTTTACTAAATTTAATTGATTAAGATTCATTTTAATCGATTACCTGGACTCATTTTTCTAAAAACCTGGAATTTTTACAAGGATTAATCGATTAAATGCGGGACTTAATCGATTAATAAAAACATATATATTAGAATCAGATACGTTTTTTCACTTTTTCAAACCCTCTCTTCCTCCTTTCCTCTGAAAATCTCAAATGTGAACAGCAAATTCGAAATCTCAGCTTAATAGAAGTATTAAACCTCACCTTTACCCATTTGTGCACCTCAATTCATATAATCTGTTTCTCTATTTCCCAAGAAATCCCATTCCCAATTCCAAAACCCTAAGTTCTAGGTTCGCTCCCTTATCCTCCTTCTCCTCTCATTACTCACGATTTTAATCATCAATGGAAAGACGACGTTCAAAGAGGTTCAAGACAACTGCTCACCGCACTCGTAGGCCTCCTAATGCTTCATCTTCAAATTCGAATGTGAGGCACAACTATGGAGATCTCTACTACTCACTCATACTTCAGGAGACCTGGTTGTCCAAATTTCTGGGAAGGAAACCCACCTACATAAGGTATGTTGATCTTACCTGGATGGCAGAACAGAATTTCGAATTTCCGCAAGGTATGCAGGCTCAGGGAGCTGTAATGTTTTTGGACTTAACGGGTAATATGTACCCCGCTTTGATTAGGGAATTTTACATTAACTTCCGTTATAAGGACGGTAGATACTAGTCTATGATTTCAGGAAATCTCTTTGAGATGGATAGTAGCATTTTTATGAATGTGGGTGGCTTATCCACTACTGGTGTTAGCCTAGGTGATTGTGACTGGCTTGCTAATTTTGATGTTGCTCAGGTATATAAATCATGTCTGAGAGGTCCCCATCTGTATGTCCAGGGAGAACTGACTAAAGATGGCTCTTTATCGGTAGAGAATAGATTGCTTTACTATTTGATTGCGTACATCTTGATTCAGAGGAACACTAATCATGAACAATCTATTGTTAATGATCTGAAATTTATGTATGTTGTGAAGGAGAATATAATGGTTAATTGACCTGAAGGAATTCTGAAGGTCATGTATAATGTCTCTACATTGCAATCCAAATTATTGTCCTACAGTATCATCATATCGAGAATTATTGACTATCTGTATATTGACATATCTAACACCATCGTCATAGAGACTTCTGACAAAGATCACCTTGTTGGTGATAGCCTTATCCACAAAATGGGTATCTACAAGTATGGCAGTACTTGGCAATACCAGGAAGATTTTACTACAATGGATTTGGAGCTATCTGATGATGAGGATCAGGCTGGTACAGATCATCCTAATGTAGAGACTCAGGGGGAGCCATCTGGAACTGCACAGCAAGAATCATCCTTTGGATTAGCTTAGTTGGATGCCATGGAGCAAAGACTGAACAACAGGATGGATTTACACTTTCAGTCTTTGCAGGACTCCTACCATAATGATTGAGAACAATTTGAGGAGCGTCAAGTTGCTTACATCGATAACCACTATCAGGCTATGAGGAGCCTTGTCTAGAACACTGCTGAGGCACAGAATGCGAGGTTTTGTGCAGAATTTGAGAAGCTGATATTCCTCATTCGGGGTGATAGTAGTCTGACCGTACCTGATGACAAAGATCCTCCTCCATATCCCTAGATTAGAAGGCCTTAGATCTTAGGTTGCCCTAGGTTTAGTCCTTCTATATGGCTAATTTTTAGGATTTATGCTGCTTTGTAATTTCGAGACATATTTTCTCTTTTCTTTCTGGATTGTAACTGTAACTATCTACTATTTCTGCAACTTTATGACTTGATATGCATGCCATTTGAACTTAAATCATTCCTATTGTGGTTTCATTTTGCTTATATATGTCAAATATAGCATGATTGCATGTTTAATGGATCTTGATCATGTTTGGTTATATGTATATCTTATGTTTGATTGAGCCTATTATTTCAATGCTATAATGTAAATACTTGATCATTCCATGCTTGATTGGTTCATGTATAACCCTCCATGTCATTAAATCTGTCATATTGCTGTATTCTGTTGGTTTAATCGATTAACCTGCTGTTTTAATCGATAAGTGCTGATAAATTTGTGCACTTTTTCAATTCTTCCATCAACTGGTTAATTAATTGAGTAATTATAGTTTGAGTTCATTTCATATCTCTTCTTACTTTTGACCAAAATTTCATTTAGTTAATCTTTTTGATAATGTCAAAAGGGGGAGAAAGGTTGTTTTGTTGTTTACTGTGTGCAAGTTATAAATAATACTAAGCTTTCGTTGTCTAGCTATGCGCTTTAACTTTGAAATCAACAACCGTACATTTTGTGATCATCTCCAAGCTATGCATCAAAACAAATTTGGTGTTGAGTTTGTCATCATCAAAAAAAGGGAGATTGAAAGTGCAATGTGTCAAGAGAGCACTTACGCTTGCCTATATTTTGATGAAGACAAAGGACTTAATGAAAGCTTAAAGACAACTCAACAAATCAACATGCCAAAGATTCAAGAGCTTCATGTCTAGACTGGAGTCTTAGATGTGTCTTTGTTATTGAGTCTAGGTTAGATAAACCTAGATGCCAACCTCACAAAGTCTAAAAACTATCATATCATTTACATGAGACATGCCATCTAGTTTATTATATGTTCATGCATTAATCATAAATGTTATTTGTGCATTTTAGGCATA
>NC_032013.1:7654279-7716224 GCF_001865875.1 Lupinus angustifolius
GATTAACGTGAAAACAGTTTTTAACAGTTTCAACAGAAAACTGAAAAACGGATTTCAGATACTCTCTAATAGCTCGTTAATTGATTAACATGCAACATAATCGATTAACTGAATGAAAAACAGCTTTTCTATATAAACTGTATTTTCAACAGATTTCATATGCGATTTAATACATACATACATTCATATTAGAATTGATAAGTTCCGTATTTTCATGTTCAATGTATGTCATACCGGGAGAGAGAATTGCATGTGAGATTAGAGTGAGATAGTATTATGATTAGGGATTAACATGTTATCCATTGCATATTATCACATGTGTTCATCATCCTATCTTGTTCTTGCATGATTCTTTCACTACTGTTTAGAGATTTTTTAAGGGTAGAAATTACATGTTCTTCATGATTTTGATCTTATACATGTTCATAGTAATTGTGAGATTTGTATAGGGTTTATAGTTCTTTCTTGTAATATTTGAGCTATTTTAGTGCTTCACATTACTCTGTTTTTATGTTGTTTATGTAACAAGGAAAGTCGTCTCTTGGTGTTGTACTACAAAAGAGATCAGAGAGTCTTCACCAAGACTTGGATGTCTTGAGTTTAGAGCATACTCTTGGCTGGGGTTAGATCGTAGGAAAGGTTTTCCTAGATGATTGGGTAAGGTCAAACCATGGTAGAGGTTTTGAGAACTCAAGAAGGGAGAATTCAAGGTCTTGTAATTGGAAGTGTGTATGTAAGAGACATTGGTTTCAATTTTAGTGAAGAAAATCTCTCGGATTAGAGGGGAGGACTGGATGTAGTTTTGTAGTGGACAGCAAAACGAACCAGTATAAAAACCTTATTGCAGGTTGTTTCTTTCCCTTATCTCTTTACTTTTTTTTAGTATCTTTCAATTGCCTATTGTAGCTGATATTTTGAATATAGGATTACCGCCAAATAAAGATCATTTGTGTTCAAATTTATATGCTATGTCATTTCTATATAATCTGTAATTGGCTGAGTAATTGAGCCAGTCAGCAACTGCTAATTCTGTACGACTTAATCGATTAAGTCATAGCTTTAATCGATTAACTGTGCAATTTTACAGGATAGGGATTTGGTGCAAATAGTGGTAAGTGGGAACCGCGACACCTATTCAACCCCCCCCCCCCTTCTAGGTGTATTCTGTCACTGATACCTAACAAATAATATTTAATATATTACTCATCATAAACTAACCCCTCTAAGGAGGATAAATCTGCTTTTGATGGCGATGCCTTGCCTAGTTCTTCTTTAAGAGAAGAATCTATTATTGAAACAACAACCAACATGGAGCAAACAAAAATAAGTTATGATCTACCATCACAAGAAGAGCATGCTCACTCTGACTTGCCTAAAGAATGGAGAACTCACCAATATCATCTTAATGATAGCATCATTGGTGATACAAGTAAGGTGTTACCAATCGTCTTAAATTGAATGATGTTTATCTTAACATAACCTTTATTTCTCAAGTTGATCCATCCAAGATCGATGATGCAATCGATGTTGAACATTGTATTCTTACTATGCAAGAAGAACTTTATCAGTTTGAGAGGAACGATATTTGGGAACTTGTTCCTAGACCAAATAATAGGCATCTAATAAGAACTCGATGGGTATTTAGAAAAAAATCAAATGAGAATGATATTATTGCGAGAAACAAAGCAAGACTATTAGTACAAGGCTACAACCAAGAAGAAGGTATAGACTTTGATGAAACCTTCGCTCTAGTTGCTAGGCTTGAAGCTATTAGATTATTGCTAGCATATACATGTTCATTGGATTTTCAGTTATATCAAAGAGACATAAATAGTGTCTTTCTTAACGATAATATACAAGAGGAAGTGCATGTTGAACAACCTCTAGGTTCGAAGATTATTAATGTCCCTCTTATGTATATAAACTTAAGAAAGCGCTCTATGGCTTAAAGCAAGCTCCTCGTGCTAGGTATGATCGTCTAACAAGCTTGTTACCTAAAAAAAGGCTTTACCAAAGGAAAGGTTCACACTACATTATTTATGAAGAAAATAGATCATCATACTTTACTTGTTCAAATTTATGTTGACAATATTATTTTCTATTCTACTAATGAGTTATTGTATAGTGATTTTGGTAAGATGATGCAAGAAGAGTGAGATGTCCAAGATGAGAAAGTTTAAATACTTTCTTGGACTTCAAATAAAACAAATCAAGGATGACATATTTTTTAGTCAATCCAAATATTGCAGGGATCTGCTAAAAAGATTTGAGATGGATGAATGAAAAACAATTGTCACTCCAATGGGTTCTCGAATATACATCGATACTGATGAAGCAGAAAATTGCATTGACATTTCAAAGTATTGAGGTATAATCGACTCTCTTCTTTATCTTACTACTAGTAGACCTGATATTATATTTGTTGTTTGCCGTTGTGCACGTAATCAATCAAAATCCAAAGAGTCACATCTTGTTATCGTTAAGAGCATAATAAAATATTTGAAAGTTACACCTGATGTAGGATTATGGTATCCGAAATGAAGTCTATGTGACTTGGGGGAATACTCGGGTTCAAATTTTGTTGGATGCAAAACTGAGAGGAAAAGTACAAGTGATACTTGTCATATTTTAGGAAATGCATTAGTCTCTTGGTCTTGTAAAAATCCACAATGTGTTGCTCTAAGTATTGTTGAGGCATAATACATTATAGTAGGTAGTTAGTGTGCTCAAGTGTTATGGCTTAAGTAACAATTACAAGATTATGGCTTGGACTTAGGATGCATTCCCTTGAAATGTGATAATATTAGTGTTATACACCTCACAAAGAATCTACCGATGCATTCCTGAACTAAGTATATTGATATAAGACATCACTTCATTAGGGACCATGTCCAAAAGAATGATGTACTCTTGGAATTTTGTGATACGTATGACCAATTAGCATACATCTTTACAAAAAATTTGGCTAAAGAACCTTTCTAAGATTAGATGAAAATTAGCCATTCTTGATGAAGCTAACTTGTCCTAAAAATGTTCTTATGCATGTATGTTTGCATCATTATGTTTATTACATGTCTACTTGTTCTTAAACATGCTTAAATTTTCATATTCTAGGGTATGTAATTGATTACTACAAATAAGTAACGAATTACCAGGAAATAGATGCCTGATGGTTTCAAAAACTGAGGACAATAACCGATTACTCTAAGAAGTAACTGATTAACGAATTAAACAATAAGGGAGGGTAACTAATTACTCTAGAGAGTAACTGGTTACTCAAAGTGAATTTTCTGAAACTAGGCATCTACACCATATGTAACTGATTACTCTATGGAGAGTAACTGATTACACAGTGAAGTATTAAAGAAATTCCTCCATTATCAGAAACTTCATCTTCTTCCTCCAACCCTCCAACCCGGGTCCACCCCCTCCACTCCCAAAATCTTCATTTCTTAATCATTTTGAGTGATTTTTGTGTTGATTTCTATTACACTTTCAATTCTAAACTCAATGGAACGATTCGAGTTTAGAGTCTTAAATAAAAAACTCCCAAATCTCCCAAATCCTCAAAACCTAGAATTCTAAAACTTCAAATTTTTGGCTTTTTCATCAAAAACTAAGAAGTAATGTACCAATGTATCTTAAAGGAAGCAACCAACTTCTTCATAGGCTAATCCGCTGGATTTGGCACACCTTATTTCAAATTATGAGCAATGAACCGTGTTCATATAACATTTTTTAGCTAGACCCATTTTTGCTCCTAAGTATGGTGAGCTTCGCTCTTTTGAGTCTGATGATGGATGTTAGGGATAACAAGATGATGTGGATGTCATCCACAAGATGAGTTTCTTTACAAATACTAATGATCTTTTTTATAAACATTGAAGTGATCAACATACTGCTCCTATAGAAAATCCTTCTAGTAACCCTCCTGCACCTCATCCCTCTACTTTCCATTTCGAGTCATCTTCATCTGTTGTCATGCTAACCAGTCAAATTATCATGGATGAGTTATTCTTGCTTTGAGGCTACATCACTATACAGATTGACGCCCTTGATGCTAAGAATCAACAAGTCTAAGTTGAACTTAGAAGATTATCTAATCGATTGGACTACATGGATCTTGATGATGATAGTGATGAGCCGTAGTCTAAGGATTGTTGTCTAGGATCTGTTAGTTGCTTTTTGCTAGAAATAAGTCATGATTTAATCTTGTACCTTTTTTTTTGTATATGTATGTATATTTTGTGATGGAAACTTGACTTTTCCTTCTTTTTGATGAAGTCAATAGGCGGAGAAAAGTTGGAGTTGTGTTTTCTGTTTAACATATTTCAGGCAAAAATTTAAAAATAAAGGGGAAACATACTAGATACAGGAAACACACTCAATTCAAATTGTCAAATCTTATGAAATATGCATAAATCATATAATTACATATTTCAAGACAATGTTGGTTTGTCATCATCATAAAAAGGAGATTATGACGAAGATATTACTCATGATCTTGCCACAGTTTTGATGAAGACGCTAAGATCGCCAAAAATAAGTAAAAGGAAGAAGACCTTGAAGACATAGAAGATCAAGCTTCAAGATCAAATAGTTTTTAAGCCTTCAATATTTACTTTTCTTCTTCTTAAGCTCTGATATATTTAGTACCAATGCTCTTAAGTGTGAAATTTTTAAATTAATTGGAAACTCTTTGTAAAAAAGAAATCAATTTTTAAAATGCTAAGTAATGTGTTACTTGACCTGAGTAACAGGTTACTAGACCTAAGTAATAAATTACTTGGACTCTGTGAAAGTAAGTAATAGGTTAATGGAACTGAGTAAAAGGTTACCAAACTGAGTAATGAGTTACTCAACAAAAACAAACACAAAGTAACTGATTACTCTAAGGAGTAACCCGTTACTCAGTTGGGCAGTAAGCTTGGGTAATTGGTTACAACCTTTAGTAATTGGTTACAGAGAGTTGTTGAATCATATTTTCAAATCCAAACTGAGCAGCTTTCTTCCAAAATGAATAGATTTCATTCCAATCGAGTTCTATCTTCTCATAGAGGTATAATGGCTAGTTAGAAGTCTATTTAAAGGTACTAAGATACCCAAATTCGTACAAAACTTTCTCATCAATCTTTCATACAATTTCCACAACTTTCACATACAATTCTCTGCACTTGTTTATGCAACTTAAGTTTTAACTATCATACTTTTCTGAAATTGCACACATCTTTATCTAAAGTTTTTCAAACTTAAACTATAGAATAACATTGTATACTGACTGTAGAAAGAGTTAAGGGATTGCAAGTTATAGTTTATTCATATCTTGTAAGGTAATTCTTGCCCTAGTCAATTTCTTCAAACTTCTTGCATTTACTTTTCACCATAGGGTGTGGTGGAAATGGGAAGAGTGTTTGTTTAGAAATGGTGTGCTTCTAAATGGTGAGATATTTGTGAGTGAATAATGTATAGGTAGTCTCGAGGTGAGATTTGTAATTACAAATCAAAATATCATTGCAAAAATCTCTTGTGCTGCAAGACTACAAGATGTAACCTTCGGCGGACAGGAAGACAAACCGGTATAAAGATCATTGTATACTTTCTCTATTCTTCTTACTCTCTTAATTTTTTGTTTTTAGACTTGGTATTTTTCTGCATATTTTTCGCTGCAACAAACTCTATTTTATAGCAGAAAAACTTACCATTATGTAGACAACTAATTCATCCCCTCTTAGTTTCCATCTTATACTTACACCATTAGACATGCCAAGCTAGTTTCCTAATTGTACCATAATGCGCACCAAACTAGCTTCCTAACAATGTAATGATGGCCCAAGAGATGCACCAAGCTTGCTTCCTTATTGTGTTCCTGATGCGCACCAAGTCAGCTTTCTGACCGTGTCCTTGATGTGCATCAGTTCCACTAACTCGGTCACGTGGTCGAGTGTCCCATGCCAAGCCTTAGCATTCCCTGTTCATTTGGTACGAGTCAAGCCTTCGCATTCCTCGGTCAATTGGAATGATTCATGGCCATGTTTTGTCGGTCAAGTTTCTAACATATGCTTATGTCCTTGGGTTCCTTAGGCAAGTATTGGGCATTATCTTTAATATTCAATATTGTCTAGAAGAAATTAATCATCTTCTACCTAACTATGTAATTTTGTTTGGTTGTCCTCATTACTGAAAATGATATTTATGTAGTAGCTAACCATAATAATTAAGATAACACAAATAATTCATTCAAGTAAATATTTTTTATTCAATTTCATCATATTGTTAAAGTTGCACTTAATTCATAGATGATTGAGAATTTTTCAAACATGAATAGCTAACTACATTAACAATAAAATATTAAAATTGACATCTCAAGTTAATATTCTATTGCTCATTGAAATCCATATGGTAGAATTTTTGCACAAAAATACACATGATATCAATATTAAATGATTTATAAAAATCCTTAGGATCTCAGGATTTTTGGTGCAAATATTAACAAAGGCTTGTGATCTTATAATCTATATTATAAGTGTAAATTCATTAAGAACTCAAATAAAGTCATAATAATATAAGAAATAGCAACATTTACACATGTAAAAGAACTTAATCAATTATTTATAATTTTTAGAAGGACCATACAAATTATATTGTACATATTTATCAAGCTACACATTTAAGAAAAGTGTGAGCTTCAAGAAGTATTTTTATGAAAATACCATTTGTGTGTAGATAAAAAAAAAATGTATTTTAATAAATTTGATAGGGGAAAATTCAAGGGCAATTGCCCCCAACTGTCCTAAATAAGGCCCGCCTCTAGTGAGCATCTAAGTTGCATGAGGTTAATGAGCATCTTTTTTGTGTGAGATATCTTTGTAGTAAAGAACTTAGAAAATAATAAGATATTTTTTTTAATTTAAAAAAAGAAAACAAAGTGAACATTCCAATTAAAATTGGGTATTCACACCATTTTATCACACATCATATTACTCTTTAATGTGTGCTCTTGTGATGACTTGACATCTCATGTTCATGATCCGTGAAATTGGATCATCCATCACTCACAAACTAATCTAAATATTGTTCAAATAATAACGTATGAATAGGGGAGAATTTAAAGTACATTTTTTGTGTGTAGGATCTCACCATTCAATGTACTACTTGATACCCTACAAGTTTTATATATATTATTCTATACACATTAACATTTGTGTATAGAAATATTAAATTGAAGTCTCTTTATTAATAATATATATAATATGTTCAGAACATATACATAATATGCTGAGAGTATATTTATTCTAAGACACAAATCTCCCACTACCACTCACTGGACCCATATGATTATCATGTCTATTGCTCTAAGATGATTATCATGTTTTTGCTATAGAAGATGCTTACTGAAGGGGTTAACAACAGCGTTATCAATATGAACGTTGCATATTTTCACATTTCCTCTATTGATTGTCTCTAAGATGAGGTGGAATCATTTAATTATATGTTTGGGTCACTCATGAGATCAAGGTTCCTTAGCTTGTGCAATGACTCCATTATTGTCATGATAGAGATCCATTGGATCCAACGTTAGAAACAATACCAAGCTCCTCAATGAACTTCGTGATCCAAATGAATTCTTTAATGTATTTGAAGTAGCAATACACTCTGCCTCTATGGTAGAATCAACAATTATTTATTGAAACTATTCCAGCTTACAACGCCACCATTTAAATAGTACACATAATCCTATTGCGACCATGTGTCATTTTTATCAGTTTTATCAGTTTGGAGGATAACACTAGTGTAACCTATTCTTAATATTGAGAATGAGTCTATAAGGTATTTTGAACAGCTCAACTATCATCGGTTTAAAAAATTTTAATATAACGATTGATGAAACTTATAGACAAGATGTATAGAAATAAGTTTGAAATAATAAATTTTGAGACAAATTCGACCTCTCTCTTAGATATTTTCTTGATCCACCCATTTATATATTCTATTAATGTGCATATTTATACTAGTATTTTCACAAACACTTTTATCCTTGTTAATTTGCATTATTCAATATAAATTTAATATTTTTGTTAATACTTCTCTAAATAAAAATTATATACTATAAAATTTCACTTCAAATGTTTTACTAGTGCTAATGATAAATTTAGTTTTTTATAAATAATAATTTAAATTTGTATTTGTAATACTTATACACTGTTTTTACTCAATTCCTTCATTTTTCTCTCTGTCTCAACTCATCTATACTTCTAACAAGAAAAGGCAAACAAAAACAACTATGAAGAATAATATTCATATTCAAATTCCATTATTTGATCAGCTCTTTATATATTTTACTAAAAGGTCACTCAAAATCCATTAGACAAAAGAATCCATCAAAATTAGCAAATTAAATATGAGAAGAATTTTAACAATTTATAAAAAGTCCTCATTTAATAACTGGATTTAGAATCCATACAAATCTTAATAATGATGAACGAAGACCGAAAAGCTTATTTATAGTATTTAAAATATATTTATATTATATAACTTTTAATTGAATATCACACAATTCTTTTCATAAAAAAATCATTAAAATCGTACGAATCTCAAACCAATACATCCCTAAAACTTTATTTGATTTGATAAAAGAGAATAAAATAAACTATACTTACATTCTTTCTTTGTTTGAGTTTTAGTGAAATTACATAAACCACTAATTTTTATCTAAATATAAATTATTCATCCTTAATTATATATATACATTATACTAACTACCTCTATTAGAGAAGAAAAAAATAAGTATAATTTCTTAAACAGAAAATGGTGATGAATGTAATTAATTCAAACAAAATATCATATATCATGAATGAAGACAAATCCAAATAGAATAAGAGTAAATATTTATTATTATTTTAGTTAGTTACAATACAATATAAAATCTCCTCATCATCATATAATATTTTGTTTCACTTTATTACATTTATCATTATTTTTATTTTAGAAATTACACATTATATCTCTTACTCAGATATATACATAAGATGATTCATATAAATTTAAAACTCAAGTATGAAAATGTAATTTACTCTAAAAATACAATGTATATTACAGAAAAAGCCGAGAAGGAAAGCAACGACGTTTTTCCTGAGATCACAAAACTTGCTCCTACAAAAATCAATTTCGTGAAGAAAAACCAAACCAAACCAAGAAAAGAAAAGAAAAAAAATCCGTGAAGCATTTTTGCTCTGATTTTTGCAGCAATGGATGAACTATTGTTTGGTATACTCTCTATGCTTATGGTTGTAGCATTGATCCCACTTTATCTATGGAAACGCCGTCACGATTCTCAACCACCTCTTCACGATGACGAACCTCAACAGGTTTTGAAGCTTTCATTTTCATCATATCCCTCTTTCCTTTCTTCTGAAAAACCCTAATAATGATGTTAATAAATTGATGATAATAATCAATTTGATATAAGGTAGAAAATCGAAACGTGATTCTTAGATTAACTAACAATTGTTCAGGCTCCGCGGAGGGAAACGGTTGTTCGCGCCACGGGAACTCGTCGTATGCGTCGGAGACCTGCTGCTTCTGGTGCTAGCAGTTCATCAGCTCCAACGCAAGAAGGTTTCTCATATTATTCATTTTATTTTATTTTCGTTTGTTTGTTGTTACAAAATTAGATTCATGCGTGTCATGATGCATCCTTAAAAAAAATGAGAAAGGAGGCTCCCATTTAGTCGGGTATGGGGATGATAGATGTAAGCAGTCTTACTATGCTTATTTGAATGTGATGCTTTTGTGAATTAAAATAATAAGTGATGTAATTTTAATTTAGATGTGAAGTTCATGATGTTCTTGAAACTATTGCTATGAATTGGAAGAAGCAACTCTTCATTGTGCACATGCTTAAAAAAATAAAGAATAGTGGAAGTTATTTTTGGTACCTATCTTCTTTCATAGGCTACATTCATCTCTGTTTAAATTCAACTATCATTAGACTTACCTCCCTAGAAGGGCAGTGATTGTAATTACACTGACCTCTACAAAGGGAGGTTAGTATAGCTTTTGAAACAAAAGATACATTAGTTAAGCTCAGTGTTTCAAATTGTGGATCGCATCACGTGATGCGGCCACAATATTGCGGTGACCGCCGCAACCACATCATATTGCAATTGCAGTGTGACACCAAATCACAATAATAGGACCGCAACTCACAAAATAATTCACACTGTACGGAAGCAATACATATCGCAACGGCTGCAATTACTGCAATTGCAATAACCGCAACCACAATTTAAAACACTGGTTAAGCTCAAGTAATTTCCCCTAAAATAATATGTTTTGTGTTACTTTTTAAATTATTGTGGTTTGGTGATCTTTCATGTACTCAACCTCTTTATCAACAAGGCGTTGGTGTAGAGGTGTAAGGTCCCGCTAAATCCTCAAGATGACCAAAAGTCAAGGGTTCGATTTCTAGGAGTGACACTTGTTGGGAGGGGCAGTGACACACCTTGAAAGGGATTATTTCCTGACCCATAGGGTGAGGGGATATCCATGGTAGTACCAAAAAAACCTCTTTACTTTGCTATATCATAAGATTTATCATTATGTTATTTTAGTGTTTAGGGCTTTTGGCTGGAATATTATTTCACTAATACTGTTATGCTGTTATGTGATATGAAAGCATGAATATTGTATATACTGCTATGTTAGAAGCATATGTAAATATTGTTGCATCTTGAAACTGAGTTCCATTTGTGAAGTGACCAACTGTATATATGCAAACAGAATCTGCTGATGAAAGTGACAATGAAGCTGATGGTGGTGAGTACTATGAGGCTAAAGCATCAAAGAAAAAGGAACTTAAAAGGCAAGAGAGGGAGGCTCGGCGACAGGTATTATTTACTTCTTACTTATAAAAAACTGGGATGATTAATTAATTAAAGCTTCTAAGATATGCTTTTAACCTGCTTCTTGTCTGCACCATCGCTTGTAGCCTTGTATGTCTAAGGGTTAAGTAGTTTGAATTTTACTTACCAAAAAGGAAGGTTAACTAAATGAATGATGTTACTTGTATTTGAAGGTTTAATAAGGATACTGACATTTTTAATCTGTATTTAATTCTGAATTATATATAAACTGTTGAGTATCAGAGACAAGGGCCTCAAAGAAAATATTAGACATGCTTTACGTTGAAATATGGGTGATAATTGACTTCTTAAAAAGATCATGGAGCAGGAGAGTAACTAATACGTTGTTCTGCTTGTATTGATATCTATCCTTTAATTTTTTTAGTTTTATTTTATTGTATCATGTTCACTGAAGCTCGAGTATTTAATTGCATTGTGGTCCATCTTTTTGGAAGGCTGAAGAAGCTGCACGAGAGTCAAAGGTGGTCAAACAAGACCGTTATGCAGAGATGAGGAGGAGGAAGGAGGAAGAGCGTGAGGCACACGAGCGTTTGTTGGTGGGCTAATAGTGTTGATGTTTATTTTATTTTTAGTATTAGCTTTCTTATGATTTATTAATTGAAAAAAGTGCATGGTTTGTCATGGTTCATATAGGAGGAGGAGGCCAAAGCTCAGAAGGCTAAGGAGGAGGAAGCTGCTGCATTAGAGTTTGATAAGTGGAAAGGTGAGTTTTCAGTTGATGATGAAGGTACCCTTGAAGAGGTGGAGGACAATGCTGAAGATTTGGTAGCCAATTTTGTTGAATATATAAAGGTTATTTTCCTGTACTATATACATTCTTATTTTCCTTAATCTCTTGGTTGATATTTGCCCTAATCTACATCTTTCAGTGGGGCATCAAAACCTAATAACATTAGCTAGTATTATATTATCATATTTGAAGAGGTTTTATAGCCATTCTAATTTATTAACTTAATTGTGTATTCAGAAGCACAAATGCATTCCCTTAGAAGACCTTGCAGCAGAATTTAAATTACGTACACAGGTATTATTTATCTTTTCTTCTCGTATCTGCATTAGTCTGTTTGTTCCCTTGATAACACTGGTATCAATTAGAACACGAAAATAGAATAGAGATTCAAAAGGAAAAGCCCCTACCCAGAATCAATTGGATTCTGCTAGGGTTCTACTAGAATTTTATTAGAAGAAGATGAATTACAATAGAGAGAACTCCCACTAGGATCCCACGACCCTCCCCTCACTGATTCCACAATCAGCTTCTCTATTAACCAACCCCCCTTCCTTTCCCGCCCAATGTGCTATTTATAGGCACATTCCCTAACTAACTCTAACTGACATAAGGGTATAGCAGTAATCCTACTATCCCTGAACCCAAACATCCCTCTTCCCTCTCCTATACACATTTCTAATGATGGGCCTTGGCCTATCAATACCCCTCCCTAAGAGACTCAACTTGTCCTCAAGTTGGAAATCTGGAAAACTGTTTTAAATGATGGTTGCCTTTTCCCAAGTGTAGTCATGTTCAGGCAGATTCTTCCACTTGATCAAAACTTCCATATGCCCTTGATTATCTTCTCTGCTGCCTTTGACTTCTTCAGGAGAGGCTTGTAACTCCCATTCCTCATTTAACATGGGTGGAAGAGCCTGAGGATGTTGATGAGGTTTCATGGCCTTCTTCAAGAGGGACACATGGAACACAGGGTGCATTTTTGTTTGGCTTGGCAGGGCTAATTTATAAGCCACAACCCCTATTTTCTCAATCACTTGATAAGGGCCATAATACCTTGGAGCCAACTGGTCTCTGTAGTCTGTGCCAAAGATTTCAGTTTGTAAGGTTGCAATTTGAGATACACCCAGTCTCCTACCTCAAAAACCAGCTCCCTTCTATGTTTATCTGCCTGTTGTCTCATCAAATTTTGAGATTTAGCTAGGTTTGTGAAAAGATAAAAAGATGAATATATTTCAAGACTTTATTATTGCATACTTGATTGATTACAAAGAGATGGCTTATCCCTTTAAATAAAGAGATAGCAAAAACAGAAAGAAGAAATCAGTAACTAACATAAGTTAGTTACTGATATAACAACCTAACAACTAATTAGGCATGTGATAAATTGGCCTATTGTGCATGTGACAAATGAGCCAATTTACTCAACATAGGAACTATAAGAATAACTAATTGTTATTCTCTAATATACCCCCTGAAACTGAGGGTAGTTGACTAAGGATGCTGAGTCAATAACTCTGAGTTGCTTTCTTAGGTTTAGAAACCTATCAGTGGCCAAAGGCTTGGTGAGCACATCTGCTGTCTGAAATTCAGAAGGGCGCATCTGTTGTCTGAAATTTAGAAGGGATGTGTTTCACTTGAAGAGACTTAGCCTGAATTCTATCCCTTACAAAAAATAGGTCAAGTTTTATATGTTTAGTTCTATTATGAAGCACAGGATTGTGAGACATGCTCACTGTGCTTAGATTATCACATAGAATGAGAGGAACTTGATGAGGGATCTTGAGTTCAGAAAACAAGGACTCAGCCCAAATCATTTCTTGAGCAGCAAGAGCAAGGCTCCTGTATTCAGCTTCAGTGCTGGATCTGGAGATTGTTTACTGCTTCTTAGACCACCAAGTAACTAGATTAGGACCAACAAACAAACAAGCCCCTGAGATGGATTTCCTGTCATCAAGATCAGTGGCCCAATCTGTATCACATAGAGTTGTGAGGGTGATAGGAAGAGAGGAATTAGAAACAACAGGTTTGAGATGCAAGCCAAGATGAAGAGTGCCTTGTAGATATCTTAGGATCCTTTTGACAACAACCCAATGTTGTTCCAGAGGATTGCTCATGAATTGACACACCCTGTTTACACTATAGGCTAAGTCAGGTCTTGTAATAGTGGCATATTGAAGAGCTCCAACTATTGACCTGTACATAGTAGGGTTATCAAAAGCTCTGGACTCTGTTTTAGTTAGCCTGCAAGTGGTTGCCATAGGAGTGATACTAGGCTTGGCAGATTCCACAGAGGCTTTACTGAGCAGGTCTCTAATATATTTGGTTTGAGTGAGAAACAGAGTACCATCCCTGATGTGTTAAACCTCAATGCCCAAAAAATAGTCCAGGTTGCCTAGTTTCTTGAGTGCAAAGGCAGTGGTGAGTTTGTCCACAAGGGCAGAGATTTTTGGGGCTGAAGTACCAGTGATGATTATGTCATCAACATAGACTAACACAAACAATTGGTAGGTATTGGTGAGGGAGATAAATAGAGAATTATCACATTTGTTATTCTGAAATCCTAAATGAATGAGAGTGCTCTTGAATTTCTCAAACCATTCCCTAGGAGCTTGTTTGAGACCATATAAGGCCTTGTGTAACTTGCACACAGTGGTCTTGTCACCATTATGAAAACCAATAGGCTGAGTCATATATACCTCCTCATGAAGAACACCATTTAGGAAAGCATTATTGATGTCCAGTTGTTGAATGGACTAACCATAAGTGACAGCTAGAGTGAGGAGAATTCTGATAGTGATAGGTTTGATGACAGGGGAAAATGTCTCATTGTAGTCAATTCCAGGAACTTGATGAAATCCCTTTGCAACAAGCCTGGCTTTATACTTGGAAATTGAACCATCAGGATTCTCTTTAATCCTAAATACCCATTTGCATCCAATGGCCTTCTTATGTGGAGGTAAGGCACCTAGGGACCAAGTGCCTAGCTTTTTCAGTGCATCATACTCTTCCTGCATTGCTGCCTTCCATACTGGACTGAGAAGGGCCTCTTTGGGAGTAGAAGGTTCAGTGTGAGCCAAGAAAAGGCTTTCAAGACTGGGTAGGATAGACTTCTTGATGTCATCCTTAGATCTAGTTGTCATAGGATGAGAAGGGAGAGGTGGAGGAAGAGAAGTAAATGAGGAAGGACTAGATGCAGTGGTTGAGGGTAAGTCAGAGGAGGGTGAGGTAACAGGGTTATGGCTAGAGTGTGTAAAGTCAGTAGTAGGGGTCAGGTTTGGAGATAAGGGTGGATTAGGTTGGGTATATGAGGTTACTGAATGAGTAGGGTTTGTTGCTAATTGAGTAGGATTTGTTGGTGCAAGGTTGATATGTGAGGTATGGATGTGGTTAGGTAAATTTGTTAGAGACGAGGATAGATGATCAGTAATGATGGGAGAGCCAAGTATGGAACTGTTTTTGAAGGGGAAAGCTGATTCATTGAATTTAACATCCTTGGAGATGTATAGTCTGCCATCCTTGGATAGGCATTTGTATCCTTTGTGCATAGATGAATACCCTAAGAAGGTACATTCAGTGGACTTGTAGTCAAGCTTGTGAGTGTTGTATGGTCTGAGGAGAGGGAAACAAGCACATCCAAAGACTCTTAAAGTTGTATAGTCTGGAGCAGATCCAAATAGGTTGAAGTGAGGTGATTTATTGTTGAGGGTGGCAGAGGGTAGTCTGTTGATAAGGTACACAGCTGTAGTAAATGCATATTCCCAGAATGATTGAGGTAGGCCAGCATGGGCTAATAAAGTCAGCCCTGTTTCAACTATATGTCTGTGTTTTCTTTCCATTGTGCCTTGTTGGTGATGAGTGTGGGGGCAGGACAATCTGTGGAGGATACCTAGATTGGAGAGATAGTTAGTGAATGGTCTGAACTCTCCCCCTCCATCAGTTTGAACAGCCTTGATGGTTTTGTTAAACTGAGTGAGAATCAGTTTGGTAAATTGTGTGAAGATGGTAAGGGTTTCATATTTTTGTTTAAGTAAAAATATCCAAGTATGTTTGGTTTTGGCATCTACAATGGAGAGATAGTATTTAAAACCAGACTCAGAGATAACTGGTGAGGGGCCCCATAGGTCTAGATAAAGTAAATCAAAGGCATTAGAATAAGAGGTGATGGAGTTAGGAGAGTGAAGTCTATGAGACTTGCCATAACAACATGCATTACAAAAATCAGGAACTGTTTTATTTGAATGAGAAATATTACAAGCAAAGAGGACAGTGTTTACAACAGAGGTGTGAGCATGTCCTAAATGACAATGCCACAAGAATTCAGTAGAAAAATGCCTAGAAGTAGGACTATCTAATACAGGGGACTTGAACTGTCCAGTTGGAGTAGGAAATGAGGCACAATAGGCTGACTTTTTTGGAAATAGGCTCTGGAAGGCATAGAGGCCCTCAGAGGTGAGGGAGCCTTTGAGAAGAATGGTGTAAGAACCCCGTGATTTGACAAAACAGTCATAAGGATGAAACTCAAAATAGCAGTTATTATCTTTAGCAAATTGGGAAACACTGATTAGGTTCTTAGTAATAGAAGGCACAAGAAGAAGATTATGTAAAGATAGAGACAAATGAGGGTATAAAGGAGAGGGGAAAGTGCTTGTGCCACTGCAAGAAATAGGTTCTTTTGTGCCATTACCCATGTAGAGGTGTTCAGGGCCAAATTGTTCTGCTGTTTGGTGAACCAGAGTAGGATCTGATGTGATGTGGTTGGTGGCACCTGAATCTGGGAACCATAGTGAGTGCTTGGTGTTTGAGTCACCTGTGCTGACATTCATGGCATATGGTGGGTAGGTTGATATGTGAGGATGTTGAGGACCAAGGAATGTATAAGGAGGCACAGGGGGTCTAGGGTTAGGCATAGGAGATTGGTAGTAGGGGTAATATGGTGCAGGATTAGGAGAATAATTTTGGCTAGTGTAAGGAGTGGTAGGTTTGTAGGAGTTGTGGTCAGGTCTTGGTCCTCTGGATAAGGGATTTTGTGTGTTGGTGTAGTGAGATGTAGGGTAAGGATAGGGATAGGCAGGGTGAGTACAGAAGAAGCTGCTACCAAACCCATTTGAGGGTCTTGATCCTCTGCCAAATCTTGTATTTCTTCTGTTAAAACAACCCCCTCTTGACCCATTAGTGAAAGAATTAGGGTTAGAGTCAAATCTGTGGTTGGGAGGAAATGTTGTAGGTGGAAAGTTAGGATTGAAGTGGGCAGGGATTGATCCAGATTCAGTGGATTGATGTGAAGTAGGGATAGTGGCAATGTTGGCAGAAAGAGCATCAGAGACTGCTTTATGCTTGTTCTTGATGAGTCTTGACTCAAAGGTCAAGAGGAATTGCTCAAGGTCATTGATGGAAGGTGGGCTAATTTGGCTTTCAATGGCAGTGATGATAGTTTGAAATTCCTCACCTAATCCATCAAGAACATAGTCTATGTGTTCAGCAATTGAGATAGGTGTTCCAATAGATGCTAGAGAGTCAGTGATGCACTTGGTTTTTGAGAAGTATTCTGAGATAGTGTTGTTGCCCTGAGAGATGGTACGCAATTGAGCCCTAAGTTGCCTGCTTCTAGCCTTTGTGTGGGCGTTGCAGTAAGAGTGAAGTTCATCCCATAGTTGAGAGGATAATGTGCAGCCAATAACTCTGGTGTGAAGAGAGTCAGAGATGGAGTTGAGGATCCAAGCAAACACGGTTTGATCTTGTTCTTCCCAACTGAGATATGAGGGATTGAATTGATGGTGGCTATAGTCAAATTCAGATAAGAACTTTGGTGGAATTTCAGTAGGATGAATGAATCTGATGGCCCTGTTTGACTTGAGGACAGAGACCATAAATTGACTCCAAGTGAGATAGTTTTTCTCACTAAGTTTGATAGAGGGAATAGGAAGAGAAAGAGATGGAGAAACTGCTCGAATTGGAAGAGCAGAGGAATAGGAAGGTGGTGGAGAGGAAGGATCAGTGGTAGTGGCCATAAGGGCGATTGATACCATGTGAAAAGATAAAAAGATGAATATATTTCAAGACTTTTATTTATTGCATACTTGAATGAATACAAAGAGAAGACTTATCTCTTTAAATAAAGAGATAGCAAAATCAGAAAGAAGAAATCAGTAACTAACATAAGTTAGTTACTGAAATAACAACCTAACAACTAATTAGGCATGTGCTAAATTGGCTTATTGTGCATGTGATAAATGAGCCAATTTACTCAGCGTTAAGAATAACTAATTGTTATTCTCTAATAAGGTTATCCTTCAATTCTGTCAGCATACTATCCCTCTCAACAACCATTGTGTTAACCTCTTCTACCTTAGAAGGTATAGCCCCTGCTTTGAGTAATGTAGGAGGATCCCTCCCATATAAGGCCCTAAAAGGGGTCATCCCTGCTGAACTATTATAATTAGAGTTAAACCAAAATTCAGCCCAATGCAGCCATTCTATCCACTATTTAGGTTTAGGACCCACAAAGCACCTAAGGTAAGTTTCCAAGCACCTATTGGCCACTTCAGTTTGACCATTAGTTTGGGGGTGGTAGGAAGTGCTTAACCTTAACCGAGTACCTGCCATCTTGAATAACTCCTTCCAAAAGTGACTCAAAAATAAGGGATCCCTATCAGAGACTATGGAGATAGGGAATCCATGCAATTTCACCACTTCTTTTATAAATAGAGTAGCCACATCCTTGGCTGAATAAGGATGCCCTAAAGCAAAGAAGTGGACATACTTAGTTAACCTGTCCACCACCACAAAGATAGTGTCCTTTCCCTTTGCCTTAGGCAATCCCCCAATGAAGTCCATAGAAATATCCATCCAAACATGTTGGAGTATGGGCAGGGGTTGCAGTAGACCTGCTGGGGCCAAGGTAGAATATTTATTCCTTTGGCAAATCTCACAACTTTCCACAAATCTTTTGATGTCTGCCTTCATGCCATCCCAAAACAAAAAACTGGCCACTTTCTTATAGGTCCTGAAATGCCCAGAATGACCACCCATAGGAGTGTCATGACACTCTGCAAGAATAACAGAGACTCTGTTGGAGGTTTTTGGCAGAACCAACATTCCTTTATAATACAACACACCCTTTTTCAACTCATAACCTGGATGTGAGTCAGGGGAAATAACTAATTCTTGCATCACCCCTTTCCATTTGGAATCCTGTTGTAATTCTTCATTCCAATTATCCCTTTCTGCACTTGAGACCAGGGACATGGAAGAATAGAACTGCTTCCTAGAAAGAGCATCAAAAACTGAGTTCTCCCTTCCTGGCTTATACTGGATTTCAAAATCCAAACCAACCAATTTCATTGCCCACTTGAACTGCTCTTCTGAGAAGAGCCTCTGATCAGTTAGGAATTTTAGACTTTTCTGGTCTGTCCTGATTATGAAATGCCTCCCCATCAAGTAGTGCTTCCATTTCTGGATGGCTTGAACCAAGGCCATGAGCTCCTTCTCATAGACTGATTTGTGCTGAGCCCTCTTAGACTGATTTGTGCTGAGCCCTCATAGACTGATTTGTGCTGAGCCCTCACAGACAACCTTGACTCCAAAAGGCCAAAGGCCTTCCTTCCTACATTAAGACTGCCCCAAGACCATTAATAGATGCATCCTTACTAGATGTGGCCCAAATACTCAATGTTGGGTTGGCCAAAGCTGCATTTCTTCATATTGGCCCTTAATGAGTGATCCAGTAGGGTGGCCAACACTGCTTGCAGATGCTGAACATGAGAATCTAAATCAGGGCTATAAACCAAAATATCATCAAAGAATACCAGAGTGAACTTCCTCAAGTAGGGTTTCAGGATATCATTCATGAGGGCTTGGAAGGTAGATGTAGCATTAGTCAGGCCAAAGGGCATGACAAGGAATTCATAGTGGCCCTCATGTGTCCTAAAGGTTGTCTTCTCAATATCTTCTACCCTCATCCTTATTTGGTGATAACCTGATTTTAGGTCAAGCTTGGAAAATACCCTGGCTTCCCCCAACTCATCCAACAACTCTTCAACTATGGGAATAGGAAACTTGTTGGGAATGGTAATCTTGTTTAAAGCCCTATAATCTACACAAAATCTCCACCCCCCATCCTTCTTCTTGACTAAGATTATAGGACTCAAATAGGGGCTTATGCTGGGCCTAATGACACCACCTTCTAACATCTCAGCCACCAATTTCTCTATCTCAGATTTCTGATAGTATAGGCATTTATTATCACAAAATTGAGCCTCAATTGAGCCTAGAATCCAAGTGATAACCTGTACATCCTTTGTGGCCCACGCAGCTAACTCAGCCGTTGCATTGGGTGCAGGAGAAGATCTGTGAATATGACCCCATAGTCCTTTCCCTTTCACGAACATCTTAAACTGAAACTCCTAGGCATAATAGTTTTACCCATTAAAACGAGCACACAAATTCTCAAGGGCCATGGAAAAATCAAGGAAACAAGAAACCAAGAAACCAATAAGCCAAGAACCAGAGGAGACTAAAAAAAGGCCAAGAACAAATAAAAGTCACTGTTGCCTCTAAAGAACTCGTGATACCATATCACAAAATTGGCTTGATGCCTTTTTCTCTTATTCCTCCCTCATATATATAGTACATCACCCTTTAATGGGAATCTTTCCCATTTACAACTAATAATTACATGATTATTGCATTTCCTATTTCGTAGGCTGAATATTAGGAAACCTAAATAAATACAATGAATATGCGAATATATGATTTCCTAATTTATATAACTAATAATAGGAAATCAACTATATACATTTTATAGCCAATAAGACCAAATAGATTCTGCTGAATCCTTGCCTAACATTTATAGGGTCTTATATTAGGTATCTCAACATTTTTCTTTAAGTGGACAGCATGATCATGTTTTCTAGAGGGTGGAAGTCCCTGAGGGTCTAGGAATACCTGTTGGTACTGCTGCAACAACTTATTCAAGGCAGCTGGAATCACCTTCCCTTGACAAGGTTGGAAGGATGGGTCAGAATGTAACACCAGCCCTTGCCCTTCTTGCAATAGCACCTGCATCAATGCTCCATAAGACACTTCTGTCCTGGTCAAGGCTAGATCCCCCACCAAAGTAATTAGAGCCCCTTCCTTCTTCATAGTTAGGGTCATTTTTCCAAAGTCAACTCTCACTTCTCCCAAACTTGCCAACCATTCTAACCCCAACACAATATCCACCCCCTTCAACCCAAATAGGTAGAAATCCTGGATCACCTCCCATTCCTGCAAAATCAGTTTGAGATTTGGGCACCTTCCAACACAACTAATCTGGTGTCCATCTCCCACTTCTACAGTGTAGGGCTTAGTCTTCTCCACCCTCAACTTCAAATTCTCTACCAATTTCTTAGAAATAAAATTGTGGGATGCCCCATAATCAATCATAACCACCACTGGATTGTCACTAATGGTGCCCTTAATCTTCCAAGACTTGGTAGAAGTGAGCCCTTTCATAGAACATAGAGATAGTTGCAATGAATCAAGATTTTCCCCTCTGCCCTCCACTATTGCTTCTTCATTATCTTCCTCTTCCTCAGCTATAATGATCATACTTAACTGTTTATTTTTGCACACATGCTCCCTAGAAAAAGGCTCATCACATCTGAAACATAAGCCTATTTCCCTCTTCTCCTTCATCCCAGCACTAGAGAGCCTTCTGAACTCCCCCTTTCCTCTAGCACCTTCAACTTCTTGAGAAGTTTTGTGAGATCCTGCAACACTCCCCACATATGAGCCTTCCCTTCTACTACTACTTGTGGAGGTAGGGTCTAAGGTTACTACCTTACTATAAGAACCTCCTCTGAATGGCCCTATAGATTTTGTATTGGAGGAATTAGGCCTCTTTGTTACCACCATATTCTTTTGTTCAATAAGAATAGCCTTCCTAATTATCTCATGCAGAGTTGATAATTCATATAGCCTCACTTCTACCCTTATTTCTTCCTTTAGTCCATTAAGGAAAATCCCCCTCACGAATTCCTGGTTAACCTCCTGTAGAGCCCCTACATACCTTTCAAATTCTTCAACATAGGCTTCAATAGTGCCTTCTTGTTTCAAGGATAGGAGCAATTCAAAGGGATTCTGCACCATAGAGGGTTGGAACCTTCTTACCACTGCTAGCTTGACCCCTTTTGCTTTCCACCTCTTCGTCATTCTCACTTCCTTCTCCCATCGAATTTCCCCCTTTCTCAATCCCTAATTTGGTGGCAATAGCAGCGAGCAAGTCCTCGGTTTTCTGCATTCGTGCCTCATTCAACTCCAATCTGAGACGAATTTCCTCCCTTTCTCTTCGCAAATCATCATGATCTTGCGATCCACTATCAACCTCTTTAGCCATGCTTCTGGTTGACACCATATACCCGAATTCAGCGGCAGCGGTGATGGTGTTTCCAATCCTCAGGCACCAAGAAAGGTGCTCTGTATCACTGGTATCAATTAGAACATGAAAATAAAATAGAGATTCAAAAGGAAAAGCCCCTACCCATAATCAATTGGGTTCTGCTAGGGTTCTACTAGAATTTTATTAGAAGAAGATGAATTACAATAGAGAGAACTCCCACTAGGATCCCACGACCCTCCCCTCACTGATTCCACAATCAGCTTCTCTATTAACCAACCCCCCTTCCTTTCCCGCCCAATGTGCTATTTATAGGCACATTCCCTAACTAACTCTAACTGACATAAGGGTATAGTAGTTATCTTGCTATCCCTGAACCTAAACACCCCTCTTCCCTCTCATATACACATTTCTAATGATGGGCCTTGGCCTATCATCCCTTCTTGACCACATCATCTTTTCTTACATTGGTTGTTACTTTTTATGATAGAACATTATGCCTCTATTCGATCCATGTAGCTGACCCCACATTATGAGATTAAGGTTTGATTATTGTTGGTTTGTACTATAAGTTTCATGGGAGGAACACTGTACCATGCTAATGTTTTATGGAATTTTGAGAAAATCATAATACTTGTTATTAGGAAAATATACTTGTGAGATGGCTCTCAAACCTTCTTTTTCCCTTCCTCCCCCTCTAAAAATCAACTTGCAAATAGACCTTAAGAGAGAAAGAGTAAGGGGAAACAAAGGAGATGTGAGGCACTGGGAGAACATGATATTCCATTAATTACTAAGAATGTTACAGTACGTGAGTGGTCCTTTATCTCTATTTCACAAATACTGCAACTAAACAATGACGTTTAACCTTAAATTTGGTAGTTTAACTTGTATTTTGCTTTCTTTTATCATTTTATGGGTGTTAAGCCAACTGGTTAGATCCCTTTGTAATTTTCATAAATTATTAAGCACAAGTAATGTTTTGTTTGACTCCATATTAGTATGCTTAAATGTGAATCAAAATGTTATAGTCAGTACTGTTAGAGTAATTTATTTTTAAACTACAAAATGTCCATGGACTTCCTTGTTGATAATACCATAAACTACTGCAGGAATGTATCAATCGCATCAGTTCACTTGAAAGTATGGGTAAGTGCCTCTCTTTTTAGGTTCTCACTAACCTGAAGTATTTTCTATTCCCTCCTTTTTTAAATTTTGGATTTTTGTCGTCTCGATCACCATGCTCCCCTTTGAATTCACATATAGCCAATTTGCCATAGACCATAATAGATGCCAATAAGATGGCTAATTGAAGAAATATTAGACACGTGGGATAATGAAAATTATATTATAACAAAATGTCAGATGTTATGAGTTATCCCATATTCTTGCTGGCTACCCATATATTTGAACCTTCCTGCATGGAATACCTAGACATATTAGAATATTGTATTAAAAACTTTTTTTTATATTAGTTTAACTTGTTATTCTTTCTATTATTCTGTTAGAGTTTTGTTAATGTAAATAGTGAGCTAGCAGTTGTTATAACTGCTCAGTCACTATAAAAGAAGCTCAAGTCTTCTCTTGTAAATCACTTTTGAATAATAGAAATTCTGAACTAGAAGGTTCTTTCTCTCTCACTCTTCATTGCTTCAAGTTCTCTTTCGTCTCTGTTTTCTCATTTCTTACATGGTATCACGCCGCCATGGCTGCCACAACTACAACCACTGGGACCTGTCCTTCTTCTCCTCTTTCTCTCCTTCCGCTACGTCACCACTGCAAGCGGTTTCTTCTCCGCTCGTTCTTCCTCTTCCTTCGATGAAATTGACAGAGAAAAATTACGTAGTATGGAGGCATTTCATGCTTGCAACCCTAACTTCGAATCGTGCAAATCGATTCGTCTTAGGCATTGAGATTCCTCATCGATTTCTCAATGACGAAAGCACGAAGCCGATAGTTACGATCTCAACTTCGTTCTATCTCGCAAGGTTCAAGTTCTATCTCAGAATACTTTACTAAAATCAAAAGTCTTGTAGATGCATTGATTTTCATTGGAACTCCCATCTCCAACTCGGAACACATTGATTACATACTTAATGGCCTCAATGAAGAATATCAACCTATTATTACCTCCATTGAGAGTCAAATGGATCTTCCAACAATTCATAACCTAGAATCTTTTCTTCTCACCTTTGAAGCACGTCTTGAAAAAGGAAAACACAAAGCTCTTTCAGATGCTTTATCAGTTAATGTAGCTTTGGATTCGCCTCATCATTCCAAACCTGTAACTTTGAATCTGAAGTATTCATTAATGGCTCCTTCGTCATTCTATCCTTCGCGATTTGAACAACAAAATCCTTCTCAATTTACTGGTTTTGTTACTTCTGACAATCACCATGGTGGATATGGTGGTCGGCGAGGCAATTACGGTGGTCGGCGAGGCAATTACGGTGGTCGTCACCGAGGAGGAAGAACTCAGGGACGATCTTCGTCTTTCTACATCTATTGCAACCGTCCTGGTCATGACGTCATCATTTGCTATTATGCGCCTCCTAATTTTGGAGGATCTCTATCCTACGCTGGTCCACCTGGACGCCACATGCCTCAATTGCCCAACTACATGCCACATCAGCACCAAATGCCTTCAACTAATCACTTTCTACCCAGCTTTGGGCCTGCTACATATCCGGCCCACTTCTATCCGGAGTATCCTGGTGAATTACTACATGGACAAGCTGGACCTTACTCTTCTCAATTTAGTGGTGATTCTCTTCTTGGGCTAGGCCCATCACCTGGCCATAGATACACTCATCAGTCCTATGCCATACAACACGAGGTGGTCATCGTGAGAATTGTGAGCCTCCTTCTTCTAAAGACACAAAACGGGTAACTAGGTACCCTGATTCTAGAGCAACTAATCATCTGACAGCAGATGCCTCTCTTGTGCATGAACTAGTTGAGACATTTGGCCATGACCACATTTATATGGGTAATGGCAAGGGTATTCCTATCAAGTCTGTTGGACATTCTTCTTTTACTTTTAATCCTTTTGCTTCCTTATCATTAAATAACCTTTTGTTTGTTCCAGCCATCACCAAAAATCTTATTAGTGTATCTCAGATTGCCAAAGATAATTGTTGTTATTTTGAATTTCATCCTTATGATTGTTTTGTAAAATCACAGGGTACTAATCAAATTCTGCTACATCGATCTCTAACCAAGGAAGGACTATATGCCTTTCAAGGTCTTCTTTCTTCATCTCCGTCTTGCAATGTTCCCTCGTCTTTCATTCACACCTCTAGAAGTTTTGGTTTGCCTATTTCACAGTCTTCTTGTTCTAGTCAATGTAATAATCATAGGTCAAGTCAATGTAATAATTCTAGTTCACAACCACGTCATACTTCTAGTTCTATTTCTGTTTTCCCTCTGTGGCACTCTAGGTTAGGCCACCCTCATGAGGCTATTGTAAAGAATATTTTGCCATTGTGTAAGATACCTCATACTAATAAAACTGTGTTTGATTTCTACACCTCTTGTTGCATGGGTAAAGCTCATAGACTTTATGCACCCACTTCTACCACAGTTTATACTAACCCCTTTGATTTAGTCTATGTTGATTTATAGGGTCCTGCTCCTGTACACTCTGTTACAGGATTCAGATACTATCTCCATTGTTGATGCTTACATCAAACACTCATGGATTTTTCTGTTAAAACTTAAGTCTGAAACACTTTCTATGTTTCAATATTTCTAAAAGTTTGTTCACACACAATTTCATCACTCTGTTAAAGCAGTCCAGAGTGATTATGGTGGTGAATTCAGACCTTTTACTGCTTTCTTAAAGTCGTGTGGGATTGTGCATAGGATATCCTATCCTCACACACATCACCAACAAGGCACTGTGAAAAGGAAGCATAGACATATAGTGGAAGCAGGTCTTACCTTGTTGAGTCATGCCCATTTACCTATGATTTATTGGGATCATGCATTCATTACTGCTGTTTTCCTAATCAATAGGCTTCCATCTCATTCTCTAAAGTTTCAGTCACCATTTCAAATCCTGATTGGAAAATCACCTGATTATACCAAACTTAAAGTCTTTGGGTGTGCATGTTTTCCTTTAATAAGACCCTTCAGCAAACACAAGTTAAGTCCTAGAAGTTCTGAATGTATTTTCCTTGGATACTCCTTGAGTCACAAAGGCTACAAGTGTCTCTCTAAGGATGGGAGAATTTACATTTCAAAAGATGTAATTTTCAATGAATACCATTTTCCCGCTACCACATCTAATTCAACCACTTCTTCTGTGTCATCTATGTCTTCACACCTGCCTATGACTCTTCATCCTGTACCTCATAATTTTTTTTCTTCTTTGCCTTCTTCTTCACCCTCTTATACTTCTAGTCATCCTGGTCATTCTCTGTCTTCTCCTCCTCATCCTGTATCTACTTCACCTCCTGACATGACTAGAATCTTCCTCTACTCCTAACTCTTCTCCTATTTCTGCTTCCTCACTCTCTGAGTATCAGCCCTCTGATTCTTCACCCTCCTCCTCTATATCCCCAAATTCCTCTTCACCTCACTTATCTCATCCAATGCAGACCATATCAAAATCTGGTATACACAGGACTATAGTTCCTAGTGTGCAGCTCACTCAATATGAGCCTTCTAATGCCAAATCTGCTCTGGCTAATCCAGTTTGGCATCAAGCCATGGAAGCTGAATATAATGGCCTCGTGGCTTTGGGGCACTTGGACCTTAATGCCCCTACCTTCTCACAAACAAGCAATTGGGTGCAAATGGGTCTTTAGAGTCAAAGAAAACCCAGATGGTACTGTTAACAAATACAAGGCTAGGCTTGTTGCAAAGGGGTTTCATCAAAAGCATGGAGTAGACTACAATGAAACATTCTCTCCTGTCATTAAACCTGTCACAATAAGAATTCTGCTCACTCTTGCTGTCACACATCACTGGTTAATTGAGCAGTTGGATATCAACAATGTCTTTCTCAATGGCATTTTGGAAGAAGTTTACATGACCCAACCTGTTGGCTTTCAACATGAAGACAAGACCCTAGTGTGCAAACTCAACAAGGCTATCTATGGCTTAAAACAGGCTCCTAGACAATGGTTTGAGAGGTTAAAAGGTTCTCTCATCAAGCTTGGCTTCAATATCAACAAGTGTGACAACTCCTTGTTCATACACACATCTCTCACTCATCAACTCTGCATTCTAGTATATGTTGATGATATCATTGTGATAGGATCATCCTCCTCTCTAGTCAAACAGGTTATTAAGGATCTTAGCAACACCTTTGCTTTAAAGCAATTAGGGCCTCTAGACTATTTCTTAGGAATTGAAGTCAAGCACAAACAAGATAGTTCTCTTTTTCTTTCACAGTCCAAATACATTCATCACCTTCTTGATAAAGCCAACCTGACTACTGCCAAAGCTCACATAACTCCTATGGCCAGCAACTGCAAGCTTACCAAACATGGCTCTGACTTGTTTGAAGATCCAACCTTTTATAGGTCTATTCTTGGAGCTTTACAATATGCCACTATAACTAGACCTGACATTACCTATTCTGTAAACAAAGTCTGTCAATTTTTGGCCAAGCCTCTAAATGCTCATTGGACCGCAGTAAAAAGAATACTTAGATATCTCCAAGGCACCAAATCCTTGGGTTTGTCTATCACTTCTGCCAGTGCGAATTCTGACCTCTCTCTCATTGCCTATTGTGATGCTGACTGGGCTTTTGACATGGATGATAGAAAATCCACTTCTGGAGCTTGTCTCTACCTACACTCTAATCTTGTTACCCGGTGGTCTAAGAAACAACAAACTATCTCAAGATCAAGCACTGAAGCAGAGTACAGTAGTCTAGCTCTAGCCACTCAGGAATTGATGTGGATTGAGTCCTTGCTCAAGGAACTCCATGTGCCCTATATCACACCTACTATATATTGTGACAATTTAAGCACCATAGCCATGTCTCACACTCCTGTGCTACACAATAGGACAAAACACATTGAGCTAGACCTCTATTTTGTCAGGGACAAAATCCACAACAAAACTCTCACTGTGAAGTATATTCCTTCAGAGTTTCAAACTGCAGATATTCTAACCCAACCTCTACCTAATAATCAGTTCATGATCTTGAGGAATCAACTGAAAATTCTTGACATCAATTCAGATCTCTAACCTAGTCAAAGCTCTTGTCAACCACCCTTCTTTTCAGGGGGGAAATATTAGAATATTGTATTAAAAGCTTTGTTATATTAGTTTAGCTTGTTATTGTTTCTGTTATTCTGTTAGAGTTTTGTTAATGTAAATAGTGAGCTGACAATTGTTATAACTGCTCAATCACTATAAAAGAAGCTCAAGTCTTTTTTTGTAAATCACTTTTGAATAATAGAAATTTTGAACCAGAAGGTTCTTTCTCTCTCACTCTCCATTGCTTCAAGTTCTCTTTGGTCTCTGTTTTCTCATTTCTTACAAGACATGATGCTAAATTAGTAATGCATTATGTTGGTTAACCTATTACCGAATATGTTTTTGTTTTTAACTAGCAGTAATTTTTCTCTTTGTGCAATCAAGGTGCATAGATTATACTCTGACTTGCATACTTTCTGTCCAAAAAAGAAAAGAAAAACAAGCTGTGTCAAAGTGAAGAGACTGTTTTAGAATTGCTGATAAGTTTTCATCTTTATCTTATACAAAAAAAGTTTTCATCTTTATTATTGCTAACTTTATTTTCTTGTCCATTGTACTTAAATTTTGCCATCATTAACTCCTGACTTTGACATCTACTAAAGAAATATATTGCATCTGGAAGAAGTTAATTTACCTTTGTACATTAGGAGGGGATCCACTTACTCCAAGAGTGAGTGAAAAAAATCTACTCTACATCCTAGTCATTTATTCTTGAGAAATCTAATGGTTTAAATCTATTCACTGATTCAAATCATTAGATTTTCTAAACATGAATGATTAGGATGTAGAGTAAATTTTTTCCACTTATCAGGTAAGTGGATCCCCACCCTTGTACATTATGTTGACATTGTTTCGTGTGTGGGCATTTCCACAATGAATTAAGTTCTGCTTTTATTCCCCTTCACAAGTCTGTAGAATTTTGTATTTTACTATAGAGAAGGAAAACTTCAAATATGGAAGTAATAGAAATTATCCACTTTTTTAATGCTCACTAACCTCTATTCAGGACATGGTAAAAGCCTATAAGGAACACTCCAGCTTCTTTTGTTTTATTTGTTGCTTAAACTTGTGTAATTATTTATTGCTCAATCTGACACTGCTGAAGAGATCAATGTTTCCATGGTCATAATGTAAATTAGTTACAACTCAATTAAACTCTTCTGCAATTATACTATAGAAAATGTTGCTGGCCTTTTAAAATGTCTCTCCGTTTTGTATATTTCTGACTGATGTTTATAAAATGGTGGCCAAATATACGAGACTTGTACCTAGTGTGATTTGAGTAGATGTATGCAGTCTTATCCCTGCAAACAGAGAGACTGTTTTCAGGTTTTGACTGATGTTTAATATCGTAATGAATTTATTTCATGCAACAGGTCGGCTTTCCGGTGTGATGGATGACAGAGGAAAATACATTTACATCTCACAAGAAGAAATGAAAGCTGTTGCTGATTATATTAAGCGGCAAGGGAGGGTTAGCATTTCCCACCTGGCTAGTAAATCGAACCAGTTCATTGATTTAGAGCCAAAAGATCATTACATCGAGGACATAAGTAATGTGGGGGAGATAACTGTCAATTGATGTGGATTTTTTACTCGGGTGGAGGAAAATCATGTACATCAGAAAAAGAATGCAATATCTGGTTTTCTTAGGAATGAGACTTGAATTTGAAGTTTAAATAACTTTAGTATGTAACTGAAACTAAGATTTTAGTTTGGGACTTGAATTTGAAGTTTAAATAACATCCGTATGTAACTGGAACTAAATTTTTAGATTTTTTTTTTGCTGATCTTATACTATTCCGAAAGATTAGTTCATTACCTAAAGGGTGAGCAATACTCTTGGTAGTACCAAAAAAATACTGTTGTGAGAGAGAATTTATTGATGGGAAACTTAGACAACATAAGTTAATGAATAGCCTCCCAAAAACATGTTTTTTTCAAATAATGTATTGTGCGTCACTTCATTTTAATTTTTTAACTAAATTTATAACTTGAGATATATGGCAGAAATAACATGTTAAAGAAAAGAGGGGAAAAG
Source organism: Lupinus angustifolius (assembly GCF_001865875.1). Classification (NCBI taxonomy): domain Eukaryota; kingdom Viridiplantae; phylum Streptophyta; class Magnoliopsida; order Fabales; family Fabaceae; genus Lupinus; species Lupinus angustifolius. The sequence goes on from NC_032013.1 coordinate 7,684,564, forward strand.
TAAAACAGGTTGTCTTTTAGGCTGAAAAAATACTTGTAGGGCATGTCATCTATTTAGTTAGAAAGAAATGAAGACTGAGCTTATAATTGGATGAGGTGTTAGCAATGTTGTCAGATGTGGAACCGATAACAGATTCAACTAGTTAGATAGGATGATGTAATCGAGTGATATCAAATACATTACAAAAATCATATTTGAAAAAAGTTTTTACAACTTGGTTGACAAGTTTCTTATTTGGTAAAGAATAAGGGTTGCATACTTTATTTTTTATCTTATCTTCTTTCTTATTCTTTATTCAATGAAGAAACTTTTTAACCAAGTTATAGAAATTAAATGAAATTTGTACATGAAAATTTAAACGAAAATAAGAATTCAAAGTAAATTATGAAGGGAAAATGTGTTTTCATATTATTTATAAAATTAATTTAATTCTCTAAACTAATTTACACTAACGTTTTAATTTTTTTATCTAAATTGTGAGAAAATGTGAAAGATTTTCTTTTCTTATTCATTTACTATTGTTACTCACTATGGACTTAAGTTCAATATATTTCTTATTTTTTGGTATATTTTTAATGAACCTTGAATAATCTAATATTTTGTCTCAGAGAGCCCTCCATTTAATTTGAAGTAATACAAATAAAATACATATTATTAATCATAAAATACAATTATTAATACAAATAATAAATGCAAGAGTAAACATATTTTCAAGGAGAAAGATTATTTTTATATGAAAATAAAAACTGTGAAAATAAAAATTAGAACCTCATTAACTATACGCCCTATGTATCACACTTGCTACACATGCACACAGGTGCCCTGGTAATTTGATTGTACAAATAATGTGGTTTTCAAATTGGACATAAGTGCTTACTAGATCATAAGGAGAATACCATTCAGATCAATCAATCTTGGGTGAAACTTTGGTGTCTTCCTATCCCTGAGAATATTCGGTTTTTCACGTGGCAGGCTATGCTTAATGCTGCCCCTACCATGTCCTTGCTTTATCATCGTCATTTGACTAGTAATGACACTTGTAAGTGTTGTAATGTTGCGAAGGAAACCCTCATGCATTGTGTTTGGGACTGTGTGCTAGCAGAGAAGGTTTGGCGTGCTACCAGTCTAGTTCTCCCAAGCTAGTTCTTCGCTCATCAAGACTTTGCTACTTGGTTGGACTTATTCAATGGTTTTGGGTTGGTTGTGGTCCTTGCCACGACTTGGGTTGTGTGGAAGCAGCGTTGTCATTACTATTTCACCCGGGAGTTACAAGTGTTGTATTGTGTGGTTCAATAAGCTCAAGCACTTTGGAAGTTAATTGTGAAGGTTTATCCTTCGACGACCCATGACCATGTTGAGAGGTGGGTGCGGTAGCAGGCACCTCGTGCAGGTTTTGTTGCTCTGAATGTGGATGACAGCTCCATGGGGAATCCGGGTCAATCGGATTTTGGTGGAACAGCGTTTGGAAGAAGGAACATGGTTTTCTGGTTTTGTTGGACATAGTATCTCGGATAGTCTTTGTGCATAGCTGTTAGCAATTATGCACGGTTTGGAGGTTTGATGACACCATTGATTTCGTCATATAGAGCTTTTCACTTACTCAAAGTTAGCTCTGGGCTTTTGATGAATGAGCACTCTGTGTTTCACCATTATGCCTCAATTATTAATCAGATTAAGAGGTTGATTAGACATGATTGGACTGTGGTTTGCCCTCATTTGCTCTGGGATAGGCCTCATGAGGGTCTTGCTTCTGTTATGTTGGATGACTGCTTGGGAACTGCCTTTATAAGGAAGCAGTAATTCTCTTTGTTTTGTTTTCTTTAGGCTCTTTATACCAGAAAAACTATATGAAGCTTCACATTATCACTTCGTATTTATAAACTTGAATCCTTTCATCCCTCCCCATTTACCTTTATGTTAGATTATGAATTGAGAGTGTAAAAGTCTTCATATTGTGATTGAATTATCCATTATTATGTGTTAATCTTATTGACCAGTTACTTAAAAGTAATAAATAATTTTTTTGGTTATGTAAAGGTAATAAATATTAATGGTGAAACCGAGTAACCTTATAAAAAACTTTATATATTAATAGTGAATGAATATTAAATTATTTTCTTAAAGCGTAAAAATTATCTCAATCATAAAAGTACTTCATGGACAGATTTGAAAGCAAAGAAAAAAATAGACACGTCCCACATGTCATATTAAATTTTTAAGAGAAAAAATGTATGTACATGAAGTGTAAGAAGTTTTACATTATGATAATATCATCTACTATTTATATTTAATTATTATTTATTTTTAAATTTAGATAATGATAATAGTATATAAATATTTTACATTTTATATATTATATTCTATTTTTAAATAATCAAAATGGTAAACGTCATCACGTAACCTTAGAATTAACATGAATTTATACGTATGATTGTTTAATCTCAAAATAATCTGTTTGTTTTAAAAATTAGAAAGGAAAAAAACAAATGACATGAATTACATAAAAAGTTTCAAAGCATAATCTTGATTTAAAAAAAAGAAAAAAAAAGAATAACAAATATTAGTACATGTGATTAGGTTCCTTATTAGTGCATGTGATTGTGCTTAGATTCCTTAAAGTGCTCCATGAGCAATAATATTCTTATGTGAGATCTGAATGATAGCATTTAGATCAGATACAAAATATTTCTAAACCATACGAACATGTGTTGAAAGAGTTTTCTAGCATGGTGAAACAAGTTTTTTTTGATTAATTTATTTAATGACAAATCGATTATTTGTTCGTCATCTTAGCTTTGTTGGAATAATTTTCAACACCGGTATAATGGTTTCAAGAATGTTCTTTTAATAAAAAACTTAGTTTTATTGAATTATTAACTATTTCATACCATCTCGGCTTTGTTGGATTAATTCCAAGGCCGATATAATGGTATGAGTTTAGCAAAGTAACACAAGTGATAATGAGTGATATTTATTTTCGCTTTCCTTTATTAACCAAACTACTTCCCTATGGAAGGTTGGTAAAGAATAAATAAATATAACAATAAATAAATGTTAGTTGCAGAATTTAAATGACAGAAAATAAATATTAGTTGCAGAAAATAAATGACAAAAGTAAAATTTAGTAGTTAGATCACTCATTATGATTATATGTTTTTCCTTTTCACAAAGATACAATTTATGAATTAAATTGCACTTTGATTCAAGGTTTCTTTCCTTTGTCAATAAATAAAATTTATAAGTTAACACTTTACTATTTTACATTTGCATCTCTTTCAAGATTCAATAGTAGTATAGTATAGGGTTATGTCGAACCACAAGGAGTTGCTTAATAGAACATTATTATAAACATGTTATATCACTAATAAAGTATGAACATATTTTTGATTTGATTTTGTTTATGAAACTTTAACAAGTAAACAAATAAACATAAACAACTAACATGCACAAATTCTTGAGGAGAAAATTGGTTTGAAATATGGAATTATTTCTATACTCAATTGATTTTGAAAACATTACAAATTATGTGTTATACTTTTGGTTGATTCCACACATCATCTCTAAATCCTTCATCTAGTGTCCTAGAATGATAAGATGATTTTCAAACCTTTGTAATGCACTAAATAATAGTTAAGTGTCACTCATCGGAGTAGGTTATCACACCCTACTTCAGAATCCATTAACTTTATTTAGTCGTAAACATAAGTTGCTTAAAATAGATGTTTGATATGGCAAGTGAACTCAAGTGTAGGTTATACTTTTTAGTTCACTTGTCAACTCTTTGAGAAGAAGCATTTTTGGATATTTAAATCAAGTTTAGGTGATCAAGCTAAAACCGCATTAAGAACTTCATAAAGAATCAAAACTTAACCCAACGTAATAACGATTATAGAGAAGAAATTCAAAAGATGATACAATTGAATTCAAAAGATGATACAATTATAGAGAAGAAATTACACCATAATCCAAATCAATATGTAGGAGCATGAGCCATCTATCCAAGGATGAGATGTTTTTGGACCCAAATGAGATTACAAAATTATGTTTTTGTATCACATTTGTCATCTTCTTTCTCCTCTTGAATTAAAGAGAAACTACAAAATAAACTTACATAAACTACTTTGGAGTAGAAATTCTCCAAGAAATTACAAAGAAGAAAGTGTAGAAGAAGAGAAGATTTCAGATTTGAGAGAGTATGTGTGAAGTGGAATGTGTAAGAATGAATGAATTTCAAGCCTTGATGTGCCTCCTATTTATAGGAGTTTTCTGCCACTGCCAAGCTGCTCAATTCCACCGCCAAGCTGCTGACCAAGCCCTTCAGCATGAGTTTGGTCACTTGGCCAAGCAGCTTGGTCACCTGCTTGGGGCTAGGTCACCCAAGCTATTGTGAGCATCTGGCCCAGCTATTGTGAGAAACCTCTGAAAAGCCTATGAAGACTACTTGAAGTGAGGTCATGCATGAAGTAATGGTTGCTTGGTGGCTAAGCCAACTTGACCAACTTGCTGAGTGCACATTGCCAAGCTCCTATGTGGCACCGCTAAGCTGCGTGCTTAAGCAGCTTTGACCGTGCTGATGGTGATGTGGCTTGGTGCTTGCTGATCTGGCTAGGTGTGTGGTTCCAAGATGGGTGGTCAAGGTGCTCCGCTAAGCTACTTGCTTTAGTAGGTTGGCTTGTACCAGGCTTGTGTTCTGACCGTGTCAGGTTGAGTCTGACCGTGCTAAGCTGGTGTCCAGGTCAGCTAGGTGTGGGTTTGGTCCAAGCTAAGCTACTTAGTGAACAACTTCATTTTGACTCCATGCTTTCCACGTAGGCCAAATTTTGTTTAATCATGCTTAAGGCTAAGCACATAGTTTGCCACGTCAAGCTTAAGCATGTCTTGTGTGGATCATTTTGGCCTATTTTGAACATTTTTCTCTCACTTGATTATTTCTTATCTTTTCCACCTAAATCCTACAAAATATAATAAAAAAGAAATACACAAAGCATATATACAAGATTGTGATAATTTATCCAAAAAATGTTGAATTATGATGGTTTTCTCAATTTTGCCAAGGATAAGTGCCATAAAAAGTTTATGAAATTTAGGCATTCTGGCACTTATTAACTCCCCCCAACTTAAGACTTTGTTTTTCCTCAAACAAATAGTAAAGCACATATGAATTCAAAACTTGGCTAATGTTTGAAGACATGATTGACATCATTTAAATTTTCTTAAGCAAGAAAAAAACTGTTTTCAATGAGATTTTTGATGATTTGTGAATTTTTTTTACACATATGCTAGAAACATGAAATGTATGCTTTTGTTCGTCAAAAGTGTGTAACAATTTACCTAAGCAAATATTTTTCAATCAAAAAGTGTTTTTTTTTGCGCACAACTTCAAAATTGGAACTTAAAGGGTAAGTGTTTCACTCAATTTTTCAACCATTTGATTATAGTAATTTGAACTTGTTCTTTGTCTCACCTATTCCTTTAAATTGCATAATCAATCAAAGATCATTAAGGTCTTGTTTTCGGTTGTAATGAGGCATGGTTTGGATAATCATTGTTTTTCTAGATAAAAAAGTTAAGTTAAAAAAAAGAGAGCATTTTGAAATTTTTTCTCAATGAAGCACTTTACTCTACTTTTTTCTATAATTTTCTTCTCCAACCTCTTAGCTTTTGAACCTAGGATTCTTTTTGGCTTTTCTTTGTATTTCTCAATGTCTTTTTAATTTTCACTTTCTTTTACAACTTTTTGTTGTTTCTGTAAAGAGATTGAGAGATTTTTTTCTTTTTCTTTTTATGAAGCCAAGTCCACCATTTTTCCCTTGAACTTGATTCTTTCAAACACCCTTTAAAAATTTAATGCTCTCTGTTAGAACATTGTTTTCAATTTCGGTTTTCATGGGATAATTTGAAAAAATGTTTTACCTTGTTTTGCTCAAAGGGGCTCATCAAAGGATAATCCAAATTTTTGGTTAGACTTTTTTGCCTTTTGGTTCAACTAAAGAAATAACATGCATTGATCACTTCCTATCAATCTTATGCAATTAAGAGATTTAAAGACTCAAACAAGTTTAATTAGACAAATCAAATGGTGATTTAACTTTGATACTCACGTGTTTGGCTCACTCCCTCACTTGGCTTAGATTTACACTTCTTGATTTAAAAAAATGTTGGCAAAGATCATGTTACACAAATTTAAATTCCATTTGCAACAAATTTAAAGTTATGACATTATGTGATGTTGTCACAAAAAGTTTAGCATATATCTCATTTTGCTCAATAAAAGTTTAAGTCAATATATGCTTAGCAATTTCTAATCATGTAATAATGCCACAATATTTGGCCACTTTGATTTTGGTTTTGAACTTTTTTTGAGTTTATGGATAACTAAATTACTTTTTAAATAACTATACAATCTTGTATACACTATTAACTTTCTTTAAAAAATTTCATATGCATTAAACCATGTCCCCCCCCCCCTCTAAATGATGGCTATCCTCAAGCTAATAGAAATATTGGTTTTAGGGAGATGTTTGATGCATATGAAATTTCTAAAGAATAATATATTACTTCTAAACACAAACTTAATTAAACACAAAACATAACATAAATTAAAAAAGAAATTTAAAAACTAACCAACAACTAGGTTGCCTCTAGCAAGCGCTCGTTTAACGTTAATAGCTTAACGCATGTTTCAGCTGTAGAGGTTATTCTGCTGCAAGTTCGATGACGGAACCTGATTCATCATCCAAGCACGATTTTAACCTCTATCCATTCATTGTCCAAGTCGTTTGAGACTTTGGATCTTCCAATTCAACTACTCCATATTTTTAGCATCTTTTATCACAAATGGTCCTGACCATCTGGTCTTGAATTTTCCCAGAAGCAGTTTTAATCTTGAATTAAACAAGAGTACCTTTTGACCTTTATAGAAATATTTTCTTCAAATTTTGGAGTCATGATACTTTTTTAGCTTTTTCTTTATACAATCTTGAAGATTCATAAGCTTGGAACCTCATTTTTTCTAATTGGTGTAATTGATTCTTTTGTTTTGTTCTTGCATTATTCAAATCAAATTTTAAAAACTTAAGTGCCCAATAGGCTTTATGATCCAATTCAATTGGTAAATGACAAGCTTTCCCGTAAACTAGTTGTTGTGGAGTTTGACCTATTGGTGATTTAAATGCAGTTCTATATGCCCATAAAGTATCTTCCAACTTTTGTGACCAATCTTTCCTTGAGGAAGAGACTGTCTTTTCTAAAATTCTTTTCAATTCTCTGTTGGATACTTCAGCTTGCCCATTGGTTTGTGGGTGATAAGGTGATACTACCTTATGCTTAACATTATAAAATTTCAAAACCTTGTATAATTGGGAGTTTACAAAATGAGATCCTCTATCACTTATGAGTACTCTTGGTGTTCCAAAGCGGGTAAAAATATTCTTTTTCAAAAATTTCATAAATGTTTTTCCATCCGCTTTTGGTGTTGCTAATGCTTCTATCCATCTAGAAACATAATCAACAGCCACCAAGATATATTCATTCGAAAAAGATGATGGGAAAGGACCCATGCAAACAATGCCCCAACAATCAAAATTTTCTATTTCCATAATATTTTGCAAGGGCATTTCATTTCTTTTTGAAATTCTGCCAGATATTTGGCATGCATCACATTTTTGAACAAAATTTTTGGCATCTTTAAAAATAGAGGGCCAGAAAAAACCAGACTGGGGGACTTTCGCAGCAGTTCTTTCTCCATTGTAGTGTCCTCCATAAGTAGAATTATGGCAATGCCGTAAAGTTTTCTAAGCCTCCTTCGAATCAACACACCTTCAAATTATGTTGTCAGTTCCTTCTTTGAATAAGTATGGCTTGTCCCAGACATAATGGTTTACTTCTTTGAGAAATTTCTGCTTTTGTTGATAGGTGAAATGATCATGAATAATTCTTGAGGCTTTATAGTTGGCTATATCAGCAAACCATGGTCGTTCTTGAAGGATAAATAGCTTTTCATATGAAAATGCTTCGGCTATTTCTCTCTCTCCTTTCGTGACTTCTTCATTGATTAATCGTGAGAAATGATCTGCTATGAGATTATCTTTTCCACTTTTGTCATGGATTTCCAAGTTAAATTCCCATATGAGCAACACCCATCGTATTAACCGTGGCTTGGAATCAGGTTTCTTTAGGAGGTATTTGATTGTGGCATGATCAGTAAAAACAATAATTTCAAATAATTTCTAAATTTTTCCAATGTGAATACGATAACTAGCAATTCTTTTTCTGTTGTGGCATAGTTAACTTGTGCCTCATTTAAAACTTTGCTAGCATAAACATAAACAACTAATATGCACAAATTCTTGAGGAGAAAATTGGTTTGAAATATGGAATTATTTCTATACTCAATTCATTTTGAAAATATTACAAGTTATGTGTTATACTTTCGGTTGATTCCACACATCATTTCTAAATCCTTCATCTAGTGTTCTAAAATGATAAGATGATTTTCAAACCTTATGTAATGCACTAAATAATAGTTAAGTGCCACTCGTCAAAGTAGGTTGTCACACCCTACTTTAGGCTCCATTAACTTTAATTAGTCGTGAACATAAGTTGCTTAAAATAGATGCTTGATGTTGCAAGTGAACTAAGGTGTAGGTTATACTTTTTAGTTCACTTGTCAACTCTTTGAGAAGAAGCATTTTTGAATCTTTAAATCAAGTTTTAGGTGATCAAGCTAAAACCGCATTAAGAACTTCAAAAATAATCAAAACTTGACCCAAAGTAATAACTTGAATGAATTGAATTCAAAAGTTGATACAATTAAAGAGAAGAAATTCCACCATAATCCAAATCAATATGTAGGAGCATGAGCCATCTATCCAAGGACGAGATGCTTTTGGACCCAAATAAAATTACAAAAGTATGTGTTTGTATCACATTTGCCATCTCCTTTCTCCTCTTGAATTAAGGAGAAACTACAAAATAAACTTACCTAAACTACTTTGGAGTAGAAATTCTCCAAGAAATTACAAATAAGAAAGTGTAGAAGAAGAGAGGATTTCAGATTTGAGAGAGTATGTGTGAAGTGAAATGTGTATGAATGAATGAATTTCAAGCCTTTGAAGTGCCTCCTATTTATAGGATTTTTCTACCACTGCCAAGCTGCTCAATTCCACCGCCAAGTTGCTTACCAAACCCTTCAACATAGGTTTGGTCACTTGGCCAAGCAGCTTGGTCACCTTCTTGGGGCTGAGTCACCCAAGTTATTGTGAACTACTGGCCCAACTATTGTGAGCTACATCTGAAAAGCCTATATATGCTACTTGGAGTGAGGTCATGCATGAAGTCATGGTTGCTTGGTGGCTAAGTCAACTTGACCAACTTGCTAAGTGCATACCGCCAAGATCCTATGTGGCACCACTAAGCTGCCTGCTTAAGCAACTTTGATAGTGCTGATGGTGATGTGGCTTGGTGCTTGCTAATCTGGCTAGGTGTGTGGTTCCAAGATGGGTGGTCAAGGTGCTCCACTAAGCTGCTTGCTTGAGCAGGTTGACTTGTACCAGGCTTGTGTTTTGAATGTGTCAGGTTGAGTCTAGCCGTGCTAAGCTAGTGTCCAGGTCAGCTAGGTGTGGGTTTGGTCCAAGCTAATCTGCTTAGTGAGCAGCTTGATGTTGACTCCATGCTTTCCACATAGACTAAATTTTGTTGAATCATGCTTAAGGCTAAGAACTTAGCTTACCACATCAAGCTTAAACATTTCATGTGTAGATCATTTTGGCCTATTTTGAGCATTTTTCTTGCACTTACTTATTTCTTCTCTTTTCCACATAAATCCTACAAAATATAATAAAAAAGAAATACACAAAGCATATATACAAAATTGTGATATTTTATCCAAAATGGGTTGAATTAAGTTGGTTTTCTCAATTTTGCCAAGGATAAGTGCCATAAAAAATGTATGAAATTTAGGCATTTTTGGTACTTATAAACATGTAGAAGCAGAAACAAAAAGGGCGGAGTTACCTCCCGCCATTGTTGCGTTTTTCTAGCAAGCTTCGGACTACGACTTCGACGAGTGATTTCGAGGTTCTTCTAAGCTCTCGCTCTCACCCTTAGATGGTGTTGATTTTATGAATGTGTGAGTAAGCTTAGGGACCCCAAAACGTTTGTATTCATAGCCACATAACCATCAATTGGTAATATCACAATCAATGGTAATTGATGGATTCCAACAATTAAATGTACGTTATATATGGTATGAAACCGTTTGCTTAATGTACTATATTAATGGAGAACTTATTTCCGTTGATATCATAATTAATATGAAAATATTCTTACACTAAAATCATTCTAATGGAACCATTTTCCATCTTAAATAAGATGTTTTAGTTGTTGATGCAATAAGAATAAGAGAGACAAATGAATCTTTCTTTTAATGAATAAAATTCTTGCAAGTATTAGTGATGATGCTTCATGAAGAAGATCCAGAGATAGAGTTAATAGAGGATTAAATAACTACAATCGAGTTTCTAGGGGTTCTAGTTCCAATAGAAGAGGAGGATTCAATTCTAAAGTGTGCATATTTTGTAACGTAGTACAAGAAAAATAGTGTTGTGAACAACTTAATCATGTTTTAGATTATAATCGCAATAAAAATATTAAGGTTTTGTTTGGGAGTTACGAGAGAAAAGGAAAGAGAGAGATCAAAGAATTAGGAAGGGGAGGGAAAAGGAAGGAAATCCTCCCCTTGTTTGAGAGTATAAAATATACGAAATGGAGGATAAACTAATGATAAATGGACAATAATATATAATTATATAATATTACTTTAAAATAGACAAATGAAGGATTTTGTACACCCTCCAAAACCTTATCATCTCATTCATCCAACTCCCAAACAAGAAAAAGACTTTCCAAAACCATCATTTCCTTCCCCTTCCAAAACCTCACTCCCAAACAAACCCTAATAATCGTAGAAGAATATTTTTTATGATGTTACTTTATTCCTAGAGGAGTATGATTAATCCCTTCAACTGAAAATTATATGTTGCTTCGGTAGTTATTGTAAGAAATTCTGTTAGGATTGGACGACTAATATACATATATATATATATATATATATAATCCTGAAAAATGAGAATAATTTTAATATCAATTATTAAATCTTAATTCAATATTCAAAATTAATAGATAAATGCAAGTTATTTTTTAGTGATTATGTGTGCATTAACCTACTCTTAATGATAACATCAATGCATACTTACATGAACCTCAAATTTTGTCCAAAATTTGTATTCTCATGTCCCAAGATAATTATATCACATCAAACAACATAAAAATATTATTTTTTATTTTTTTATTTTTCTTTTTAAGTAAGTGATAACTTCTTATATATTGAGACATAATGAAACATAAAAAGTGGGATAACTTATCCTCATTCATAGTTATATGCTTTATTTATTTACTTGTTTAGTGTAATAATTATCCATTAACAGTGTAAGAATTTATACATATTCAATACACCATCTACAATTCACTGATATTTTTTTTAAAAGAATGAATAATAAATAATAGACTTATATTTTTTTTTCTCTCTTATTTGTTATGGCAGAAGTGAATATTACAAGAAAACATTTGTAGTATATCATAACCAAATCTTGTCACCAACATGAAATTCAACGGATATGATGCTATAAAGGAAAAAACTGAAAATCCTAACTACACAAACCTCACACACCTCTAAATTCCCTCAATCAAAACAAAACAAAGAAACCAATATGAGTGCCCAGTTTCCATCTAAATTCCCTTTACCAAATATATCATATAAACTTCTTACCTGTCCTCCGAAACCACCGCTAAAACTAGCGGAACATAGTTTTCACCAACATTGTTCCTCCATTTTCGCCTCTCACGTATACATATACACCCATTTCACTTCTCTTTCTTCTACCTCTTCTTTTCTCGCGTGTGCCGCGTTCAAACGCGGCCACCACACTCTTCTTCCTCCTCTTCCTCCTCCTCCTTGTTATTGTTCTAATCACCAACCCAAGAAAGAAAAAAGAAAAATATTTGATCGAATATATAAGAAGGATTGCAAGGAGTCATGAAAGTTGCTTTGAATGAAGCAGCTTCATGGTACATGCTTCGTTTTTTCTTCATTTCTTTATTGAGTTTTAACGTTTGTCATGGAAAGCTAGACTTTAGTGGAACGGACACGGCGGAGGAGGAGGCCAATGCGCTGCCGGACACAGAGCTCGACAGCTGCAACGGCATATTCTTGACGTACACGTTGATATCAAGGGAGAAGGAATACCCGCACGTGAAGAACATGTCAAAACAAGCATGGGCGTTTAAGTCAGAGGCAACGTTGATGAACGTAGGGGATGAGGAGCTTAATGATTGGCAAATGTATATCGGGTTCCAGTATAGCGAGATTCTTGTCTCGGCTGATGGTGCCGTTGCGATAGACGCAGATGACTTTCCTGCGCCTGTCGGAAACGGCACCACATTAGCTGGGAACCCGATGATGGACTTGAAGACTGCCATTGAAACTGCTGGTGATGTTAACCAAATGAGTGTGAAGGTTAAGATGAGTGGGACCCAGTTTGGTTTAGGTAAAGAAGGAAAACCGATGCCTAAGAATATTAAGCTCGTAAATGATGGCTTCAAATGCCCTGCAGCTAGTCGTAAAGGTACACAACTTTTAGTTATTTAGATTTTCCTCATTACCCTTAATATAATTGATAATTAATATTTTAAGAGATTTTTAGGAGCACTAAGTGGTTTTTAATCAGAATTTAACATCATTTATTTACAATTTAATTATTGATTTAAAATTCATATGAATTGATTATGAATTTGGTAATGTATTTCAAGCTTACTTTGTAAACTGATAATTGAGTTGTTATTTTGGAGTAAAAACTGTAAAATAGACTGTGTACAAGAATAATGTTCATTACTTGTCGAGTATATTCCACATTAAAGCTTAAATTCCTAGTATCTGCTAAATAACAAACAAGAAATATCATAACGATTTTCTTAAAGGTTCATCGTTAAGGAATTTAGCATAAAGAATATGCAGTTTTTTGTATGTGAAAACAATACATTCAAAACTATGAAAACTAAGGCACTCTAATAGACAATTTTTGTGGTCCGGTTATTTAAGGAGTGCACAAACATAACCCATATCTAATTTAAGGCCGTGTACATACTTGTTTTCCCTTAAATAAAGTTTCGGGTTTGAGTCTTATGGATGAAAAAATATCTGCCGGGAGAGTTAACCTCACATACCTGTAAATGTTCCTAGCTCGGATAGGATTGCCTCCGGTGCGAAGATAAGCATATGAAACTAAAAAAACATAACCCATAACTAATTTATAAGTGCCTTGTTATTGATTAATACTCTGGTCTAGTTCTTCCAATAGGAAATGAGTATTTTACTTATTGTATTTGATACAATAACAATAAAGCATTTATCCCATTAAGTATGGTTTACTATATAACATTTGATAGTATCTTTTTATAAAGATTATTAGATATATTAGATTTGAAGTATGAAGATCACATGAAGTTGGTATCCTCAACTCTGTCACGCCCAGTAATAATAGTGTTATGTAATATGTTATTTTGTTCCAACAAAGGGAACAAAGAAACACATAAGAATAAATATTTTTTAATAGCGTATGTGACACTATACTATTGGATGAGACAAAATTTCGGACACCAACTTGTGACAGGTTTTCATCCAGATCTGAATGGTCACTAGATACATTAGGTCTGGTATGTATATAAAGATTAAAGAGAGTAAATATATAGTTTGTTCATGATACAGGATCAAGAATGTTTGTATGCTGCAAAAAGGACCCAAAAGCTAAGGCCAAGTTATCAAAGAAAACCAAGTTCCCACCTCGTCGCAATGGAGATCTAACCATTGCATACGATGTCCTTCAAGCATTCTCAAACAACTACTTAGCCCAAGTAACCATTGACAACAATCACCCATTGGGTCGTCTTGATCATTGGAACATAACATGGGAATGGCAACATGGAGAGTTCATTAATACCGTAAGAGGTGCCTTTGCACGAATCAAAGACCCTTCTGAGTGTGTCTATGGCCCTGCAGCAAGATACTATGGTGACCTGGATTTCTCACAAGTTGCAAATTGTCAAAAAAAACCTATAATTTCTGATCTTCCATCAGAGAGAAAAGATGATGAGAAAATTGGAAAACTCCCTTGGTGTTGTAGGAATGGTACTGTTTTACCTCCTATTATGGATAAGAACAAGGCAAGGTCTCTTTTTCAGATACAAGTTTTCAAAATGCCACCTGATGATAATAGAACTGAAATTACTCCTCCTATGAAGTGGCACGTTGATGGTGTTATTAACCCTCGATACCAATGTGGCCCACCCATTAGGGTTGACCCTCAAGAGTTTCCTGACCCTAGTGGCCTTAGTGCAATTCAAACAGCTGTGGCTAGTTGGCAAGTGGTTTGTAACATCACAACACCAAAGCCTCAAACAAATAGGTGTTGTGTTTCATTCTCAGCATTTTACAATGAATCTGCTATCCCTTGTAACACTTGTGCTTGTGGTTGTGATGTTACAAGGAAGTGCAATGATAAGGCCTCACCAATGCTTCTACCACCAGATGCTCTTCTAGTCCCTTTTGTAAATAGAACAAAGAAAGCGCTTGCTTGGGCAAAACTCAAACATAATAATGTACCTACCAAATTGCCTTGTGGAGATAACTGTCCAGTTAGCATAAACTGGCATGTTAACACGGATCACAAGGTTGGATGGACAGCGAGGATCACTATTTTCAACTGGGAAGACTATACATTTGATGATTGGTTCACTGCTCTAAAGTTTGATAGGTATTTTGAAGATTTTCAAGATGTGTATTCCTTCAACGGAACTCGAATTCCGGGGCTTAAAACTATCTTCTTGCAAGGTGTGAAGGGTTTGAATTATTTGGCTGGAGAGACAAATGGAACTCATGAGTATGATCCTAGGGTCCCTGGGAAGCAGCAATCTGTACTTTCTTTCAATAAGAAAAATATCAAAGACTTTGATATAACACGTGATGGGTTCCCTACAACGGTGTACTTCAATGGAGAAGAGTGTGCACTTCCTCCTATTAGACCTATGAAGAGTTTAGGGCATCACCGATCTTCCATTAATCTCCTTGCAATCATTATCTCAGCATTTGTGACATTCTTGCTTATGCATTGACACAAAACTTTTACTACTACTGAGATAATATAACCAACACCGTCTATAATAAGAGGGTTTGGATATGGTAAAAAAAAAGATTATCGATCTGCATTAAAAGGCTTTTTGGTGTCTCGTCAAACAAACGGGGCAGATTCAAAGCTAAACAATGCATGTGACCTATGATTAGTGGTGCAAAACATGTTTTGTGTAAAGTACATAACAATGTATGTTATACAAAAAGTGATTACGTGTGGAAGTTAATAAGTTCAGTACATATTTTGTTCATATTACAAATTAGATGGCCTTTTGTCTTATCAACGTTAGTATATAGTGTATGGATTAGTTCAAGTACATACCTAGTCAACAAAGAATCTACCATTTGATTCACAAAACTTACATTAAAGTCTTGTCATAATTTGATCAAATAATTTGAATTTGGGAAAACTATATGGGACGGGACAGGGCCAACTTTAGTAATTAATCCCACTGTTTATTTGCTCTTAAATTATTATTTCGTCTGCACATATAATCAACATCATAATATTACATAATCTAATATTTGGATTACAACAACTATTTACTAATATAAAATTGAACAATTATTATAGTTGATAAAAGAAAGTAGGACTACGACACACGCTTCCTATTAAAAATACATCACAGACTGTTATTTTACACAAATGAAGAGGTCAATTATGATGTGAAAAATATATAAAAGTTGTAAATTAAAACATGAATTGTGAATAAAAACTAAATCTTTCAATAAGGAAGGACAATAGTGTTTTACTCCAAGTATAAAATTTAACTCATGAAATTAGGTCAATATACTGATATGGGTTGATTATTGTTATGACAAAGTTGTAGGGACATAATAAGTTGATCCATAATCAATATTTAACCTTCACTAAGTCTACAATTTCTAGTGAAGATAAGTTCTTTGAATTGAAAATGACATCTTTTCGAGCCAACCATATGGTTCCTGTTGTTACTAACTAAATGATGCTCCAGAACTTTCGACGTTTTTGTGGATCAACATACTCATAGGCATTACAAAGTGACTTATTAGTTCAACTTGTAATACAATGCTAAAATCCACCCGGTTATAAAGTGATGCCCAAAAAGAGTAAGTGAATATGCAAGTAGAGAATAAATGGTGTGAAGATTCTAGATGGTCATTGCAAAGACTACACAAGGATCCTCCTCCATGGGCTGGTATGAATCCTCTTCGAAACATGGCTTTCATAGTAGGCAATATGTCCTAGAAAAGTCTCCATGCAAAATCAATAACCTTGAATGGTGTTTTGGATTCCCATAAAAGATTGAGGTGTTTGTGAATGTTCTCCTTATTATAAACCCGAGTAATAAGAAATTTGTATGTTGATTTAACATAATAGTGATTGGAGGCCTCATGGATCAACAACCACGAATGATCACCTTTTTCAAGTCAAGATATAATCCCACTTCCCTTCTGATCAAGTCCCAAAATCTATGATAGAAGCTTTTTTGGATGCATTGAGATTATAAAGCCTCCTAAACCTAGACATTAGATTTCTTGGACCAAGGCAATTTTTTTCAAAAATTTGGTATTAGCCTCGTCTCCTACTTTCCGCACAACTCCATGCCAAAACTAAAGAGTTTTGCTTTTGACCCTAATTTCAAGATTACATATATCCCTAAATCAAGAAGAACTTTTCGATGAAGATACCACATCCCCTCCCTCAATAGATCAACATTGTACACCCAAGACTATCACCCTCATGAAGTAGCCTCCATTTCCATTTTCGTAAAGAGCTAGATTGAAAAGATTATATCTGTTAGGTATCAGTGACAGAATACACCTAGAAGGGGGGACCGCTATTTGCACCAAAGTCCTATTATGGAAAACCACCTAGTTAATCGATTAAAGGGCTGCCTTAATTGATTAAATCACACTTAACAGACAGTTGCTGGATGGCTCAATTATACAGCTACTTACAGATTATACAGAAATGATATAGCATATATATTTGAACAGAAATAATCTTTATATGGCAGACTTACTATATTCAAATTATCAGCTACAATAGGCAATTAAAAACAACTTAAAACAGTAAAAAGATAAGGGTAAGAAACAACTTGCAACAAGGTTTTTATACTGGTTCATTTTGCGGTCCACTGCAAAACTATATCCAGTCCTCCCCTTCCGATCTTGGGAGATTTTCTTCACTAAAATTGAAGCCAATGTATATTACATACACACTTCCAATTACAAGACCTTGAACGCTACCTTCTTGAATTCCCAGAACCTCTACCTTGGTTTGACCTCACTTATCGCCTAGGAAAACCTTTCCTACGATCCAGCCCCAACCAAGAATATGTTCTAAACTCAAGACCTCCAAGTCTTGGTGAAGACTCTCTGTATCTCGTTGGTGGTACGACACAAAGAGACGACCTTCCTTGTTACAAAAATACAGCAAAAACAGAGTAATGTGAAGTACAAAATAGCTCAAATATTACAATTAAGAACAAGCTATAAACCCTATACAAATCTCACAAATTATTATGAATATGTATAAGATAAAAATCATGAAGAACATGCAATTTCTACCCTAAGAAATCTCTAAAAGAATTGAAAGAATCATGCAAGATAAGATAGAATGATGAACACATTTAATCACATGTAATGAATGACATTTTAATCCCTAAGCATGATAATATCTCTCACTATTCTCACATGCAATTCTCTCTGCCTATATGACATACAATGAGAACGAAAATATGCAACTTAGCAATTCTAAAAATGAATCATTGAATGTATGAAGCATGGTGTAAAAACATAATTTATATAGAAAAGCTATTTTATGCCCAGTTAATCGATTAAGTGCTCTGTTAATCGATTAACGGACTGTTTAGAATAACCGAATTCTATTTTTCAGTTATCTGTTGAAACTAATTAAAACTATTTTCACGTTAATCGATTAAAGCCTTACTTAATTGATTAACTGCCATATTTTCAGCTAAGATATTAAATGGTAAACTACCAATATGTTATGCTTATCAACTATACATGTTTTACCCTTATGTTATGCCTAAGATGCACAAATAACATGTATGATTAATGCATGAACATATAATAAGCTAGATAGCATGTCTCATGAAATTATACTTTTTAGAACTTGTGAGATGTGCATCTAGGTTTACCTAACCTAGGCTCAATAACTAAGACACATATCTAAGACTCTAGTTTAGACATGAAACTCTTAAATCTTTGGCATGTTGATTTGTTGAGTTATCCTTAAGATTTCACTAATACCTTTATCTTCATCAAAACATAGGCAAGCTAAGTGCTATCTTGATACTTTGCACTTTCAATCCTCCCCCCACACTTTGCACTTTCAAACTTATATGCACTTATTATAGACAAGCTAAGTGCTATCTCCAAGATTCTACTAAACTTATATGCACTTATTATAGACAATTAAGAAGAGTAAATACAGAATACAGAATATGCAATTAACACATAATTATACGCATGTCAAGTTAAGTAAATCAAGTAATGCGGAAATGTAAAAGATAAGGGAAAAGAAGAATGAGACACAGCTTTTATCCTGGTTTGTTTGGGGGTCCACTTGCAAACTACATCCATGCCTCCCTTTCTGATCTTGAGAGATTTTTCTTCACTATGGAAAATCAATGTTCGTTACAAACACACTTCCAATACAAGACGCGTAATGCTACTTTCTTGATATCTATGAACTGGACAACCTTGGGTTGACCTCTCACTCTCGACTACTAAGATCTCCTATCCTTTCGCGATTAGGCCCCAATCAGGTATCACTCAATACCAAGACCTCTTGCTTCTCATGAATACACACCTAACAACAGCTAGGATTTTTCTCAAACCTATTCTCCTTCTATGGTGATACAACACACCAAGAGAATGTGTTAATGGCTTAGTCTAAAAATTTTATTTAAGTTATATGTGCACCTCAATGTACGGATTTTTCACTCTTCTCACAATCTAAGAACCCTTCTAAAAGATCTCACAATTACAGAAACAAAATGCGTGAGATGTAAGGTTTCTTTTTCAACAAAATATTTGACAATAAAGCTCAACGGGTATCTTGTAAAGATTCACCCTTTTCTTTTCTCAAAAGAACACTTTGAAGTCTCTCTAAAGATATTAAAGTTAAAGCTTTAGATTTCCTGAACAATATGTATAAACTCAATATTTTGAATATGTGTTCTAACTGAAAGTGCAAAGTGTCAAGTATAGCACCAGCATGTCTTTGCCTACGTTTTGATGAAGACAAGGTTCTGCCAAAGCTAGAAGATGGCTCAACAATCAACATACCTTATGCTCATTTGGTCATATCTAGACTAGGACGTAATTTGAGTTTATAATCTAAGTAGTTTGGGATGTGTGCCGTAGTAAGTTAGTATAGGTTAGGTGAATCTAGGTACTAGTCTCTTAAGCCATCTTAATTGTCATATCATATTCATGAGACATATCATCTAGTTAATTGTATGTTCATGCATCTATCATACATGTTATATGTGCATATTAGGCATAATATACTTAGTAGAACATGTATATATATTGTGCATAACATATGAGAAATTTAACTTTTGAAACATATGCATAAATGTTCCAGTTAATCGATTAATGTGGTAGCTTAATCGATTAACACAACTGCTTTTCTATTAAATGTGTGTTTTATGTTTGAACTGTATTATGTGTCATTATGTTGCTTCATAATAACGAAGAGTCTTAATCGATTAACTAGTTTGTTATTTGTTATAACTGAAATTTGTTTTAACTGTTTAACTGTTTGAACTATTTTGCAAAGAATGTAACCGCCTATTCTCTATGTTATAAATAAAGAGACAACATTCAGAAAACCACAACATTGCATTCTATTGTATAGGGCTGTTTAGAGAGCATTTTGCATACTCGTTTTACTGTATTTTTGCAAGAGAGATTGCATGAGTGAGAAGAGAGAAATTATGTTTTTTGATTGTTATCATATGCTTACTGTTTTTGCATAATTGTGTATCCATTCTTATCCTTCCCACATGCTCATGCATTAGATCTTGTTAGAGAGAAATTATCTATATATTATATTTGATTAACTCATTTGAATCTTAATGGCTTAAGTGGTTAGTAAAAGAGTTAATCTTTGAGTCTTTTTCATATCATATTCCAAGCATTATTGTGCTTAAGTGTACCTTGTTGTTTAACGTGTTTTTTGTGTATTCTGGATTTGTCTCTTGGTGTGAGATCACCACAGAGATTGAGGTTCTTCACCAAGGCTAGGAGGTCTTGATTTGAGGATAAGAATCTTGGTTGAGGCTGTTTTGCGAGAAAGGTTTTCTCAGGAAAAAGGTAGAGTCAAACCAAGGATTTAGAGGTCCTAGATTTCAATAAAGGAGCGTATGATGTGCTTGTAATTGAATTGGAATTTGTATCCATATTTCAATATTGTGAAGAAAGAAAGTCTACCTGAACCAGAAGGGGAGACCTGGATGTAGTTTGCAGTGGACTGCAAACAAACTAGGATAAAAATCCTTTGTGCACTGTTCTTTCTCTCTTTATCTTCTTTAAGTTTCTTGTTGTTATAAATTGAATCTGTAATTGAATTTCTGGATATTTTTTTACTGCCATATGCTTAATAATTGTGAGTAAAAATTTCTGTATTATATCTGTTCAATTCTTTTTTAATTACTGTGCAAATTGCTTGTCTATTCACTCTGTTCTATGCAATAGTTAATCGATTAAACCTTTCTGTTAATCGGTTAACTAGGCTGTTTCCAGCAGTTGGGTTTTGTTTCAAGAAGCGGCGATTGATAACCGCTACACCTATTCACCCCCCCCCCCTTCTAGGTGTTCCTAGGCCACTGATACCTAACACTAACTCTATGAAAAGTTTTTCTCTACTATGAAGCAATATTGAAAACTTGGGTTAAAAAACTATTTCGTTTTAAACTGCAATTAATCGATTATACTTAATCTTAATCGATTAACGGGTTCTTGAAAAAATAACATAAAACATAAATAGTAACAACCCTTAATCGATTAAACCCCTCATTTAATCGATTAATGGGTTCCTAAGAAATCAATCGATTAACATATCTATTAATTGGTTAATGATTTTCTAAAAATATATTTCAATTATGAATGAACCTCCTACGTGATTTATAAACTAATGATGCATGCCTTTGAATGATGTATGATTTAAAAACACTTTTTAAATGTAATCAAAACATATGATCATGTATGTATGTATGTACATGTAAATCATGTATGTATGCATGTAAATCTCATTTTAGATATGATTGATTTTAGCTTGTGAGACTTTCATTGGGGTTCATCCTAGCCTAGAGTCTTACTAAGCAAGCATCTTAAGACCTAATAAAGATATTAAAGACTTAGCCTCTATATCCTCTTTTTAATGCCTTGCCTTGTATGAACTTGAGTCTTGACTTCATAATTGATACTTATTGTTTGCTGATTTGCTCATCCTCTTAAGCTTGTCCTTGAACATTAACCATGTTGTCGGTCCTTTGTCTTTATCAACCTTTTGTCTTCATCAAACTATATGTGTCTTTTGTCTTTATCAAAATATTTGTTATGCATACTTGCATCTTCAAAGTTAACTTTCAAGTTTGAGGAAAGTTCAAACTCCTAAAATACTTTTCATTACCAATATTTTTTCTTCTAAACATTCCCTTATCAAAATAGCATCATCACAAGGAAATACTGACATCGTTGGTTCCCACCTTATATGGAGTGAGGCTCTACTCGATAGTTTGTCTCATGAGACTATTTAAGGCTTCTACAATAATTAAGAAGAGGGATATGGATAAGGGGTCCCTTTACCGCAACCTGATGTGGGATATGATATGATGGTTATTTTACAAGAATCTCCCAACTTTATGATCACGGTTAGAAATGGTTTTTGGTGTGTGTAGGACCAAATAGATAGTTCAAGTAACCTCGTGCCTTATAGCTCAAGTTGTGGCCCTTATATATCATTTCATGTGTGACATGTGCTATATAATGAATTTTTTGCTTTTTTTTGTTATGGAATTGGCCTTGCAAATGTCTTGTGGTACTTTTATCAAGCTTTTGGTTCTTGGACCAATTATTGGGTTTTCATTGTTTGAAAATGTTCACATTTTACAAGAATTGTAACTTAGAGAACCCTAAGCGGCGGTTCTTAACAAAAAAATTGACCGTTCGTAAACATTGGTCCTCTGGAAGTGATATGTTTATGTCCATAGATAGAAAACCATTATCTAATTAGAGCATGATTCTTATTTCTACAAAGCCCTTAAAATGACAAAAAAGAAGAAGAAAGAGAAACATATCAGTGGTGCTTCATGTTTCTGATAAGTGTGAAATTATACTACATTTGCATTGCATTTAACTTGCATTTTAGGACATAATTAGGACTTTAAGATTGTTTTTAGCTTTTATTTCTCTTTGTTCGGGTTGAGCGGGTGTTTTTAGCTATGTTGTGCAGTTTGAATGGATTAAAGCAAAAAAAAAAGTAGAGATTGGGTGCAAGAAGATTGAATTCAGTGTTGAGGCTATGTGAAGACAATTGAAGGACCAAAAGAAGTCATAGATGTTATATTATATTCCTATTTTTTAGATTTGTTTTGTTGGACTTAACCCAATATTTTGTAATTAGGATAAATAAGGGTTCTCCCTCAAGGATTATACATTATTTTTTACATTACAATTCTCTAATTTAGAATTTGGGATTCTCTTCTACATCATGAGGGGGTAATTCCCTTTGTTTCTAAGATTGAAGCTATGCCCTTTTACATTCAATAAATACTTGTTCTTACTTCTATTTCATTGAGTGTTGTGATTTGAATAATTAAACTGAGTTAATCATACCACGAGAGTAGGTGCGACTTCAATTGAGTAAACGTGCCGGAAATTGAGAGAGGATGACACATATCAAAGAGTAATTCACCCTCACAACTTAAAGTTCATGAAAAGGAGCAAAACAATGATTTGCGAGTGTAAAGACGGTAACCCTTATCCTATGAACTCTTCTTAAATTATATTTCAATTCCTTTTGATTATTTTCATAATTATTCTTGACAATTGTTCTAAATTCAATTTTACTCCTTATTTGAGTTAAGTATAAATTAATTGTTATAATTAAAGGAGTTTTCCAGTCCTCATGGGATCGATATTTTATTACTTCACGACATAATTGTGCACTTGTGATTTTCCCTATCAGTTTCCTTAGCTCGGGTACAACACCCTTAGAATATAAGGGATGAAAAATGTGAACATCAACAAAACCCTAACTCGATGGAAATTCCTCAGCAACCTAGCAGATCCACAACCCAATCCTTCATCTCCACTTATTCCTACTCAACGAACAAAGGAATAGTGGAAAGGAAGAAATAATTTGCTCAAGAACTCAAGAAAACTTGTGACATAGCAATCTCTCAGCTACATTTGCCCTACACTAACAGGAGATGTCATTGCCATCAAAATCCCAAAAGAAGACTACCAAGTTGGTTTGCAAATATGTAAACTCATTTTCATGGCAGGCTTATCCTCTCAAAGGGAGACACCCCATCAAGTTTAATTACCTTAAAGTCAAATCCAAGCTCACCACTCTCTGGAACATGATCGGTAAATGGAGTATAATTTCCTTGAGCAAATGTTTCTATGACTTCTCTTTCTCATCTGTGGAAGACATGAGGAGCGTTTGTGCGATAGGATCTTGGAACTTGAAGTCTGGTTTTATGTGACTTTCTCTCCGGATGCCAAATTTTAACTCAAGCCTCCAAAAGCTCACTCTCTCTCCAAAATCTCACTCCATGTCATGAGACAAGTTTGAAAAATAATCAATCACTTGATTAACTTGTTTGTGAGTATGGATACACTAAATTATCCAATCCTTTTAAACCATTTTCTAATCAGATGGACCAAAGAGGCATATGGGTAGAGATGATTACACTCATTATTGACTAAATTGACACTTGAGAATAATTCTCAATAATTACTTGCGGTATAGATTTTTCCTAAGGTATAGTAATAGCTGAAAAATGGTCAAGAATTCCACCCATACGACATTTGTATCTCCAAAATTATTGCATAAGCCAAAGATCCATCTATCTGAATTGTTGACCGAAGCCATTCCCGATGCAAATAATATAACAATTAAAAACTGTAGTACTATGAAGTGACTCCTAGGTCGGTTCCAAAGGATTATCTTTCAAGCAAAAATTCAAACACCTTATACTCGTACACATAGAGGGGTTTGTTGTTGAATGGTATGAACATAAAACAATATAGAAACAACAAAATAAGCAGTGTAATAAAGTAACTAAATCCCTTTGGTTCGTTTGTTCACAACTCAATCCTCGGTTATGAAAGATCAACCTCAGATTTGGAAATAAGATAGAAGAAATCAACAATAAAGAAGCCGAAAATGCATTAATAACAAAACCTCAAGAGTTGTGATTTATTCCCAGAGGAATTTAGTCTAAACATGTAATCTTCCATGGTAGTTGAAGAACAAAACTGAATTTGGGGATGAAATGCAAGCCCTAGCAGAGCAAAGGGGATAATAGAAATTGTCTAATGTAAAGTCTAGTAGTGACGAATTGGAATGAGAGGGAATTCGGATTCCCTAAGTAAAAACCGAAATGGGCCCAAAACTTCAAATGAAGTTACAAATAAATGTTATAAAAATAAAAATAAATCTTGACTTTATCACATATCCTCCATTTCTGTAATGCTCAAAATGCCCTTGGTGCCAAATATGATATGAAAATGATATTAGATTTAATCAGGCCAAATAATCTCAAATAAACTCATTTTAGGAATATTAGTCTAATAAAGTCTAAAATACTAAACCATATCAAATAATGTCAATTAGGCACCAAGAAATGTTAATCATGATAAGATAAGGTTATGAATAGAGTATAATATAATGCTTATCAAATACCCCCACATTTAACCCTTTGCACTCCTGAGAAAAATCAAGACGTAAATCTATGCTAACAGATATGCACCAAAGTGAGTCATGTAAGAAAATATCAAAAACTAGGAAATGCAACACCTAAGAAGATCACAAACTTCACAATGAAATCTAGGAAATGCAATGATGGGAAAAATCAAACACACAAGAGTGAAAGAATCAAATCAAGATAACTTCATCCAATGAATTCAAGTATGCAAAGAAACCAAACAAACTAAGAGGCGAGTCACAACAATGATAGAATCTCACAAGATATACTCTCTAAAGTCTTTACACTCATGTGTTTTTGGTTGCAAGTGTTTACACTCAAAGCACTTCATGAAAACAAACACAACCATAGGCTTGACAAGCCTCTAACATCAACATCATAAGCACATGCGCATAAAGATCATAAGGACTTTTCAAGGTTATAATGGGGCCAAGGACAAGGTGGGATGAATATGGGATACGTAGCTAAAACCAATTTGAATAAAGGAGCAATAGGGAATAAGTAAAAAGTAAGTAAAAATCAACCCCAAAATAAGACCAAATCTCGAATACCAATCCTTTTTGTCTCACTCAAGCTTTTATTCACTTTTGTTTCTCTTTTTGTTGTTTTTCTTGTCTTTTCATTCTTGAAGATACAAGCATGCATGAATAAGAGATTGAAGAGGCGAGCATGCATCACATATGTTTTGATGAAGACAAAGGACACACATAGTTTGATGAAGACAAAAGATTGATAAATACAAAGGATCGACAACATGGTTAATGTACAAGGACAAGCTTGAGAGGATGAGCAAATCAACAAACAACAAAGTAGCAACTATTAAGTCAAGACTCAAGATTATACAAGGCAAAGCATTCAAAAGAAGATCTAGGGGTTAAGTATTTTTATATCTTTATTAGGTCTTAAGTTGCTTGCTTAGTAAGAGTCTAGGCTAGGATGAACCCCAATGAAAGTATCACAAGCTAAAATCAATCATATCTAAAAAGATAGTTACATGGATACATACATGATTTACATGCACATGCATACATACAGGATTTACATGCACATACATACATACATACATACATACATACATACATACATACATACTTTATATGCACATACATGCATACATGATCATATTTTTTGAATGCATTTAAAAAGTGTTTTAAATCATACTTTATTCAAAGATATGCATCATTAGGTTATAAATCATGTAGGAGGTTCATTCGTCATTTGAAATATGTTTTAGAAAACCATTAATCCATTAACAAATGTGTTAATTGATTAATCCTTGGGATGAACACGTTAATCGATTAAATGGTGAGTTAATCGATTAAGGTAGTTACTGATTTTGTTTTCTGTTATTTTCAAGAAACCCGTTAATTGATTAAGGTTCAGTATAATCGATTAAGTTCAGTTAAAAACAGAATAGTATATTAATCCAAGTTTTTCATATTGCTTCATAATAACCATTGAGAAAAATATAGGGTTAGAACACATTTTTGAAACAAAGAGTTTTACACATTATTCAGAAGATCTTAAGCTCAAACCTTCATATCTTTTAGAAATATTTTCTAAGTGTTCTTTTGATAAAAGAAAAAGGGTGAATCTTTGCAAGATACCCGTTGAGCTTAATTGTCATATCTTTGTGAAAAAGAAACCTTGCATATCACGCATTTTATACTGTAATTGTGAGATCTTTGAGAAAGGTTCTTAGAATGTAAAAAGAGTGTAAAATTTGCACATTGAGGTGCATATATAACTTGAAGAAAATTGTTAGACTAAGGCATAAACACATTCTCTTGGTGTGTTGTATCATCATAGAATGAAAATAGGTTTGGGAAAACCCTAGCTGTGGTTAGGTAAGTGTCTTCGCGGGAAGCAAGAGGTCTTGGTTGTAAGCGATACTTAGGATGGGGCTAGAGTCACGAACGGTAGGGTATCCTAGTAGGCGAGCTTTGTAGTCAAACCGAAGTGGTGGTTTAAGATCCAAGAAAGGAGCGTCTTGCGTCTTGTATTGGAAGTGTATTTGTAAGAACATTGAATTTCAATAGTGAAGAAAAATCTCCCAAGATCAGAAGGGGAGGCCTGGATGTAGTTTGCAAGTGGACCCGCAAACGAACCATGATAAAAGCTGTGTCTCATTCTTATTTTCCCTTATCTTTTTACATTTCCGCATTACTTGATTTAATTAACCTGATATGCATATAAATCTATGATAATTGCATATTCTGTATTGTGCATTCACTGTTCTTAAGTGTCTGTAATAAGTGTATGTAAGTTGGGTTGAATCTTGGTAATCTTGGAAGATCGAAAGAAAATTGTTTTAACTGAAACTATACTACATAATCAATTAAGTAGTTAGTTAATCGATTAACAACAAATAAAGTTAATCAATTAAGTCTGTCTTTAATCAATTAAACAGTGTGTAAATTTGTATTTCCTCTTTGTTTATCGAACGACGGTAATTGTGTATCGTATCACCTATTCACCCCCTCTAGGTGAGTGGCAGAGCCCTGTAGGACCCAACGATTCTTTTTTTTTTGTTAAAAACTTATGTACACAATTGTATGAACCATTAAGATATTACCAAGAATCCTTAAGATTTGAAGAACAATGGATCCTTTCTTACTTAATACCCATTCCCAAATAATACCAAAGCTCCAAAATTCCCTAAGGTCAGGACAATCATGTTTTTTTACTTGTAAGCTTGTAATGAGCTAAATATCAAGGAAACAGGTAAAAAGGCACAAAGAGGCTATCGAAGGAAAAATTCATTCAAGGTATGCTTATATGGCTAAGTGGCTTATTCAAAAGAAATGCCTAAATCACTTCAATATGTGCATATGAATATCAAGTATCAACAAGAAACAACTCAAGTTCTAGAGTATATGTAATCAAGAGTGCAATCACACATGAAAGAATATTAGATGACATACAACAATCCATCCACAATTAAGGCTCCAATTCTGACAAGGGACACAAGTCTATCACAATTGTTTCAACCTCTCAATTCTCAAAAGCAACTTGACACACAAAAATGCATGGATTCACACCACAAGATATCATGACTTAAGTGAAAGAAAGTATGAGAGCAAATTCCCAAACCTAAGAAAAACCTCAAAATCAAAGAAAATCATGCATCAACATAAACCTACGACCTACAATAGTCTCCCCGACATTTAAACTACACATTGTTCCAATGTAGCACAATCAGAATATCCAGAGATTCATATCAATTAATGGAATTGGACAAGTGCAATAAAAAGTAGAGAGGGGGAGAAAGAAAAACTCTCTGATTCAAGGAGGAAAGAATTCTAACTCTCTATTCAGGTCATTAACTTCTCGAGCAAGGACAAGTCCCAATGCATAAGAAGAAACATCACTCATCAGCTCAAAAGGGGGTGTCCAATCAGGTGTTTGCAAAATAAATGGATACTAACTAGCAACCTGCATCTGAAGAGGTAAATAGAATTGTTGTATGATTCCTTCAACAACTTGGTTAGCATTTGTCTCTATATCATTTGAATCAACAACAATATCTAGAAATTCATCAATACACGCAGTGCACAATTCAGAATCAGTACATGCTGCATGGCAAGTGTATAGGTTAGTCCAATCTAAATCAACATCAATGTCCAAAAACTCATCAACACAAGAACTACATATTTCAAATCAAGTACATGAATGACAAGTGTGTGAGTCTATCAATGATGGAACATTAAAGTCATGAAGAAAATTGGAGAGAAGCTAATCACTGAACTCATCAAGCACATCAATATTAAATCCATAGTGATCCTCAGATGGTTGCTTTAAAGCATCAAAAATATTAAATAGAGCGACTTTATCATCATATTCCATAGAAAGTGTTTCAACATAAACATATATCTTGGTTCGAGCTGTTCTTAAAAATGACCTCCCCAAAATGATAGGAACTGTGTTATGATAGGATCTCTCTTACATATCAAGTATGTAAAAATCAGTAGGGAAAATAAGTTGATCAACATGAACCAAGACATCCTCTATTAAACCAGGGAGGTAGGCAGTACTCCTATTTTCCAATTGAATCACTACCTCGATAGATTGCATAGGTCCAAGTGAAAGAGACTTAAAAATAGTCATACGCATAACATTAATTGAAGATCCTAGATCTAGCATGGCATTTTCAAAATTCTTATTACCTATGATGCAAGGTATAGTAAATGTACTTGGATCCTTACATTTTTTTAGGAATATGAGGAACATGTTTACCTATGAGTGCCGAGACATTTCTACCCATGTTGATCTTCTCATTACCTTTCAGCATCCTCTTGTGAGTGCACAACTCCTTTAGAAACTTGGCATGTTTTCGAATTTTTTGATTGCATCAAGTAGATGTATGTTCACTTCCACCTTCCTAAATGTCTCAAAGAGTTCCTTGTCTACCACTTCCATATTCTCCATGTTCTTGCTTGTGATGATTTTTGGTGGAAATGGAAGAGGAATGGAAAATTGTGGTTGTGCAACACTTGAAGAAGGTTAATCAACACTCTTCGTTGCAGCTGTATCATTTTATTTTCCAAGGTTCAGATCTGGTGTAGGTACAAGTACTTCAATCTGCTTGCCTGACCTTAGAGTGATGACACTCACATTCGCAGGATTGATAATAATTTGGGAAGTTTGCTTGTCAGAATTTTGAAACTGCAATGGAGGCCTCTTGTCTCTGTATGGAAGCTCTAGTTTCTTGCTGAAATTGCATATTCTTCATGGTTATCTGTATCACCAATTTCTCCAATGAAGGGTTACTAGGTGCAGGTGGAGGAACATGAGTACTAATCACTTGTTGTTGCCTCTATTGTTGTTGGATTGGAGGAGGCACATATTGTCTATTTTGTGCAGCATTATTATTATGAAATGGTGGTCCTAGATGAGGTTGTGAAGGATCAGACCATCTAAGATTCGGATGATTCCTCCAACTAGGGTTGTATCTGCTTGATGAAGGATCATAATTCTGTTGTTCTTGTTGTTGTTGTAAATATTTGCAGCATAAGCCTTATGATGGTCACTAGTTTTGAGCTCCAACAGAGAAGGGCAAACATCAGCATAGTGGTTAGTTGAGGTGCAAATGCCACAAACTCGTGCAAGTGAAGGTTTTTGCTGATTCATGGCTAGTTGAGTGACCAAAGTGGCAAGTGAATAATTTTTTTTCTCAAGTTTGTCTTGCCTCACTAAATATGTCCCAACATCATGAACACCTCTAACCACTATAGCATCACTACTCCTTGCACTAAACTATTGAGAGTTGGAAGATATCTTCTCAATCAAACCTCTAGCCTCAAAAGGGGTCATATCTCCAAGTGCACCACCACTAGCAGCATCAATCATATTCCTCTCCATGTTGTTTAGATCTTCATATAAATATTACAGAAGGAGTTGTTCAGAGATCTA
Source organism: Lupinus angustifolius (assembly GCF_001865875.1). Lineage (NCBI taxonomy): Eukaryota > Viridiplantae > Streptophyta > Magnoliopsida > Fabales > Fabaceae > Lupinus > Lupinus angustifolius. The sequence continues at coordinate 7,715,170 of NC_032013.1, forward strand.
ATGATGGGGGCAGCTTGCACATTGCCTCTTGAATCTCTCCCAATATTCATATAATCCTTCTGCATGAAGTTGTCATTCCATAAATATCTTTTCTAATTGTAGTGGTCCTGGAGGCAGGAAATAATTTTTCAAGGAAGATTCTCTTCAGGTCATCCCAGCTAGTAATGCAACCAGAGGCCAAGTAATACAACCAATCTTTTGCAGGGCCCTCAAGTGAATGTGGGAAGGCCTTCAAACATATGTAATCCTCTTTGACATCACAAGGTTTCATGGTGGAACATATAATGTGGAACTCCTTAAGATGCTTATGAGGACATTCACTTGTGAGTCCATGAAACTTAGGAAACAAATGTATTATGAAAGTGCGCATGTCAAGAGGAGCACTTTGGAAAGCTTTATAAGAGCTTGAATCATCAACAAATCAACGTGCTTAAGTCTCAAGATTGGTATTAGACTTAGACTAGTAATTAGTTTAGGTTGAGTCTAAGGCTTAGGAAAACTCAATTCATGTCTCATATGCATAAAACTTTAAATCATTTTAGTTTTGAGATATGTCATTTATAATATGTTCATGCATCACATAAATACATGTAATTTGTGCATCCTAGGCATAAACTTAGTGTTGAACAAGTATAAATTAAGTGCATACCGTATTTGAGCTTTGCAATTTGAAAATACACTTGGAAATATGCAGTTAATCGATTAAGGTATGTTTTAATCGATTAACATAAGTTTTTGAAAAGTTGTTGAAACTGAAAACTTGGAAAAACAGAATCAGTTACGTTTTTGAAACACGTTAATCGATTAACCAAGGTCTTAACCGATTAACTGGGCTTCTGAAGTTATTCTTTATAAACTGCGTTTTCAGAACTGAAGCCATAACTTGTATGTTTCATTTTTAAGAGAGTTAGAGCATATTTCGTGTTAATTGTTGAATCTATATGACATTGCATTTGTGAGATTAGAAAAGAGAGAATTCTATGCTTTAGGATTGAGAGGCATTTCATGTTTAATTTCTCATCATTTCATCTCACATGTTCATGCATTCATTGATA
>NC_032013.1:7716324-7739151 GCF_001865875.1 Lupinus angustifolius
TTAATAGAAAGAATTGGTTCTTGGCTGTGGCTACACCGCAAGCAAGGTTTTCTTGGGCGGTAGGAAGGGAGTCAAACCAAGGGATAAGGTTCTTTAGTTTCAAGTAATTGTCTAAGTGTTGTAATTGGAAGAATTGCTTGTAAAACATTATTTCAATTATAGTGAAGAAAAATCTCCCAGATCAGCCAGGAGGCCTAGATTTAGTTTGCAAGTGGACACGCAAACGAACCAGGAAAAAAACTTGTTGCAGGCTTTTTCTTTCCCTCTCTCTCTTTATTGCTTTAATCGATTACTTTGTATAGTTGTTTTAATTGCAATATTCTGTTTCTATACTGTTGTAACTCTGATATATTTGTTAGCTTTGTATATTCGTTTCAATCTCGGTTGATTGTCATGCAAGAAACCGAATTTGTTTGATTAATCTGAGCTATTTTAATCGATTAAATTGATTACGTTAATCGATTATTTAAATTTTGTTAATCGATTAATCTGGGGTTATTTCAGCATTAATTATTGTTTTCGGAAAAGCGGATACTCTGACTGCTACACTTATTCAACCCCCCCCCCCTCTAGGTGTATTTTAGCCACTGATACCTAACATATTAGTCCAGTTTTGAGCATATATGGCACATCCTCATTGGGATACTGGATACATAAGCTTTCATATGGGAAATCAGGTGTAGCCAGCTCGCTTAATGTCCTCTCACATGGAATTGAAGGTGGTTCAACTATATTTTTAGAGTATGCAACAGAATGCACAGAAACAACTGAATCAACATCACTATCAGCAAGATTAACAGTATGAAAAGACTCATTATCTAAAGTCAAATTCTTAATTTGTCAAACTAACATATGAAATGTTCTACCCATTTTAGGATTTATTGGATGCAAAGAGCTTGGATTTCCCATAGTTATGCACTAAATACAACAGTAACAACCATGTAAGGCAGTACAGGAAATGTCTAAGTAATTTAAATTTGCATCAGGAAATGTCTAAGTAATTTAAATTTGCATCAATAACATGCTAATATCACAGAAAACATCCACAAAAATTTTCAAGACAAAACTCAATGTCTAAGTAATTTGACTAAATAAATCAAAATCAAAACAATTTCAAAATAAAAAAGAAATAGTAAAAAAGGTATTTTTGGATTTTCAAGATGGGTTCTATCCCAAATGCATATATTATTTGTCCAATTCTGATTAACAGTTCCAAATTTATACCAAAAATAGAAAATCAATAGACAAACTATTCACTACTTGTTTGTATCTCACAACCAGCAGCAAAGTGAGTGATTATGGTGCATCCAATATTCAATATGCGATGAAAGAAGTGTGGAAACAAAGTTTTATGTAAAAATTCTAACCACAACTATATTAACTAGCACACACAGAATCAACCAACAAGCAAAATGGCCAAACAAGACAACACATAGTGAACAGAACATGCATAATTTTGAAACCAACACAAAATTGTTATTATAAGACATTCACTAAACTATACTAAACTACTAACTATACTATCAACCTTTGACAAAAACCAATAATCCTCGGCTGCGGTGCTAAGTTTGATCGAGGTCGTACCCAATGTAAATAATGTTATAATTAAAATCTGTAGTAATAGGAAGTGACTCCTAGGTCGTTTTCCAAGGATTATCTTTCAAGAAAAGATTCAAATACTTTATACTCACACACATAGGGGTTTTGCTGTTGAATGGTATAAACATAAAGCAATATAGTAACAACAAAATAAGTAGTGTAATAAGGTGACTAAATCTCTTTGGTTCGTTTGTTCATAACTCAATCCCCGGTTACGAAAGACCAATCTCAGATTCTAAACATTAACTTCCAAAGTTGTTGAGAATCATAAGCATGAAACAATTAAAAAATTCATACGAACTAAGCATTCATGTACTAGAGAGTAAATCAACTAAGCGAAGATCAACTCACAAAACCAGTTTCTAAACAATGGGATTAACCAAACCACATTCAGAAATAAGATAGAAGAAATCAATAATAAAGAAACCGAAAATGCCTTAATAATAAAACCTCAAGAGTTGTGATTAATTCCCAAGGGAATTTAGTCTAGAAATTTAGCCTTTCCATGACAATAGAAGAACAAAACTGAATTTGGGGAAGAAAAACAAACCCTACCAGAGCAAATGGGAAAAACGAAATTGTCTAATGTAAAGGTGGTTGATTGGAATGAGAGGGAATTCAGATTCCCAAAGTAAAAATTGAAATGAGCCCTAAATAATTGGCCCAAAACTCCAAATGATGTTACAAAAAAAGTTCCTAAAAATTAAAATACAATCTTCACTTCATGACATATCCTCCACTTTTGTAATGCCCAAAATGTCCTTGATTTCAAATATGATATGAAAATGATAATAGATTTAAACAAACCAAATAATCTCAAATTAACTCGTTTTAGGAATATTAGTCTAATAAAGTCTAAAACACTAAACCAAGTTAAACATGTCAATTAGGCACCAACAAACGTTAATCATGATAAAAAAAGATTATAAATAGTATGTAATATATTGCTCATCAGTTGTCTCGACAAATCCCACCACTACCACCCATGTTCCTTTTCCCTCTAAGAGCCATCCAAATTACAAAGAGGCTTGGAAATGTGAAACTGTGTACTGAGATATTGGAAAAAAAATAAAAAAACATGATAGTTGTATATCCAAACAATACTTCTAAATTACATTTATAGAATCATTTAGTCCATTTTAAAGTCAATAATTAAATTAAGTATTTTTAAGTCAAAAATTAAGATCAGATGGAAATCTTGTACTTAATAGATTAAGGTCAAGGTTTCCAGTGAAATTACCAGGTTTTAGTTACACTTTCTACAATTAAAATCATAATTTTCTTCTGTTCTTTTGTGCTTGGTCAGATAGTTGGAGCATGGTGCCTAGTTGAAGTGTATGCTCTTGGAATCTGGTTAGAGTGGATTTGAACCAATTGGTGAAGGTACCTGAAAAGGTTCTCCAACGATCAAGTCAGTATAAGACTTAGAAGAAGTGTTAGAGAGTAAATGTGAGGGAGATAAAGGTAAGGAGTAATGAGAGTAAATTCTAGCAACAAAATGGTTAGTGATCAATGAATTTATATATTTCCTATAAGGGGATACCCCTATTTATAGTAATTGAGATGGATGACATGACACTTGTACATTGGCTGATTGTGACTTATAGTAGGCATATAATAGGCGTATAATAGGCATGTCCTCATCGTATTATAGGTTTGTGCCTACCATACTGGGATAGGGACATGCATGATTTATAGGAGGCAAGGCAGTGCCCTATTGGGGCATTAAATGGGGTGTCTGAGGCAATCATGATGTTTACCATAGAGTGACACAACCTTCCAAGTTGCTCTTGCTCGATCCTTGGTTGGTCGGGAAAATGTCATCTCGGGATGGTGAGGTACCCGGTTGACCATGATGGAACAATTGCCCATGACTAGTAGTAAGCTCGGTAGCCAAGCATGTTGGTAGACTATTAGTCGTTCGGATGACCTGGACGATCTAGCTAACCGGAGAGAAATAGTTGATCGGGGAGGAACAACTTACCGGGGGTTAGTAGCATCTCGGTAGCCGAGCATGATAGTAGAGTGTAGGCGTAATAATAGATTATCATGATGATTTGATGTCAACTGACACGTGGGGGCCAGAGATGTATTTCGAGGGAGGTACTTGAGTCCCAAACGACGCGTCAGTACGTTTCCTATTCGGCAACTACTTTTTGCCTTGATTTTCGGGGTACTATTAGATCGTTCTCTAGTGTTTTTGAATGGGTGAGACGGGTTCTCAGATTGGGCCTTGAAAGGGGTCCGGTTCAACCTGAAAGTGCAAAGTATGAAAGTGTTGCACTATTAGATTGCCTATATTTTCATGAAGACAAGGATTTATTGAAAGCTTGAAGATGTCTCAACCAATCAACATGCCATAGAATCAAGGATCTCAAATCTAGACTAGGTTCTTACAAGAGTCACTTTTAGAAGTCTTAGATGTGGGTCTTAGATATTGAGTCTAGGTTAGGTAAACCTAGGTGCAATTCTCACAAGTCTTAAAAATAATCAAATCATTTACATGAGACATGCCATCTAGATTATTATATGTTCATGCATTAATCATACATGTTATTTGTGTATCTTAGGCATAATATATGGGTAAAACATGTATAGTTGATAAGCATAACATATATGTAGTTTACCATTTAATCATTTAGATGAATAATATGCTAGTTAATCGATTAAGAAAGGTGTTAATTGATTAACGTGAATTCGGTTTTAACAGATAACTGAAAACCTGAAAACAGTTATTATCAACAACCCGTTAATCGATTAACAAGGCACTTAATCAATTAACTTGGTCTCAGAAAGTTTTTCTATATAAACTGTGTTTTTAGTTCTAGCATCATACATCATATCTTTCATTTTTAGAACTGCTAGTTGCATACTTTTTGTGCTCAACTGTGTCATTTAGGTAGAGAGAAATGCATTGTGAAATAGTGAGAGATAGTATCATGTTTAGGGTTTAATTGTCATGTGATTACTGTGTTAACATTTGCTATCTTTTCTTGCATGATTCTTGCACTTCTTTAGAAGAATTCTAGGATAGAAATTCTCTGTTTCTGCATATCAATTAACTCATACATATTCATTTTTACTTGTGAGTCTTGTATAGGGTTTTTAGCTGAGTTTCAATTGTGATATTTTGAGCTACATTGTGCTTGATAATACTAAATGTTTTGTACTTTTTTTGTTTTGTAATAAGAGAAGTCGTCTCTTGGTGTCTTACCATCTAAGAGACTCAGTGAGTCTTCACCAAGACTTAGAGGTCTTGAGTTTAGAACATTTTCTTGGTTGGGGTTAGATCGTAATAAAGGTTTTCTTAGGCGATTAGGTGAGTCAAACCAAGAAAGTGGGTTCTTGAATTCAAGAAGGGAGCGTCTAAGTTTTTCTATTGAAAGTGTGCATGTAACAATACATTCATTTCAATATTAGTGAAGAAAATCTCTCGAGTTTAGAAGGGAGGCCTAGATATAGTTTTCCAGTGGACCCGCAAACGAACTAGGATAAACGAACTAGGATAAATTCAATATTACGTTTCAAGTTGTAATATTGCCTAATTTTAGCTGATAATTTGGATACTGTAACTTTCCTATATTGAATTTAATTCTGTTTAAATATATTTGTTTTATCTGTATCTGATTATCGATGAGTGGCTGTGCAATAAGCCTTTCCATAACTCGCTATTTTCTGTGATTTAATCGATTAAGACAGAGTGTTAATCGATTAACTGGTGCTTTTTTCATAATAGGGCTTTGGTGTAAAAAAGCGGTAATTGGTAACCGCGACACCTATTGAACCCCCCCCCCCCCTCTTGTAGGTATGTTCATTCCACTGATACCTAATTTACGCGATCCTTAAGGGAAAACAAATGGGTTCCACCAACCCCTTTGGTGGTGATGGTGCATCCATTAACCGCTCTTCCGTATTCAGTGGCGAGGGATACACCTACTAGAAAGTCCGGATGGAGATATTCATTGAAGCCATTGACTCAGATATTTGGAAATCCGTAGGCAACGGGCCTTTCATCCCAATGCATTTAGTGGACGATGAACCAAAAGAAAAGCCTATAAGTCTATGGACCGGTGATGAACGTAAAAAGTTTCAATTCAACCTACATGCTAAAATCATCATCACATCGGTCCTATCATATGATGAATTCTTTCGGGTTTCGCACTGTCAAAGTGCCAAAGAAATGTGGGACACTTTACAAGTGACTCACGAAGGCACTAGCGAAGTCAAGGGTGCCAGGATAAATGCCCTGACACATGAGTACGAGCTTTTTTGTATGTTGCCGAGTGAATCTATCGGCAACATGCAAAAGTGATTCACACACATAGTAAACCATTTAGTTGCTCTAGATAAATTCTTTACCAAAGGAGAACTAACTAATAAAGTTTTATGTTGTCTTGACAGGAGATGACAACCTAAAGTTACAACTATCATGGAATCTAAGTATCTTGACTCCATGCCTTTGGCATCATTATTTGGAAAGCTTCAAACGCCCGAGATGGAACTTGGAAGCTTGACAATGAATGAGGAATCAGATCGCAAAAAGAAAGACATATCTCTTAAAGCAACAACGTCTCAACCTATTGAAGATAAAGAATATGTTGAGTCTGATTCAGATATTGATGATGAAACGTTGAGCCTTCTCGTACAAAAATTCGGGAAATTCTTAAAGAAAGGAGGTTTTAAACGTTTTCATAAGAAAGAAGCGCATGAGTCAACTAGAAAAGGCAAATGTAACAAAGAGCACTTCACTTGCCACGAATGTGGTAAGTCAGGACACATGAGATTTCAATGTCCTACTTACCTCAAGAAAGTTGATTCAGAAAAGAGCACTCCTCAGGACTTCAAGTCAAAGAAAGCCTACATAGTTTGGGACGTGCTAGAGGAGGATACAACATCAAGCACCTAGACGAAGAGGAGACCGCCAAGGTATGCTAATGACCATAACAAATGAAGCTTGTGACTTAGATTTAAAGGAGGTAAACAATGAGGTATAATCTGACACCTCATCTTCTTCTGATGATGATTCATCTCCTTATGAGGACTTAGATAATGCTTATGTCGAATTGCATGAAGAATTAAAAAAAAATAGCTAGGATTTGTTCTGATAGAAAACGAGTAATCCTTCTAAATGAGCAGAAAATAGTTTTATTACATAAAGAATTAGATGAGCTAAAACTTGAAAATGAAACTTTAGATCTAATATTTTCTTGTACTACATGCAATTGATCAAATGATAATTTATGTCAATCAACTATCTGTGAGTCTTGCGAGACTTTGAAAATTGAGAATTTGAAACTTAATGAAAAACTCGCAAAACTCATAGAGAGTCAAAATCAATTAGACATTATGCTTAGTCAAACTAGAAATGTTGGTGACCATACTGGATTAGGATATATTCCCCCTATGCGTAGGAGAAGAACCTGTAAATCGACCTAATAAGAAATTTTATAATAAAAAAGTTCCTACATGTTTCTATTGTGGCACACATGGCCACACTTCCTACTCTTGTTATATTAGAGTGATGGTATACCTAGTGGTGTATATGTCTGGATGAAAAAGGGAGATATATCCCTGGTTACAAACAGAAAAGGACCCAATATAAATTGGGTACCTGAAAAAGGCAAGTGATCTATTTTGCAGCTATGTCTACGAGCACATGGAAAACATTGGTGTCTTGATAGTGGATGCTCGAGACATATGACAGGAGATAGATCAATATTCCTAGATCTATCATTGAAAGAAAAAATGTTTGTCATGTATGGAGACAACAAGAAAGGAAAGATAATTGGTACCAGGACAATTGGCAACTCAACTCAGGCAGTGATCGAGAATGTACTATATGTTGAAGGCGTGGAGCACAACCTATTGAGTATCATTCAACTCTACAACAAAGGTAATTGCGTATCTTTCGACCCTGAGTGTTGCATAATCCGTGACAATTTATATAATAAAGTGAAATTTTTCGGACATCGTATTAATAACATCTATATGGTTAACCTAGAAGATGTCACGATATCTGGCTTTGGCATAGGCACGTCGCTCATATTCATGTAAAACATCTAGATAAACTATCTAAAAATAATTTGGTTGAGGGTCTACCAAAACTTGATTTTAAAACTCATGAAACTTGTCAAAAACGTAAACAAGTTAAAAACTCTTTTGGTAAAAAGAATGTAATATCCACAACAAGACCTCTGAAGCTTCTCCATATGGACTTGTTTGGACCTTCACAAATAATAAGTTTTGGTGGTAGTTTCTATGTTTTGGTAATTGTTGATGATTTTTCTAGATTCACATGGACATTATTTTTATCTTCTAAGAGTGATACATTCAAATCTTTCAAAAACCTTGTCAAACAAATTCAAAATTAGTTTAATCTTAAAATTGTATTCATTCGATCCGATCATGGTGGCAAGTTTGAAAACCACCAGTTTGATGAATTTTTTAATAAACATGGTATCATGCATCAGTTCTCGGCTTCTCGTACCCCTCAGCAAAATGGAGTTGTTGAGAGGAAGAATCGAGTTCTAGAGGAGCTTGCTAGAACCATGCTAAACGAAAGCAAGGTTCCTAAGTACTTTTGGGCTGATGTAGTGCACACTGCTTGCTATGTGATAAGTCGTATACTCTTGAGGTCTACTTGTTTGGAAACTCCTTATGAACTTTTAAAAGGCCAAAAACCTAATATTTCTCATTTTCATGCTTTTGGATGTAAATGCTTTATTTTAAATAATGGAAAGAGAACGCTAGGAAAATTTGACTCAAAAGCAGATGAGGGTATATTTTTAGGATACTCATTGTATAGTAGAGCTTATCCAGTGCTCAATAAGTATTTCATGCAAGTAGAAGAATTTGTACATGTTCATTTTGATGAATCTTCTCCAAAAGAGAAGAGAAAGGTATTTTCTGATGATGTTGTAGGTGATTTACAAGAAGCATACTCTAAGGACATGGATCAGGACAAAGAAGAACAAGCAGAGCAAATTTTCCAAGATGAGTATTAGGACATGCCAATCACGTGGAAGACTAAGATAGGTCATTCACTTGACAAAGTTATAGGTGATATCTCTACGGGGGTGGTAACCCGTATTTCTTTACGTAATGTTTGTAACTTCGTTGCTTTCATATCTCAAATTGAGTCAAAGACCATCGATGAAGCCATTGAGGATGTGCACTGGCGTATAGCTATGCAAGAAGAGCTAAACCAGTTTGAGCTCAACAATGTATGGGACTTGGTCCCTAAGCCAAAAGAACAGCTAGTGATTGGTACTAGATGGGTCTTCCGAAATAAACTCGATGAATCTGGCTTGATCATTAGAAATAAGGCACGCTTAGTGGCCAAAGGCTACAACCAAGAGGAAGACATCGATTATGATGAGACCTATGCTTCTGTAGCCAGATTAGAGGCCATTAAGATGCTTTTATCCTTTGCATCGATTATGAACTTTAAGCTCTTTCAAATGGCTGTTAAGAACGCCTTTCTAAATGGCTACATTTAAGAGGAGGTGTAAGTTGATCAACCTCCCGGCTTTGAAAATTTTAAATATCCGAACCATGTATATAAGCTCAAGAAGGCTCTCTATAGCCGTACACAGGCTCCTAGAGCTTGGTATGACAGATTGAGCTCTTTCCTTATGGAAAAAGGTTTCGTGGGGGGTATGATTGATACTACCCACTTTATCCGTAGATTAGATGATCATGTATTATTAGTTCAAATATACGTTGATGATATAATTTTCGGATCTACTAATGACATTCTTTGTAAAGAATTTTCTGAGATGATGCAGGAAGAATTTGAGATGTTGATGATGGGGGAGCAGGCTTTCTTCTTTGGGCTACAAATTAAACAAATGGAAAGTGGCATCTTCATTCATCAATCAAAGTATTGCAAGGAGTTACTCAAAAAGTTCGATATGGAAAAATGTAAAGAAACTTCTACACCTATGGCGCCCGCTTGTTATCTAGACATGGAGGAAAAGGGAAAAGCTATTGAGGTAACCAAGTATCAAGGGATAATCGACTCTTTATTATATTTGACTGCAAGCCGCCCCGATATTATGTTTAGTGTTTGCATGTGTGCTAGATTTCAAGCATTACCTAAAGATTCACATTATAGTGTTGTTAAACGCATCATGAGATATTTAAAAGAAACAATAAATAAGGGATTATGGTATCCTAGGGATGTCTCATTATCCTTGGTTGGGTATTCTGATTTCGACTTTGCTGGATGTAAGCTGGATTAGAAAAGCACCAGTGGGACTTGTCACTTACTAGGCAGTTCGTTAGTTGCATGACACAGTAAAAAGCAAGCATGTGTTGCTTTATCCACCACCGAAGCGGAATATATTGTTGTCGGTGTGTGTTGCACTCAAATCCTATGGATGAAGCAGCAACTTAAGGAGTTTGGTCTTAAACTACAAAAGATCCCCATTAAATGTGATAATACAAGTGCCATAAACCTATCCAAAAATCTCGTTTTACATTCGAGAACAAAGCATATAGAAATTAGACATCACTTCTTGCATGATCATGTTCAAAAATTCGATTATGTGCTTGAATTTGTTGAACATGATCATGCAATGCTATTAATCAATTAACGACAACAGATAAAGTAGAACCAGAGGCGTTTTTTCCATTTTTTCAAACCCTCTCTATCTCCTTTTCTCTCAAAATCTCAGAGGCAACAACGTAATATGAATTCTTAGCCTAAATGAAGAATAAACTTCACCCTCTACCCATATTGTACTTCATTTCATCTCATTCCCTCTCAAATTAGTCAAAGAAACCCACTTTCCCAATTCTAAACCCTAAGGTTAGGTCCCCCCAAAAATCCATCTTCAACTCTCAATACTTTTAGTTTTTGCAATCAAATGGAAAGAGGGCATTCAAAAAGGATTAAGACAACTGCTCAACACCCACGAAGAGTTCTTATTCCTACACCATCAATTCCGAATGTGAGGCAGGACCATGGAGACCCCTACTACTCTCTCATACTGCAGGAGACTCGGTTGCCAAAGTTTCAAGGCAGAAAACCAACTTACATCAGGTATGCCGATTTAACCTGGATGGTGGAACAAAATTTTGAGTTTCCGCAAGGTATGTAAGCTCAAGGAGTTGTCACCTTTATGGAATTAAAGGGAAATATTTACCTTGCTTTGGTTAGAGGATTTTATGCCAACTAGATATATATGGATGGCAAGTATTGGTCTATGGTTTCTGGAAATTTGTTTGAGTTGAGTGAGGATATTTTCATGAATGTGGGATGTTTGTCCACCAATGGTGCTAGCATTGGTAATTGTGATTGGTTCAAGAATTCATTCGATGCTATTAAGGTTTACAAGTCATTCTTGAGAGGTCTCCATCTGTATATCCAAGGAGAATTAACAAAAGCTAGGTCATTATCTGTGGAAAATAGACTATTGCACTATCTGATAGCGTACATCTTATTTCAGAGAAACATAAATCATGCACATCCCACTCTGAATAATTTAAGGTTTATGTATATTGTTAAGGAAAATGTTATCATTAATTGGCCTGAGGAGATTCTTAAGGTCATGTATAGTGTGTCAACATCACAATCCAAGCTACTTCCCTATAATATATTCATTTCGAGGATCATCAACTATATGCATATTTATGTGTCTGATACCATCATCATGGAGTCTTCTGATAAAGATTATCTAGTTGGTGAAAGTTTGATCCACAAGATGAGTATTTACAAGTACGGGAATACTTGGCAATACCAAAAGGATGAAACTACTTTCGATTTGGACTTATCTGGAGATGAGGATCAGGCATGAACGGATCAGCATAATGTAGGAACTCAAGGGGAGTCGGCTAGAAACTCACCGCATGTACCACCCTTTGGATTAGCTCAGTTGGATGCAATGGAGCAAAGGCTAAATAATAGAATGGATCTACATTTTCAGTCCTTGAAGGATTCTTACGATACAGACTTAGAGCAATTTGAGGAACGTCGGGTCGCCTACATTGATAACCATTATCAATCTATGAGGAGCTTTGTTCAAAACACAGTTGAGGCATAGAATGATAGGTTTTGTGAAGAATTTGAGAAGCTGAGAGTCCTTATCCATAGAGATAGTAGTCTGACAGTTCCTGATGATTGGTACTTGACCATGATTGGTTATCTGCATCTATTCTATTTGATTGAGTTTGTTGTATACATGTTATGACAATAATGCTTGATCATTCTATGCTTAATTGGTCATTGTATAACCTTTCATGTCAATAAACTTGTTCATTTACTGTAATCTGTCAATTTAATCGATTAACTCATACTCTTAATCGATGAAATGTGTGTAAACATGTGCACTTGTTCAAGCTTCCTTCAATTGGTTAATTAATTGAACTCCCAAATTTAATTGATTGATCACAGTTTTGTTTTTATTATATAACCTTACTTTTGACTAGATTAATTCGTTTATCTTCTTGATAATGTCAAAAGAGGGAGAAATGTTGCTTTATCGTTTGAGGTGATTTGCAGGTTGTAAATAATATTCAGCTTCTGTTGTCCAGATATTAACTTTGAAATTAACAACCACACATTCTATAACCCTCATCAAGCTATGCATCAAAACAAGATTTGATGTGGAGTTTGTCATCATCAAAAAGGGGGAAATTGAAAATGCAAAGTGTCAAAGTGTTGCACTATTAGATTGCATATGTTTTGATGAAGACAGGGATTTATTGAAAGCATGAAGATGTCTCAACAAATCAACATGCCATAGACTAGGTTCTTACAAGAGTCACTTTTAGAAGTCTGAGATGTGTGTCTTAGATATTGAGTCTAGGTTAGATAAACCTAAGTGCAATTCTCACAAGTCTTAAATACAATCAAATCATTTACATGAGACATGCTATCTAGATTATTATATATTCATGCATTAATCATACATGTTACTTGTGCATCTTAGGCATAATATATTGGTAAAACATGTATAGTTGATAAGCATAACATATAGGTAGTTTACCATTTAATCATTTAGCTGAAAAATAAGTCACTTAATCGATTAAGGAAGGTGTTAATTGATTAACGTGAATTCGGTTTTAACAGATAACTGAAAACATGAAAAAAATTATTTTCAATAGCCTGTTAATTGATTAACAAGGTACTTAATCGATTAATTAGGTCTCAGAAAGGTTTTCTATATAAATTGTGTTTTTAGGTCTTGCACTATACATCATATCTTTCATTTTTAGAACTGCTAGTTGCATATTTTTCGTGGTCATCTGTGTCATTTAGGTAGAGAGAAATGTATTGTGAGATAGTGAGAGATAGTATCATGTTTAGGGTTTAATTGTCAGCCTATTGCATGTGATTAATGTGTTAATATTTGCTATCTTTTTTTTGCAGGATTCTTGCATTTCTTTAGAAGAATTCTTGGATAGAAATTCTCTATTTTTGCACATCAATTAACTCATACATATTCATGTTTACTTGTGAGTCTTGTATAGGGTTTTTAACTGAGTTTCAATTGTGATATTTTGACCTACATTGTGCTTAATAATACTTTATTTTTGTATTGTTTTTGTGTTGTAATAAGGGAAATCGTCTCTTGGTGTCTTACCACCTAAGAGACTCAGTGAGTCTTCACCAAGACTTAGAGGTCTTGAGTTTAGAACGTTTTCTTGGCTGGGGCTAGATCGTAAGAAAGGTTTCCATAGCCGGTTAGGTGAGTCAAACCAAGAAAGTGAGTTCTTGGATTCAAGAAGGGAGCGCATAAGTTTTTGTGTTGGAAGTATGCATGTAACAATACATTCATTTCAATATTAGTGAAGAAAATCTCTCGAGATCAGAAGGGGAGGCCTGGATGTAGTTTCCAAGTGGACCCGCAAACGAACCAGTATAAAATTCCTTGTTGTAGGCTCTTTATATCCTTAATCTCTTTACGTTTCAATTTGTAATATTGCCTAATTTTAGCTGATAATTTGGATACTATAACTTTGCTATATTGAGTTCAATGTTGTTCAAATTTATTTGCTTTATCTGTATCTGATTATCGGTGAGTGACTGTGCAATCAGTCATTCCGCAACTTGCTGTTTTCTGTAAGTTAATCGATTAAGACAGAGTGTTAATCGATTAACTGAGACTTTTTCCCGAATAGGGTTTCGGTGCAAAAAGCGGTAATTGGTAACCGCGACACCTATTCAACCCCCCTTCTAGGTGTGTTATTTCCACTGATACCTAACACAACCCTCCACTTATAAATAGGGAGGTCCTCCTTGATTTCTCAATGCTTTGCTTCTTGTGGAAATTTTGAGAATTCTGAAACATTCTACAGTCAAGCACGCTTTGAACTTTTCATCTTTCAACTATTCTGATTTCTGAATTCAGTAATTCCTCAATCTCTTCCTTCTTTTTATTTTTTATCATATTCAGTCATGAACATGTTTTCCGAGCACGAGTCTAGTTATGACGAGGTAGAGGTCTTGTCCGGACCTCTGTCCATTTTTATTACCTCGTCAACCAGTCACTAGAGGCGTACGAGTTTTACTTTTACTTGAGGAAATGGTCGGATTTCCATGAGGCAACTGAGTGACCTTTCTCTTCCAGCCTTGCTGAGTAATTGGAGGAGGGGAAGGGTCAGAATGAGTACTACAATGCTAGATCGGACAACATTTCTTGAGAAGTGGCGTCTGGTTTTGGATTAGTTATCCAATTCAGATTCTAATGCTTCTTCTAATTATAAGATGACAATGGAGAGGAACTTTTCCGACCGAGCAGATCAATTCATGATCCCCGGTTCCTTAACTCACCCAAATTCGAAATACTGGTGGGCACACCTAGCATTTTGCCGGCTAATATTCGGCCGAACGTCGACGTCCTTGCTAGCCCAACAAACGACATCAGGTGGTATACCCCGTGGGATGACGATAAGGTTTGCTATGATCTTTTGGCTGACATGGGGAAGTAGTGGAGTTTCTATATGTACGAGTATTTTACTCAGAGAATTGGCGTGAAGATCCCCCTGGATAACTGATATATGTCCATGTTGAGTCACCTCCATGTGGCTCCCTCTCATCTGCACCCAAACGCTTAGGGGTTTATCCAGGCCTTCAATATCTTCTGCAAGGTAATGGAGCTGCCCTGCACAATCCGACTCTTTTTTTGGATGTTCCAGGTGACTCACAACATCAATAAAGATGAGAACCAAAGCGACCATTGGGGATGGACGTGCCTTCAATCCAAGAACAAGCATGTCTTGTTCCTCCCTTTTGAGGGTTTGATTAAGAATTGGATTGTGGGTTTCTACCTAGTTGAAGCTCACAGGACTCGCCCTACTTGGGCGTATGGTATGGGAGAAAGGCATTTTCTTCCTTTTTCCAGGAATGGTGCTATCCACCAGAAGCCCACCAGCAAGTTCAACTATTCATTTGAAGATGTGGATGATCGGGAGGCGGCGACGACCAAAGAGATGTTGGCTTGGATAGAGAGGGGGAAGGTTTTGAAGTGTTATATCCTAACGCATGGTGATTCAACGTTTGAGGAGTTGGTTGGTAGGTATCTAGTCAAAGATGTTCTTACACGAGTTTAGTTGATTTATTCGGTGTTTAACTAATCATTTGTCTATTTTTTCAGCAACTACAATAGGTGATAGTGTAGATCGGAGCAAATTGCTAAAATGTGTCGCTCAGAACAGTAGGGAGGCTTCTAGAGCGGCCAAATGAGCTCGATGAAACTCACCGACCCCTTTCATTGATCAATCCAGGGAGACCTCCACACCTTGATGGGAATCTAAGCTTCTTACACCTTCCGGGCAAAATCTGAGTCAGGTTGTTATGGTAGGCCTTTTGACTCATCAAGGCTGTCAAAAAGTTGACATGATAGATGTTGATCCGCCCGTGCCAACTGGTATTTCTAGTGATGAAGTTAATCCTACCCCTCTTGCTAGCCAATGACCCGGGAAGGGAAAGTCTGCAAGTACATGTGTTCGCCACACTTACGAAATTCCCCAAGTGGTGGATGGACACTTGATCAACCCAAGCATAAGGGAGGTAATAGACGATATTCCCTTGCACGATTTGTTGAGGTGAGTCCGTGAGACAAGTTTCATGGCTGCATCAGTCGCCAAATATTTGGTGGGTGAGGGTGTGTTGGCCACCCAGGTGGGGGGAGGGGCTCTGGCCAACCTCTAAGAGAAACACTAGGCTAGGCTATAGGAGTTAAAGGAGAAGCACATTAAGGTGCTGAAGTCCTTGGAGAGACATATAGTGGCCGCTGGTGATGAGCTATCGAATTTGATCCTTCAACTTTGTGATTCTCGAGAAACAGCCTCGACAGCCTAGGAGAATTTGGGTTGTCAAAAAGGGAGTTGGCCACCTTTACCGACCACTTTGACCGAATTCCTGGAGAGGGCTAAAGAAGAGAAACTTTAAATTGCTGACAAGTTGAAGCTATCGGAAGGGCGGGAAAAGTGTGCCTAGACTGAGATTTCCCGACTAGCCCGAGAGGTGTCCAACAGGAAGAATGAGTGGAAGTAGCTAGAGTTTGAGGCAAATGATGTGGCCAATGCAGGTTGGGACAACCCCTTGGCCCAAGTCTGATTGGTTTATCCGGATCAGGATTGGTCATGGACGCGTCTTGATGCCAAGGTTACCAGCAAGGGGGAGTTGGTGGTCGAGGAGAACGACATCCTGGCCAAGCTTTCGGTGCCGAACAGGGATAAGGGGAGGCTTGAGTGCCCTTTGTTGTTTTGTTTTGTCTTATCATTTAATGAAATACGTAGACTTCTTCAGTTTTTCCATCTTTGCACTCGTTATTTTCTTAACTGATTTATAAGTATTTGATGATCGAAAATCACGAATGACAACTGAATGACAAATTTAAGGATCTTTTTCAAAACCATAAATAAGTGATATGTGCTTGAATAGTGACTTATTCATTTTAGCTGAAGTAACCTTTGTTCGGAATCGGATAATAAATGACTCAATAAACCTTTATAAAGTCGAGTGAGCTTGCTTGGCCTCAGATAAAAACTATTTGAAATGATCTTAAAATTAAGTAATCCTTACTCGGAGTTGGGCAGGTAATAACTTAAAGAACTGCTATTTTAATTGAAGCAATCATTATCCGAGATTTGGATAATAACCAAATAAACCTTTACGAAGTCATAGCCTTTGTTCGGAGCAGGATGAATAACAATTAAATGATATTTTTCTAAAGTTAAGTAACCTTTGCTCAGAGCCGGATGAATAATAACTGAATTATTTTTGGTAAAGTTAGGTAACCTTTGCTTAGAGACTTAGTCCATGTTCCGAGTTGGTGAGTAGAACTGCCATCAAAAGGGGAATGTGATCCACGTCTTTGAGGGGTGTTGTGAACACCGACCCAGGGGGACTTGGTCCACGCCTTGGGTGTTTGAATTAGATCGTCGTCATAGTGGGACGTGATTCACACCTTTGAGGGGTTTTGTTGATCATCGACCAAGGAGGACTTGGTTTGCGCCTTTGGGTGATTGAATTAGACCACCATCAAAGTGGGACGTGATCCACGCCTTTAAGGGGTGTTGTTGATCATCGACCAAGGGGGACTTGGTCTGCACCTTTGGGTGATTGAATTAGATCATCGTCATAGTGGGACGTGATCCACGCCTTTGATGGGTGTTGTTGATCATCAACCAAGGGGGACATGGTCTGCGCCTTTGGGTGATTGAATTAGACATCATCAAAGTGGGACATGACCCACGCCTTTGAGGGGTGTTGTAGATCACCAACCAATGGGATTATATTATTCTAAAATAAAAAAGAAGATGAATAATACCTCGTTAACATATATGCATTTTTATTTTTCAGTTACATGGATTTGTCCGACCACGAATGGGGTCGACATTACATTTCATTACAATTGTATAAGCATAAAAATCGCGGAGATTTTGCAACATTCCACGTTCGGGGAAATTCCTTTTTCGCTAAGTCTTCCAACTTGTAAGCATCCTTACCAATCTTGCTAACCACCCGGTAAGGCCCTTCCCAATTGGGTGTCATTTTTTCTTTGGCACGATCAATATCTGCTCTTCGGAGAAGTATAGTCTTGGCCTCGAAGCTTGTGGGTACCACCGATGAGTTGTATTGGTATATTGTTCATCTTTTTTGGGCCGCCTATCTTATCCGAGCATGGTCTTTTTTCTCTTAAGTCCAATCCAGATTGTGTCTTGCAAGGGTTGGATTAGTTTCTTCATCAAATTGTAGGATCGTCCAAGTTGGCTCGCCTATTTCTATCGAGATCATGGTCTCGACACCATACATAAGGTTGAATGGTGACTCTTCAGTGGTGGAATGAGGAGTCGCTCAGTAGGCCCAAAGTACATGGTGAACTTGGTCGGGCCATATGCCTTTAGCTTCATCGAACCTTTTCTTAATTCCCTTCAGGATGACCTTGTTGGCCCTTCTGCCTTCCATTCATCTGAGGATGCTCAACTGAAGTGAAGTGTTGTTTGATATGCAAGCTGAACAGTAATTCTTGGAACTTTCAGTCTGGAAACTGGGTACCATTATCTGTAACGATGGCAGTCGGAATTCCAAACTGGGTGATGATGTTCCTCCAAGTAAACTTCTAGATGTTTGGTGACGTGATTGTTGATAAGGCTTCAACTTTTATCCAATTAAATTGTCTGGCTGTTGTAGGGAAGGATCCCAATATGTCTATGGCTCATCTACAAAATGGCCAGGGGTCATTATGGTGGTCAGTTCCTCAAGTGGGGCTTTATGAAAGTTTGCAAACAACTCATATTGTGTACACCTCTTGGTTAGTTCTGATGCATCTTTTTCAATAGTCGGCCAATAGTATCCTGACCTTAACACTTTCTTCGCCAGGGAAAATGCACCGAGGTGGTGCTTGCGACTTCCTTTAAGAACCTCCATAAGTACATATTATGCCCTATCGGGAACAAGGCATTTAAGAAGAGAAGTGGAAAAGCCCCATTGATATAATGAGCCTTGGTCTAAGGTATACCAAGAACTATAGCGAAGAAACCTTTGATTTCATTTTTGGTCGATAGGAAGAACACCGTTCAGAAGATACCTAATGATTTGGCCAGTCCAATTGTCCGAGATAGTTGCCTGTCCAATGGTCATGACACTGGGATTTAGAATTGTCCCATGTATAACCGACCTATTGCAGCTCGAGCTCTTTGTGTTGGCCAACTTGAAAAGGATGTCCGCCTAGGTGTTCTATTCTCTTGGAACATGCTAGAAAATGGCTACTTTGAACTTAGCCATTAACTCTTTCACCTTCGTCAGGTACTTACTCAACAATGCGTCTTGAGTTTGGTAAGCACTGGTTATTTGTGATACTACGAGCTGAAAATCATTACAGATGGTCACCTTCTATGTGTCGACCTCTCTTGCTAGCTGTAATCCAGCTATGCATGCCTTATATTCAGCCTGATTGTTTGAAGTTGAGAAAGTGAAAGTCAATGAATGCTCAATGGTCACCCCGTGACTATTATGTAGACATATCGTGGCCCCGCTCCCTTTGGGGTTGGATTACCCGTCTATGTAAATGGTCCAGGTTTGCCCTTGGCTATCTGGAAATGTGGTCAACTTGGCAACAAAATCTATGAGGACCTGACTTTTATAGTTGTTTAGGGTTCATACCGGATATCAAATTGTGAAAGTTCAAAGGACTAGCAGATCATCCGGCCTGCCAGTTCCTACTTGTAAAGAATATTCTTCAAGGGTTGGTTGGTTTGCACCATTGTAGGATGAGATTAAAAATATTGTCGCAACCGCCTTGTGGCTATTAGGAGGGTACATGCTACTTTTCCCAACTGTTGATATCTGAGCTCTAGACCTTGAAGTGCTTTACTTGTGAAATAAACCAGGCTCTAGCATTCTCCAATTTAACGGATCAGAGCGGCAGCCACAACTTCATTGACTACTGCCATGTAAACAGACAGTATCTCACAAGATGTTGGTTTAGTGAATATTGTAGGAGTGGCCAAATAGTACTTGAAGATCTGAAAGGTTTTTGCACAATCATCTGACCATTTGAACTTCTTGCTTTAATTCAATAATTGGAAAAGTGTGACGGAATGTTTGGCAGCCGTCAGGAGGAACCTGGACAAAGATGTCAATCGACCATTTCGTTGTTGAACCTCTTTTATTGATCAATGTCTTCTCATATTGATGACGGCTTGGCATTTGGTGGGATTAGCCTTTATTCCTCGGTTGGTTAATAGGAATCTAATGAATTTCTTGGCCTCCACCTCGAATGTGCATTTCTCCGGGTTAAGTTGCATGTTTTACTTGCAAAGTTTCAAAACAATGATTTCGAGAACGAAAACATGATCTTAATGATGAAGACTTTTGGCGATCATGTCATCCATATATACCTCCATGTGTTGTCCAATATGATCACCAAATACCTTGTTCATCATTCCTTGATAAGTAGTCCCTGCGTTTTTCACGTCACTGGTTTTTTGGGTAACTTCTGTTGTCCTCTCGGCTCCCATATTTCTTCGTTTTTGGCACATAAATAAAGGATCGATTCCTGGTATGTCAGCAGCAGATCAGACAAAGATATCCTTCTTTTCATTCAAACATTTCACCAGCCTTGATTTTTGGGTTTCTGAGAGTGTGTTGCTAATGTATACCAAGTTATCCTTTTTTGGGTCGAGATGTAAAGAGGTTTTTTCTCATTATGGTTGTGGATGGCACTCTCTCTTGTCAGCCTGATCATCTAATTCGACCAAATGCACCCTCCTTGGCCTTTTCGTTGGGGTGGCCCTCTTCTTATTCCTTGGCTTGGTTTGAGACTCATCTGATAACAACTTATTGTACTGTGTTGGTCACCCTTGACCGCACATACCCGAAGTTCGAAGGAGAGGAATTACATGCATAGATGTGGTGTGCAGACCACTACTTCAAGACGATTCAGTGTACACCGGCCCAAAATGTTGTTGCATACTGACTTGCAATTATTGACCAGCAATTTAGTTTATAGTGCTCTGCTAAGGGGTTTGTCGCATGTTGTCAACCACACGTCCACATATCCTTGTGGAGTAATTTATTGGCCAATGAAACCTACCAGTTGCCCGTCATAAGGTTGGATATCTCGGTTGCTTAGCTCCATTTTTTCAAAATATATCTTGGAACATAATACCTGTTGAACTCCCTTCATCGACATGGTATTATGTTCCAAGATATATTTTGAAAAAATGGAGCTAAGCAACCGAGATATCGTGAAATTAGATGTCCCGAGATATCGTGAAATTATATATACTTTGAAAAAATGTCTCGTAATTGAATGCAATATTCTATCACATTGCGAAACATGTCGTGAAATTCGCAATATTCGAACAGATCCTAGACCCTATCTTTTTATTCGGATTAGGTTTAGGGAGTTGGATAAGGTGGATGGCCATGACCTCTTGCAGGATTTTGGAGCAGCTAGCATTGAGGGGAGTGTAGACGGTGTACTTGGATTTTATGGGAAATTTTAGGGGGGGTCATTTTTGGGAGGGTCATGAAACTTTGGTCATTTTTCTTCCCGTGAGGGGCGATAGACATCATGCTCGATGGATGATCATATACGGTGAGTTTCCTCCAGGTTAATGAACTTTTGGGCCTTGGAGTGGAGGTCCTCCATTGTGAGGTCAGAATTATTGGGTATCAGCATGTCAGAATACACGTAGAAAGGGTGTTGAATATGTATCTTGGATCACTTACTCCGCTTTTACTATATTTTGCACAAAACAGAAAACTACTATGCTTAATCGATTAAGCTTGGTATTAATCGATTAATTTGTGCTGGACTTAATCGATTATGCGTGTGGATAATTAATTATCCTTATTTGTTGCAAATTCTTGATTTTAATGGTTTCTTGCTACGCAAGTCACTAATTACCAATCCTTTTGCAATTAATTGATTATAGAGATTACAGAATGATGTTTACACATATTATAACATGTAATACAAAATTAATTCAATTAGCAAGAATATAATAAGCAAAAGTAAATGAGATTAGAGTTAGAAAATTGTGCACACGGAAATTTTTATCTTGGTCCGTTTGTGGTCCACTGCAAACTGCATCCAGGCCTCCCCTTCTGATCTCGGAAGGTTTTTCTTCTTCACTATTGAAATATGTTTGATACACACAAACTTCCAATAAACGATAAAACTAAGATGATACTTTCTTGGACTCTACAAGCTTGACAACCTCAGTTTGACATCTCTATCTCGCCTACTAAGATCACCTATCTTTTCGCGAATAGGCCCCAACCAGGTATCGCTTGCACCAAGACGTCCTAGTCTTCGTGAAGAATAACAAGATCTCTTTTTTAAGTGAAGTTACTCACGAAGAGATCACTTTCCTTGATTGAAAAAGATTTTGAGTTTTCTTGAGTACTGGGTACTCGAATATAATAAGGTAAACTCAACTTAAAATACTAAGCAGAATACTCACAACAACCTATTCTCTAAACTTTTATAATGCAAACTATATGACAATGTATGATCAAAGATCTTCTGAATATGCAAGATATGAAAATAAGAACCTTATGCCACATGGGCCAGAATTCCAGCATTTATACCAAACATATTGATGCTGCTATTAATCGATTATTCATCCACTTAACTGACTATTAAAAGTTAGTTTTTCTTCTATGTTTTAATCGATTATATAGTGTCTTAATCAATTAACATACCTCAACATTAGATTGGTTAGCTACTGTAATTCTCAATAATTGATTACACATAATACTTAATCGATTATACTGATTAAAAATACTTTTCTTGAAGTAAGGTAAACTACATATATGATATGCACATGCTATATATAGTTTTTCAAATATAATACCTTTAATGTATAAGACTATGTATGTGAATGCATGAGCCTACTTATCATATGATATCTAGATGTGATGTCTCAATTTTAAGGCTCTTGTGAGACTCCACCTAGGTTTACCTAACCTAGACTCGATCTAAGGCAATCATCTTAAGACATCTAATAAAAGTAAAGCTTACAACACCCTAAGTCTATAGATGCAACCCTTGGGTCTTCGGCTCGTTGTTTGTTGTACGATCTTCAAGCTTACTTGCATGTCTGTTGTCTTCATCAAAACTTAGGTTAGCATCAAATGTGAAAGTCTTAACTATTTGTGCTTTCAATCTTCCCCTTTTGATGATGACAACCTCTACACCAAATCCTTGTTTGATGAGCTTGATGATGATCAACATGTGTTTTCCTAGGTTGG
Source organism: Lupinus angustifolius (assembly GCF_001865875.1). Lineage (NCBI taxonomy): Eukaryota > Viridiplantae > Streptophyta > Magnoliopsida > Fabales > Fabaceae > Lupinus > Lupinus angustifolius. The sequence goes on from NC_032013.1 coordinate 7,739,141, forward strand.
TTAAATGTCAA
>NC_032013.1:7739251-7759149 GCF_001865875.1 Lupinus angustifolius
CCCCTCACTTTGTTCTCCCCATCAACCAAGCAATGAGGTGATTTAAGCAAGATTTAGGTAGCAAACTTACGGAAACTCAACAACCTGAAACACAACAAACAACAATACAACATTTCTCCACCTTTTGACATTATCAAAAAGTATAGACAATTAAATGGTAATTAATGGTCAAAAGTAAGAAGAAATATTATAGTTGGTGAAAAGAAACTGTAATTAACCATTAAGTACAGGTTGTGATTGATTAACCAGTTTTTAAAGAATTGAATAAGTGCACGAATCACTACATTTAATCGATTATCAAGGCACTTAATTGATTAAACTGACAAGAATAGAATAAGAACAAAGTTTGTATGACAGGTCCAACGTGTATAAACGCAGTCAGGCACAGAATGATTAATAATTCTGATTTATTCAGCTTAAGTATGTATTAATCAAACATATATAGTATACACACAAGATATGATCAAGATTCTCATAAAAACCACAATTCATAAACTATTGACATAATTAAACATTGTTCAACAAAACATGAAATAACGAATTAAAGCGAGTACATAGAAAGAGTTTGAAATCATATTACAAGTAAAAGACACAATGCCCAAAATCAAATAAAGTACAAGACCCAAAGGATATACTACACCTCAAAACATAACAGCATAAAGGCTAGACACTCCTAAACTATTCCTAAGGTGGTGAAGGAGGATGTCTTGCTTGTGGATGCATGATGTCATGGCTGATCCAGATGAGGAAGTCTAAGCGGTTGATTTCTTCATTTAGAAGTTCATTTTGTCTCTCAAACCCCGACTGAATGAAGTTCCTTAGAGACTCATAGTGTGTGTGTCAATGTGCGCATTGAGCCTCTATTCCATGGCGTCCAAATGAACTATCCCGAAAGGTGGTTCTTGAGGCATAGTAGCAGCCTCCCCCTGATTTTCAGGAACCTGCTCATCCATAGCAGTTGGAATTTCTTCATCAGACAAATCCAAATCCTCAGTTGTGTTGTGATCCTCTTGGTATTGCAATGCATTATCTTACTTATAGATTCCCATTTTGTGGATTTTGTTATCACCAATCAAGTGCTCACGATAGTTTGTTGTGATGATCACCATATCATATGTATCTATTTCTAGATGGCCAATGAAAAGATGCCATAAGCAAGCAACTTTGTTGATGAGGTCGACATACCTTTAGAATTTCCTTGGATATGTTAATCATTATGTTTTCTCGGATAGCAAACATAAATTTTAAGTTGTTGATAGTTGGTTGGGCATAGTTTGTGTTCCTTTGTACTAGAATATATGCCACAATATAATGCAGAAGTCGGTTTTCAACTGATAGCGATCCAGCCTTTGTTAACTCTCCTTGCATGTGCAAGTGTGGTCCTCTAAGAATAGATTTATACATTTCAGTTGCATCAAATCAGTTCCATAACTCATTTGAGCAGTCTCCTAGGTCGGAACCGTCACTGGACAGCCCACCCACATCTAGAAATAAGGTCTCATTCAGCTCAAATAATTTTCTCGAAACCATAGACCAATAGCTACTATCTTTGTATCTAAAATTATCATAGAACTCCCTAACTAGAGCAGGGTATACCTTTCCGTTAAGCTCAAGAAACTCGTTCACACCTCGAATTTCTAATCCGTGAGGAAACTCGAATCCTTATTCTAACATCCAAGCCATATCCACATAGCGGATGTATGTTGGCTTCCTTACTTAGTATTTTTCTAAGCTAGTTTCTTGTAGAATTAGTGAGTAGTAGGGGTCACCGCGATCCCTCCTATCACCATGGCCGGATACATAGCCCGATTCAGTTCTCCTTGGGAGGTTAGTCGTTGTTTTGACTCTTTTCTGCTTTCCATCGGCCATCTTTTTAGGATTCTAGTGGTTTAATCGATTATGTAACCGTTGAGGGTGATTTTAAGCTAGTTTTTTGAATTGGGAAAAATCTAGGTTTTCGAGTTTCTGGAGATTTTAGGGCAAATTGATGACTAACTAGGCTTATTGAAGCTCGATTTGGATTGCTATATGACTAGGATTGATCAAAATTACCAATTGACATAAGAAAGGGTAGGAATTTGTGATTTAGGGTTGGAAAAATATTTCCCAAATGCATACTGAATCTGATATACTTTACTGTTGTTAATCGATTAATGCTCTTATTAATCGATTAAGACCAGTTAAAGTCTTAAGAAGCTGAACCCAATTAATCGTTTAAAGGAAAACTTAATCGATTGAAGATAGAGATTTTCAAAAGGCTTAACCTACTGGGACTCAGCTTAATCGATTATAAAACAAGGTAATCGATTAGCATTAGTAAAGTTGCAAAATTAAGTACATTTTTTAGATTTATAAGGCATGCTAAGACACTAAACCTAAGAATCTATTCTAGACAAAATTACACACTTCTAGCACATCAGCATAGAATCAAGAATACAATCTAAAAGCACAAGGGAAACATGCATTTAATATATATCATATAGATAAGCATAATGATCAGGCAAAGGCACACAATACCCATATCCAAACTAGTTGAGACATTGTTCATCAAGAATTCCAAGATCTCTTCTTAGAACAAAGGATGAATCTCATGGAAGGGGCTTGGTGTAAATATCTACTAGTTATTTAGTGGTTTCAACAAATTCAAGCACACAATCACCTTTTTGAACATGATCACGCAAGAAATGATGTCTTATTTCTATATGTTTGGTTCTAGAATGCAAGATAGGATTCTTAGATAGGTTTAAGGTGCTTGTATTGTCGCATTTAATCAGTATCTTTTCTAGATTGAGACTGAAATCCATAAGTTGTTGCTTCATCCAAAGGATTTGATCGCAACACACACTGGCAGCAATGTACTTCGCTTCGACAGTGGATAAAGCTACACAAGCTTGCCTTTTGTTGTGCCATGACACTAAGGAGCTGCCTAATAGGTGGCAAGCTCCACTAGTGCTTTCATGATCCAATTTACACCTAGCAAAAACAGAATCGGAATATCGTACCAAGGATAGTGAGGCATCCCTAGGATACCATAATCCCATATTAAGGGTTTCCTTTAAATATATCATGATTTGTTTATCATAACTAAAATGCGATTCTTGAGGCATAGATTGATATCTCGCACATATGTAAACATTAAACATAATATCAGGGCGACTCGCAATTAAGTATAATAAAGAGCCTATCATGCCTTGATATTTAGTTACCTCTACCGTTTTTTCCTTTTTCATCTTTGTCTAAGTAGCATGAGGATGACATTGGAGTGGATGCTTCTTTGCACTTTTCCATCTCAAACTTGCGAAGTAATTCTTTGTAGTATTTTGATTGGTGGACAAATATGCCATTCTTCATTTGCTTAATTTGTAATCCGACGAAGAAGGTAAGATCTCCCATCATTGACATTTCAAATTCACCATGCATCAAATCATAAAACGCCTTACAAAGGAGGTTGTTAGTAGCTCCAAAAATAATATCATCAACATATATTTGTATTAATAAAACATGATTATCCGATTTTTGGATAAAGAGCGTTGTATCAACATTGCCCCTAAAAAACCCTTTTTCTAAGAGAAAAGTACTCAGTCTATCATACCAAGCTCGAGGAGCTTGCTTTAGGCCATAAAGTGCCTTCCTGAGTTTATAGACACGATTCAGAAATTTATAGTTTTCAAAACAGGGCGGTTGTTCGACATAAAACTCCTCTTGAATGAATCCATTTGGAACAATTTAAAGTTCATGATCGATGCAAATGCCAATAGCATCCTAATGGCCTCTAACCTTACAACAGGGGCGTAGGTTTCATCATAATCGATATCTTCTTCTTTATTGTATCCCTTAGCCACAAGGCATTCTTTATTTCATATTATTAAGCCAAATTCATCAAGTTTATTTCTAAAGACCCACTTAATGCCAATAATCGGATGGTCTTTTGGTTTGGGGACCAAGTCCCACACATTATTACGTTCAAACTGGTTTAGCTCTTCTTGCATAGCTATACCCTAGTGCCCATTCTTTATGGCCTCCTCTATGGTCTTAGGCTCTAATTGTGATACGAAAGCAACAATATTACAAAAGTTACGTAAAAAACTATGGGTTACCACCCCCATAGTTATATCACATATTACTTTATCAAGTGGATGGTCTTTCTTGTTTTTCCACATCCTCGGCAAGTCCTAATGGTCCTCATTGACTTCTTGATCATCTTGATCCTCTTTGTCCTTTTCCTAGTCCTTAGTGTATGCTTCTTCCAAAGCACCTGTAACATCATCAAACAAAACCTTTCTATTCTTTTTTGGAGAAGATTCGTTAAAATGAACATGGATTGATTCTTCAATAATCATAGTATATTTATTAAAATCTCTAAATGTCTTACTATCATTGAATACCCTAAAAATATACCCTCGTCGGCCTTTGAATCAACTTTTTCTACAGTACATTTTCCATTGTTTAAAATAAAACACTTGCATCCTAAGATATATTAGGTTTTTCGGCCTCTCAAAAGCTCATAAGGAGTCTTTAACAGTTTAGGACTAAGAAATACTCGATTTATGGCATAGAAGGTCGTATGTACAACATCGACCCAAAAGTATTTAGGCACTTTGCTTTCATTTAGCATAGTCCTGGCCAGCTCCTCTAATACTCGATTTTTCCTCTCAACAACTCCATTTTGCTGAGGAGTTCTAGGAGTTGAGTATTTGTGCAAGAACCCATATTTATCACCAAACTTGTCGAATGGGTGGTTCTCAAACTCACCACCATGGTCACTACGTATATATACAATTTTCAGGTTAAGTTGGCTTTGGATTTGCTTGGCAAGGCTTTTAAAGAATTTGAAAGTGTCGCTTTTAGCATAAAGGAATTGGGTCCATGTAAACCTAGAAAAATCATCAACAATTACTAAAGCATAATAACTACCTCCGAAACTCATGATTTGTGATGGTCCAAATAGGTCCATATGGAGAAGCTTCAAAGGCCTTGTTGTGGATATAACATTTTTTGGCAAGTGTCGCAAGCTTCTTTAGATTTGAAATTACGTTTAGGTACACCAACAAATAAATCATGAGATGATAACTTCTTTAAGTGTTTAATATGTATGTGCGCAACGCGCTTATGCCAAAGCCAGATCTCATTATATCTAGAAATGATACACTTTGAGGATAATGTAGTGACGTCCTCCAAATTAACCATGTATATATTGTTTATACGATGACCAACAAACTTAACTTTATTAGATATACTATCATGAATAATGCAACAATCAAGATCGAAGGATACTCGGTTACCTTTATCACATAATTGGCTTATGCTTAATAAATTGTGCTCTAAGCCTTCCATATAGAGCATGTTCTCGATCATAGCTTGAGAAGTATTGCCAATTGTCCCAACACCAAGTATCTTCCTCGGTTGTTGTCACCATAGGTGACATACCCTTTGTCTTTAAGTGAGAGATCCAGGAATTTTGATCTGTCACCGGTCATATGCCTCAAACACCCGCTATCCAAATACTAGTGATGTCTATGCGTTCGAAGGCATGCCTGCAAAATAGATTACTTGTTTTAGTAACCAAAGGACATTGTCCCTTTTTCACCCCAAACATAAGTACTAGTAGGTACACCATACTTTCTAATATAACATGCAATGGAGGTATGGCCATGAGTGCTGCAATAGAAACATGAAGGCATGCGAATATGTGATTTTTTATGAGTATGGACTATAGGTCTCCTATATGGCCTTTTCTTATTAGTTCGGGGTTTATATTCTATTCCCATATAGTTACCAATATTAACTCTAATGTATGTAAGCTTTGCGAGTTTTTCTTTTAAATTTGAATTCTCAGTTTGTAAAGTCTTGCACGTATCGCATACAACATGTTGACATAAATTATTTTTAGACAAATCACATGAGCTACAAGAGTAGATTAAATCAAGAATTTCATTTTCCAAATTTAGTTCATCTAACTCTTTTTTGCATTTTAATGATTTTTTGTTCATGCAATAGGATTACTCGTTTTCTATCTACGCTAATCCTTGCAAGCTTTTTTAATTCCTCATGTAATTCAACAAATGCATTATACAATTTATCATATGTAGAGGAGTCATCATAAAAAGATGAGGTGCCATAATATACCTCATATACATCATCTTGACCACTATAGTTGCAAGCATCTTGCATTTTTACCATTAAGCATAGTTTTGCAGACTCCTCCTCATTAAATGTGCTCGATGTTGATTCCTCCTCGGGAGCATCCCACACGATGTATGCTCTCTTTGATTTGAAGTCTCTATGAGTGCTCTTCTCATATTCAACCCTTTTGAGGTAGGTCGGACAATGTAGCCTCATGTGTCTAGCCTTCCCACATTCATAGAAAGTGAAGCGCTCCTTTAGGTTCTTACCTTTCTTAGTTGAGTCTCGCACTTCTTTCTTCTGAAACCTCTTGAATCTTCCTCTTTTCTTCAAGAATTTGCCAAATTTTCGAACAAGGAGATTCATGGTTTCCTCATCCAAATTGGAATAAGAATTGTCATCCTCTTTCTCTTCTTGATCTTGTGACGTGGTTGCTTTGAGAGAGATGTCTTTCTTCTTGCTATTTGAATCCTCATTCATCGTTAAGCACACTAGCTCCATCTCGTGTTCCTAGAGTTTGTCAAAAAATGTCACTAAAGGCATGGAATCCAAGTCTTTCGACTTCAAGATTGCAATTACTTTTGGTTGCCATTTCTTGTCAAGACAACACAACACTTTGTTAGTTAATTCTCCTTTAGAAAAAGATTTATGAAGGGCAAATAAATGGTTAATAATGTGAGTAAATCACTTTTTCATTTCACTAATAGATTCATTTGATAACATGCGAAATAACTCGTACTCATGTGTTAGCGCATTTAGCCTGGCGTGCTAAACTTCACTCGTGCCTTCATGAGTTACGTGTAAAGTGTCCCACATTTATTTTGCATTTTGGCACTACGAAACCCTAAAGAACTCATCAAATGATAGGGCCGATGTAATAATTTTTTTAGCTCGAACGTTATGCTAAACCTTCCTACGTTCATCATCGGTCCAAAGACTTTTTGGTTTTTCTTTGGGTTCATCGTCCACCAAGTAGAGTGGAATGAAAGGACCATTGACCATGGATTCCCAAATGTCTGTGTCAATTGCCTCAATGAAGCTATTCATACACACTTTCCATTAGATGTACCCCTCGCCAATGAATCGGAGGGTGGTTGATGGATGCGCCATCATCCTCAAACGGGTTTTATAGAACCCATCGTAGTATCCTCTAGGATCGAACGAATATGCGGTCAAGCTAGCACTTTCGTACTAGCTCTGATACCACCTGTTGGTATCAACATGTCATAATACACCTAGAAGGGGGGTTGAATAGGTGTCGCGAATCACTTACTCCACTTTTCCTATATTTTGCGCAAAACAGAAAACTACTGCACTTAATCGATTAATCTTGGTATTAATCGATTAATTTGTGCTGGACTTAAGCAATTATGCGTGTGGATAATTGATTATCCTGAGTTCTTCCATATTCTTGATTTTAATGGTTTCTTGCTACGCAAGTCACCAATTACCAATCCTTATGCAATTAATTGATTATAGAGATTACAGAATGATGTTTACACAGATTATAACATGTAATACATAATTAATTCAATTAGCAAGAATATAATAAGAAAACATAAATGAGATTAGGGTTAGAAAATTGTGCACAAGGAAATTTTTATCCTGGTTCGTTTGCAGTCCACTACAAACTACATCTAGACCTCCTCTTCTAATCTCGGGAGAATTTTCTTCTTTACTATTGAAATTTGTTTGATACACACAAAACAGAATACTCACAAGAACCTATTCTATATTAGAAAATTATGCAAAGGTTTTCACAAAACAGATTTCACAATTTTCAGAAAACAGACTTTTCTTACTTTCACTTTAAAAACTTATCAAGAAAACAAGAATAAATGTTATCCATGAAAAGCCCTAGAGATGTGTGCTACAACTTAAAGTTCTAAGCCCTATTCGACATGCTCTTATTCTTTAAACTTTTATAATGCAACCTATATGACAATGTATCCTCAAAGATCTTCTGAATATGCAAGATATGAAAATATGAACCTTATGCCACATGGGCCAGAATTCCAGCATTTATACCAAACATATTGATGCTGCTATTAATCGATTATTCATCCACTTAATCAATTAACCGACTTTTAAAAGTTAGTTTTTCTGCTATGTCTTAATCGACTATACAGTGTCTTAATCGATTAACACACCATCAACAACAGATTGGTTAGCTACTGTAATTCTCGATAATCGATTACACATAATACTTAATCGATTATACTGATTAAAAATATTTGTATTGATGTAAGGTAAACAACCTATATGATATGCACATTCTATACATAGTTTTTCAAATATAATACCTTTAATCTATAAGACTATGTATGTGAATGCATGAGCCTACTTATCATATGATATGTAGATGTGATGTCTCAATTTTAATCTAACTTATATTAAGGCTCTTGTGAGACTCCACCTAGGTTTACCTAACCTAGACTCGATCTAAGGCAATCATCTTAAGACTTCTAATAAAAGTAAAGCTTACAACGCCCTAAGTCTATAGATGCAACCCTTGAGTCTTCAGCTTGTTGTTTGTTGTATGATCTTCAAGCTTACTTGCATGTCCGTTGTCTTTATCAAAACTTAGGCCAGCATCAAATGTGCAAGACCATCTTGTAGACCTGTGACTAGCACATGCACTGCCACATTAGGGCTTAGGGTGCAGACTTTCATTACTTTTGTGAAGAGGTGTTTGTCAGGTGGGAAGTTATTATTTTTAGTCTTTATGTTTAAGGAGTTGTGTGCATGGGGTGGGATTCTCTAGCGGACTCGGTTTATTGCTCATCAGCAGCCGGCCGTGATGGTCTATTGCTAGGCTCTGGTCTATGTTGGCAGAGCTCTGCTAATAATTGAGCTTTATTTTGAATGATTTGCTCTTGTAATTGTATCATTTGGAGAAGTTGTTGGGTGGTTGGTGGTTGTTGCTCTAGGACAGGAAGATGGCTTGTTGAGATGGTTGTATTTATGCTTGAGGGTCGATGGAAGGAGTATGGTGGTTGGGAGGCATGCTTGTTACAGGTTCTATTTGGTTTGAAGGATGTGTTTGGTTTCTAGTGGTCACCATGGTGTAGGTCCTCATAGACGTTGCTAATGTACTTTTTTGGTTGGTTGGAAAGTTAGAGCAAGGTGCCCAGTTGAAGTGTCTTCTCTTGGAATCTAGACGGAGTGGATCTTGGACCCGCCAGTGGAGGTACCTGAAAAGGTTATCTGACGATCAAGTCAGTATGAGACTTAGAAGAAGTGCTAAAGAGTAAATATGAGGGAGATAAAGGTAAGTAGTAATGAGAGTAAATACTAGCAATAAAATGGTTAGTGATCAATGAATGAATATAATTCCTATAAGGGGACATCTCCTATTTACAGTAATTGAGATGGATGATGTGGCACTTGTACACTGGCTGATTGTGACTTATAGTATGTATAGTAGGTGTATATTGGCTGATCAAGCAAGATTTGCAGGCAGTGTGGTAATTACCTGTTGGGGATGCATTAAACGGGGTGTCAGAAGCAATCATGATGTTTACCAAAGAGTGATGCAAGCTACCAAAGAGTGATGAAAGCTTCCAAGTGTGTAATACAATATAAGTTCATACTACCGTCAAAGTAATGTTTATAAGGCCACCAATTCTTTAGCTATTATAAAAAATATAATAAGCCGAGAGAAATGTGTAATACAATATAGAAGACAACTATACAGAAATTCTGTGTAACTAAACCACAATCCATTACAATTAAATCCTATCAGAATCTAGACATTTAAGTTAATAGCTTTGAATAGACATACATAATAAATAACTTTAATAATTGATTGATTTGATTCAATTAATTATATCAATGAATATTCATAGATATATTCATTAGGGTATATATCTAATCCATAAAAAATATACATAAAAACGATTAGAGCAACTAAATAGTGGAATAAAAAGAATGTAAAAATAGACAAAAATTGTTTATTAAAAAGTTGAATTCTTGAAAAGTAATTTGTTTTGGAAAAATTAATTTTATTGGAAAAGTGTTTTAGCGAGAATTTTTTTTTTTTTGAGAAGAACTTATTATTTGGAGACAAAAATTTGGAAAAGTTTTTTATTGGGAAAAGTGATTTTTAAAAATAGATTTTGTAAAAAATGATTTTGAAAAGCGCTTTTGTGAACAACAATTTTAAGAAAGATATTTATGTAAAAAAGTGATCTTGGAAAAAAGTGTTTTTTAAAGTGATTTTTTGAAAAGTGATTTTGTGAAAAATAATTTTAGATAAGAGATTTGTCAAAAAATGATTTTATGAAAAGTGGTTTTGGAATTAAAGTGATTTTAGAAAAGGATGATTTCATAATAAATGCTTTTTTGCAAATGTGATTTTGAAAATTTGAGTTTTTTCATTGTTGTGAAAACCGGATTATATGGATTGTTCAACTTGAATACTGGTGAACCAACCATCATATCAATGGAGTAAAATTATTATACCGATTATACTATTATACTGGTTAAAATTAGTCGATTTTCATTTGAATCGTACCAGTCATACATCTGGTTTTCAATTAAAATTATTTTAAAATGAAAATGACTTAATTTTGACCAAAATATTGGTATGAATGATTAAACATACAACTACTATATTTGTTTATACTTCTAAAAGTTGGTATATTCCATATGGCACATTTTATTTTAACAAATAATATAAATAGAATTAGTTATTGACTTCTTTATTAATTGTTTAACATTAATGTTATATAATATAAATGTATATTTAGCTTTACTAGTATGCGTTTAATTAGTGAATCATCAATTGAATCGTTATATCATCATATCAGTATTCTCCCATGTTTAATGACTGGTATAGTTTTAATAATCCTATTTTTTTTTAAATATTTGATTTTTTGAACAAGTGGTCTTTAAAAAGGTGTTTTCTATAATAAAAAAATAGTCTTATTTGAAAAGGTGATTTTGAAAATGCTTTTTTTTTTAAACTCACTTACGTTCTAATATAAAAAAAATAAATAGATTGAAAATTCTATTAAATTGAATGAATTGAAATTCATCCAATAAGTTTGGATATATATGTAATGAATAATTTAAAATATGATTTAATATTCTTATATGAACTGGCGAATAGATTTTCATTCATCCACTAAAATCTTAATCTAAATTCATCTAATAATAAATTCATTTAATGTAAGAATAAGACGGTAAATTAAGAGGGAATGAATTAGTTTTATGTAGTAATGACATATTTTTGCAACTTTAAATAGATTAGAGTATATATGCAGTAGATAATGTTTAGTTCTAGAAATTAAATATAGAATAAAAAATAAAGAGTAAGGAAAGAAAGAGATACACATAGATATTATATTGGTTCATCTTCTTGTTCACGAAAGTTTATGTCCAGTCCTCTTGGTAGCAAGATATTTTACTTATGATGATGTCAATCTTTTATAAATCTCACTATGAGACTTTGTCTTTATATTATACTCATAATAATCTAACTTTTTAGAAGAACACTACTTCTAAACTCTCTTTCGTTTCATCACACCTATACTGAAAATATACACAGAAAAATGAATATAATTTGAAGAATGAATTCAAGGGCTAAGATTATTGAATTTGTATGATAATATGAACTTCTGATTCTTAAAAGTCAATCACTAAGAATAACACAAATGCTCAAATATTGCAGAGTATAAAAACTTGAAAGAAACACTTGAAAAACAACTTTATTCAGAATTTAAGAAAGTTTTCAATACAAGTTGCTTGCAAAAGTGTATGTGATAGTTATGAAAGTTGTCATGAAAGATCTATTTCAAAACTGAATGCTAAGTACTTTTAAATAGCCTTCCCACCAATCATCAAACCCATACATGAAGATAGAAGACGATTGAAGTAGCATCCATTCATTTTGGGAGGAGTTGTTTAAGTTTGAAATTGAAAAACTACTCTAACAGCTCTTTGTAATCGATTACTAAACTGGGTAATCGATTACCCAAAAATTTTGTCCAATTGAGTTATTGGTTACTCTCATGAGTAATCGGTTACTCTCATGAGTAATCAGTTACTCTCTATAAATTGTGTTTGGTAACCCGATACTCAGTTTGGATAATCAATTACTCAGTTCCAGTATTCATACTCTGTTTGCTACTCAGCTATTTGAAAATTTAAAACATTTTAATCCAAGTTAGAATACATTTGGTTTAACTTAATTAAAAGACTTTAGGGATAGAAGTAGATGACTTAGAAGATTAATGAATCTTGATCTTGAGTAGCTTTCTTCATAGTCTTCATTCTTTTACTTTTTGATGATATTAATATCTTCATCAAAATCACACAAAGATCAGGAGCAAAATATTTTTCATATTTATTACTTGCAAAATCATATTTATAAAATTTTCTTTCACCAAAAACAAATGTTATTTTATTGGAATCCATCCAAGATATAAGAACTTTTACACCAACACCAGCATGGAAATTGATTCGGTGGATATAATCAATAGTAGTCGATACAGTCATTAAATCAGTTGTAAAATAATGAATTCCTTCATAAAATTACTTTAATGTCGAATGAAAGGAAGATACTTAAATTGATTAAGTGAATATAACAACTCTTGGCATGGAAAGAAGATATTTATAAAATAAAAGAATAATATGATAGTGTATATATTTAAACTAAAATAATTTCAAACAGTGAATAACAAATTTTGATCTACTTTTTAGAAAATATTACTAACTTAATACATAATTAGAATTTAAATACATGAAAGCATTGAGAGTAAAATACTTTTTTGTTAAAATATTATTGGAGCTGTTAAAACTGAAAATAAATTATTGAAAACAAAATAATATTTTTAATTGAATAAAACAATTATTAATAAGATATGAATTAACTAAAAATAAAACCAAGTGTTAAAATAAAATTTTAAAATAACATAATCAAATTATACATTATAAAAACAACAAAAAAAACAACATCTTTAATATAGAAGATAAATATAGATATAAATACATGGGGGTGATGTATGAAAATTAAACTCAGGTTCTTCCAAAAAAAAAAAGTTAAACTCAGAAGAAAATACGTATTTGTAAATATATTGGGTGAATCTCAGAGAGATATGAAAACTCGTGCTTAAGTTATAGAAGGAAAAAATCTTCATTTATGAGAGAATTGCCACTTTAAATGTGATAGTATTTGCTGAGAAAATAACTGGTCAGAAGTACATAAACCTGATTCTGTGTTCCTGCATGGAAAGTGAGTTTTACTAGTTTTCCAAGATTATAAACTTTACAATAATTGTTTTCACTTGACTTCACTTATATAACACAATTCCAATGCTTCAACAAACCATTGCTCCAAAAAATGGATTTTGAGCCTCCATTGTTAGAGAGCTACAAGACCCTTTTGCAAAGTTCACTAGGTTTTGGAGTTGGTACTGGTGATGTAAGAAATGATGACAAATCCTCTATGGTAGTGGAGATTTGTGAGCTACCATTAATTGATCTAAACCTTAAGAGAGAGGAGTTCATGAAGGAAATAATTGAAGCTGCTAGAGACTGGGGTTTTTTTCAGGTTGTGAACCATGGAATTCCACAAGAAGTGCTGCAGAAGCTGAAGTTTGAGCAGAAGAAAGTGTTCCAAAGGCCATTTTCAAATAAGTCACAAGGGAATTTCCTGAACTTACCTGTAACTTGTTATAGGTGGGGCAACTCATTTGCTAAGAATTTGAGGCAAACCAATTGGTCTGAAGCACTCCATATATTTCTTCATGATATAGGAAAGGTGTACCAGGAAGAAAGTTTAAGGTAAGCATTTATTTATTTTGATTAATCAGTTGAGTTAGACTCCTTTCTAGAGATAAAAGTATTCTTAAATAACAAAGAAAAAATAATATATTATTGGGAATGTTTGAAATATGTTATTGTATTAGTCTCACATTGTCTAGTACTAGAATAGAGTAAAGTAATCAATGTTATATATTTACCTAGGTCCCTTGTTATAATGTCCAACTGATATAAGCACGAAAAAGAAACACCTCATGGGCAGGTGGACCCATGGGTGTGCTAGGGTATGTGATCTTTATTCTCTAATAATATCTTGGTAGCCGCTCAGCACTCCCGGGGACGTAGGCACAATTGGCCGAACCCCGTTAACAAATTATCTTGTTTCTTCTCTTCTATTTATTCTATGCACATTATTTGATTGCATGTGGCCAACGCTGCACAACGATCGCTTTTGTTGTACCAACAATTGGTATCAGAGCCAATTGGTAGATGGCTCTTAACCCAGATGTCAGATAATGGCTAAAGAGAGGGTGAATGCGGTAGTGGCAAAGATAGAGTAGATGAGTTGAAAGAGAAGGAAACATGACAGAACTATAGTGTGGGTGATGTATGTGTTGATCCAGAACCCCATAAGTTCATGTATTAGGTTACGATCAAGGTGGAGATAGAGACAGAGGTGTTGAGTTAGATGCTGACAATATCTCTCTAGATGTTGAGAGAATGTTCTCATTGGAGATGAGAAAGAGAATATTGTAATGGCGTGTGTGAGACGTCATAGTGAAAGATATTAATTGTTAGCTGATCCACAAAAGAACAAGGGTGATGGCTAACTTTGATGTAGGGTGTAACATGGGCTTGGCTTTGATGCAAGTTGTAACACGAGCATTAGTAAAGATGCAGAGGTGTAACATGTGCATTGGCTTGGAAGCAAGGATGTGACACAGATATTAGTTAGCATTGACACAAAGTGTATGTTGTGGGTATACTCCTTATGGTGGATTATGATAGTTCTTTTGAACTAGGATTGTCAGAGTAGACAATGGTGGTAGCGGTTGACGCTTTCCAAGGAAGCTCCAAGGTTCATTTTGACTGAATATTGAAGATGACGATTGTTGGTGAACTTTTGTGTAGAGGTCCCAATATATCGAAAGACTTCCTAGCAATAGGTGGCTAGAGGGCATGTTCCATTTGATGATGGTACGGGAAGCTGCTTTACAAGTTTGGAAAGCTAGTCTCTTAGTAACATCGTCAAGGATACTCATAAAGTCTATGTTGTAGGGGAGCAATTAAAGAGAATTAGACATTGAATAAAGTGGAGTCATATATTCACTAAGGTGGAGATTCTTATGTAGATTTCCTAAGGAGCGAGATATTCGTCTATTTCAATCAAGGTGGAGATTGTTAAGGATGTTTGTAATATGTTATTATATGAAGTCCCACATTGCCTAGAATTAGAATAGAGTAGAATATCAATGTTATATATTGGACTCAAGTCCCTTGTTATGATGTGCACCAGATATAAACACCAAATAGAAACACCTCATGGGCAGGTGGGCCCACGGTTGTGCTAGGTTTTGTAAGCCTTATTCTCTAATAATATCTTGGTAGTCGCTCAGCGCTCCCGGGGATGTAGGCACAATTGGTTGAACCCCGTCATCAAATCTCTTTTGTTATTCTCTTGTCTCTGTACTATTTACTATTTGATTATTCGCTTGTTCCCAACAATTGGCATCAGAGCCAATTGGTAGATGGTTCTTAACCCAGACGTCAGATAATGGCTAAAGAGAGGGTGAATGCGGCAGTGGCAAAGATAGAGTAG
Organism: Lupinus angustifolius; assembly: GCF_001865875.1. NCBI lineage: Eukaryota > Viridiplantae > Streptophyta > Magnoliopsida > Fabales > Fabaceae > Lupinus > Lupinus angustifolius. The sequence continues at coordinate 7,754,961 of NC_032013.1, forward strand.
ATGAGTTGAAAGAGAAGGAAACATGGCAGAACTATAGTGTGGGTGATGTATGTGTTGATCCAGAACCCCATAAGTTCATGTATTGGGTTAGGATCAAGGTGGAGATAAAGACAGAGGTGTTGAGTTAGATACTGACAATATCTCTCTAGATGTTGAGAGAATGTTCTCATTGGAGATGAAAAAGAGAATATTTTAATGGCGTGTGTGAGACTTCATAGTGAAAGATATTAATTGTTAGCAGATGCATAAAAGCACAAGGGTGATGGCTGACTTTGATGTAGGGTGTGACATGGTCATTGACTTTGATGCAAGTTGTAACACGAGCATTGGTAGAGATGGAGAGGTGTGACATGGGCATTGGCTTGGATGCAAGGATATGACATAGACATTAGTTAGCATTGACACAAAGTGTGTGCTGTGGGTATACTCCTTATGGTGGAGTATGATAGTTCTTTTGAACTAGGATTGTCGGAGTAGACAATGGTGGTAGCGGTTGAGGCTTTCCAAGGAAGCTCTAAGGTTCACTTTGACTGAGTATTGAAGAGGACGATTTTTGGTGAACTTTTGTGTAGAGGTTCCAATATATCGAAAGACTTCCTAGCAATAGGTGGCTAGGCGGCCTGTTCCATTTGATGGCAGTACGGGAAGCTGCACTACAAGTTTGGAGAGCTAGGCTCTTGATAACATCGTCAAGGATACTCATAAGGTCTATGTTGTAGGGTAGCAGTTAAAGAGAATTAGACATTGAACAAAGTGGAATCATATATTCGCTAAGGTGAAGATTCTTGTGTAGATTTCCTAAGAAGCAATATATTCTTCTATTTCAATCAAGGTGAAGATTGTTGGGAATGCTTGAAATATGTTATTGTATTAGTCTCACATTGTCTAATATTGGAATAGAGTAGAATAATCAATGTTATTTATTGGACTCAGGTCCCTTATTATAATGTGCACTAGATATAAGCATCAAATAGAAAAACCCATGGGCATGTGGTCCCATGAGTGAGCTAGGGTTTGTAGTCTTTATTCTCTAATAATATCTTGGTAGCCACTCAGCGCTCTCGGGGACATAGGTACAATTGGTCGAACCCCATTAACAAATTCTCTTGTTTCTTCTCTTCTATTTATTCTATGCACATTATTTGATTGTTTGTGGCCAACATTGTGCAACGATCACTTCCGCTGTAATCGGTTGAGTTAGACTCCTTGCTTGAGAGAAAAGTATTCTGAAATAACAAAGAAAAAATAATATATTTATATTTATTTTCTTTTTATTTAGAGTGTGATTATACCATTATTCTTAAACTAAAATAAAAAATGTATTTTCTTCTGAGATATTCTTAAATGATTAGAGTCTGACTCTAATATGTTATGATCTCATCTTTTCAATTTGAAAAGGCCGTGTTTTTTATCATAACTTGTCAATTTGTGTGTGGAAAAGCAACTGCAGTCTGCAGGTGAGTTTTTGGGGCTCAACCATGTTTTTTATTTTGCAAACTAGAAAAAAGTGAAGGTAAAGAATAACATAAAGTAATGTGATTCAATAAATATTACCTTCACAGACAGGAAGTGGGGATTTTCTATATCTGTTTATAACAGCTAACTGTAAGATAATTAAAATGGACCATTATCCCTTAATCTATCCTAACCCACAACTCCATCAAAATCTTTGGATTGGGTTATAATTTGGGTTCACTCAGTAAAAAATATAAGATGTCTCATCAAAAGTTTTAAAATCCTTATGTGGTCATTAGAATTCAATTCTTCATTCGATTCAGCAAGATTTAACCAATGAATTACATTTTCAGTATAATATTTGTAGAAGTCAATTTAATTGTTTACGCTTATAAATTTTATATTGAAAAAGAAAGTAGAAAACTATTTCCTCATATTTGTTATCTCAGTTACTTTCCCAACACAAAAGTTGTCCGAAATCACAACCATTTCGAGTTATACACATAATTTAATTGCTTAGATTTCTTAGTATACCCATAATATAATTGCTTAGATTTTGTATGATATTAGAAATTCGAGTTAACTACCATTTATCATGACTCATTAGCACAACTAGAGCAATGAGTTATTTTTATATTACATATCACATTCCCTCATATCAATATACTGTAGAATTAATGTAGATCAATCATAAACAATAATAAATTGTTATCTTTTAAAAAATATTATGAACATCAATATAGTACATAGTGTTTTTTCACATGCATTTAAGGAAAGTACAACAGGTATATACTTATGAAAATAGGATCTTATTGGCCCATTAAACCAAAAAACAAAGGAACGAGTACTCATATTGGTACGTTACAATAATTATATTATCACGCAATTATATCAATTAAAATTGGCCAAAACTGATTATATGGCTGATTTTCATTTAAACCGTACTCATTAAACCGGTCAATTTTCCTTTAAAAACAAAATTTGTAGGAAAATGACTTATTTTTTACCAAAATTTTACTGAGGATAATCAAACACCTAACTGTAACCTTTAATTATACTTCTAAACATGATATATCACAAAATCACACATTTTGTTTTACAAATAGTTTAAATAAAAATATTTATCATATTCTTTATTACTTTTTCAATATCAATGTTTTAGTATGATATATATATATTTAATTTCACTGATTACGGGTAGAGTATTAATAAGACTCTGTATCATGCCAAATACTTATAAAAAGTTGCATATGTATAAGGCAATAAAAGTGCAATAAGTTTTTCTGTGTAAGCTTTTTCTTCTGTTAAATATATACAGCATACCTCATACGATTTATATGTTGAATTTATACTTGAATTATTGATTGCTTGTACAATTTCAATTAATGTTAAATTGGTTACTTAATTTACTTTTGCAATAAATTTTTCTTTTCCAAATATAGATCAACTATGGATGCTTTTGCAACAGCAGTTTCCCCTCTGGTAGAAAACTTGGTGCAGATTCTAGCTCAGAAGCTGAACGTACCATTAAGCTATTTCAAAGAAAACTGTTCAGAAAAAAGTTGTTCTGTTCGGCTAAATAGATATCCACCATGTCCATTACCTTCAAAGGTGTACGGCCTAATGCCTCACACTGATACCAGTTTCATAACTATTTTACAACAAGACCAAGCAGGAGGATTACAATTGATGAAAGATGGACAATGGGTTGATGTCAAACCTGTCACAGAAGCTCTGGTTGTTAACATTGGTGATTTATTCCAGGTAATGATTCTTAGATCTAGCTTATATTTTGTTCTAATTCACTTATAAAGATTCATTACTAAGAAAGTAACGGGATGGAGGAAAATGACAATAGTTCTTCATGACTATGGATGATAGTTATTATCTAAAAATTGTGAATGAGAATATTCTCATGAGAATAATAATATATCCTAGATTTTTTGTTGATAATAGATTTTAGAACCACACACATCTATGATTAAGATTCAATAATAAATATTAATTGTTCTCTCTCAAATTCACAATTATTTTCACCGATTAAGTATATATCTTAAATATTATATATTTGTTGGCATGGTATATTATATTTCATGTTAAGGTTTAATCTCAAAACCAATTAGTAATAAGAGAACTAGCCCAATATGTATTTAAATTATTTTTTGAGACAATGAAGTAAGCGATGTGAGATTTATATTCTCCTGACATGTCCCTTCCACAAAAGCATGTTGGACCAGAGAAAGGATTAGCTTTGACCCATGATTAAAGGGTATATTTTGGTTCATTACAATTAAGGAAAAGTTGAGTTTTAACTCTAATATCATACTAAGATTTTATCTCATAACCAATCGTCAATTATAGTAGTAATCCAACATATATTTAAATTATTTATGAGAAATGGCTTAAAGAATGTGAGACATATTTTCCCCGCATTTCCAAAAGGTTTTTATTATTTCAGCCTGTGTATTTAATAAAAATCAAATTAATCAAGAAAAGTATAGTTTTGAACATTGATTATTTTGTCCACATCACTCTCTCTACATAGGAGTTTGCCTAATTCTGATTCAAAAAGTACATCATTTGTATAGATCCTGTATATGCATGGATCAATCTACAATCTAGAGAAGGATGTAAGCGATGCAATAATCATTTAGTTAATAGTGTCTTGCATTTCAAAGTTTTGATGTGATACTCATCCCTAATAATTTAATTCTTGAGTAGAAACTAATATATA
>NC_032013.1:7759249-7781962 GCF_001865875.1 Lupinus angustifolius
ATAATAAGGTGGTAAATGATAATAGTGTCATTAGGAACAAAAAGGGCCTGATCAACAGCAATGACATCAGGAAGAGTTAACTTTTATAACAATAGTTATCATTAGGTCATTTAAATTTAATTACATGTTTCTTTAATTTTCTTGATTTTTTAAAATATATATTACAATTTTATAAATCTTAAAGTCACATATTTATTAATTCTTAATAATTACCAAAGGGAAAATAAGAGAAAAAGAATATATGTTGTATAAAAAATGTACCTTATTAAAAAAACTACAACAATCTAGTGCCTTATTCTTAAATGACTACTATTTTTTGCAGGCACTAAGCAATGGCTTTTACAAAAGTGTGAAACACCGAGTGGTTGCCATGGAGAAGGTTGAGAGGTTATCTGCGGCATATTTCTATAATCCATCCCCTGATGCAGTGATTCAGAGCTATGGCACTCCCCCATTGTATAAAAAGTTTACTTTTGGAGAGATGGCAAAGCTGAAACAGAAAGATGTTATGGAAACTGGTGATAAAGTGGGGCTATCTTGGTTTCTCTGCACTCCATCCTAAAATTACAAGTGATTCATATGTCATTGTTTCTGATTAGTTGAAAAATATAACTAATTTAAAAGTTTAATAATTCAATATTTTTGACGAATCACAAACAATGATATATGATATAATGCATTTCTTAGGACAAAAATAATAAATAATAATGTAATGAGAGAATCACAAAAGTAATAAATAATATTGCAATGAGATGAGTCAATTAGATATGAATCATAGAGATATTCAGGAATCAATTGACAATGTTGTGGAGGGAAGTTGTGATTTCTAGTCATAACTTGACAACAGTTGTTTCCCCTAATGGGCTTCTTTTTTCAATTTCAAGAATGACATTTATTATGTCAAGGTTATTATTGGAGAATATCATGAAAAAGAAATGTAAATTTTGTATGTTATTAATTGAATTAAGAAATTACAATAGTTAGCTTAATTTATACTAGGAGAAGCAAGGAATAACAACCTTGAAAACAAGAAAGTCAACTGACTATAACAACCAAGAGAAACAAATAGAGCACGTGAGAATAAGGGCTCCATTGCATTAATACTAATGATATTTCTATGTAAAATATTGTTGCATAATGGATAAAAGAGACGAGCCAAGAAGAAGAATGAGGTGCATCAAAAGGTGCCCTGGTGCACCAAGCAGACTTGGTTAAGAAGCAGGGCCTTGGTCAGATACAATGCCATGAGCAATTTGAGCAGGAAAAGCAACCTACAAAACCAAAACAGTATGCATACTTTATTACCCCCCTCAAGCAGGAGAGTATATGTTAGTTACTCCCAGCTTGCCTAACAAGTAGCCAAACGGAATAGGTTCTAAAGCTTTAGTTAGGAGATCAACAACTTGTTCTTGAGTAGGTATAGGCAGAGTAAATGAAATAACTTGTTTTGTAAGTGTTGTCTTGTTATGTGACAATCAATTTCGATATGTTTAGTACGTTCATGATAAACCGAGTTTGCAGCAATGTACCTTGTTGAGTTGTTGTCGCAGTATAACAATGTTGGTGCCTTGTAATTAGCTTTGAAATTCTTGAGAAGATAAGTGAGTCATTGCACTTCACAAAAGGCAATGGCCAGAGCACGATATTCAGATTCAGAGGAGGATCTAGAAACAGTATTTTGTTTCTTGGATTTCCAAGATACAAGAGAATCACCCATAAACATACAATAATCAGAGATAGATTTCCTAGTATTGGGGCAAGTTGCCCAATCTGAGTCACTGAACCCCTTAAGATGTAAGGCAGAGGAAGCAGGGTAATAGAGACCCTGACTAGGAGTGCCTTTGATATATCTAAGGACACGAGTCATAGCTTTGTAATGTTTAGTAGTGGGGCAGCCATGAATTGGCTTAGTTGTTGGATGGCAAAGCTAAGATCAGGCCTTGTGTTGGTCAAATAAAGAGCCTACCCAGAGCTTTGTAAGGAGCCTACACAGATGTTTAACTAAAATGAATGTGAAATATCACGAACTTAAGGCATAGTCCTTGAGAGTAACTGATTTCTCATTAAAATTGGCGAGTACTACATGCTTACTTCATACAATTGGCATAGCAGTGCACCTACATTCACTAACATGTTCTACCTACATTTCATGTCAATCAAAAACCTTACAAGGGTGTCGAATTTGAAGACCAATTCTTCAGCTCCACTCATTTTCTCCCTCTCACATTGGATACCAAACCCTTGATGAGCTTTGCAGACTTGGTTATAGGGTATTTGATAGCCATCAGAGCAACACATGTGAGAAAAAAAAAACTTGAACAACACATTCTCAACTTCACCAATGGTTGGCCTGGTCTTAAAAGTTGAGACCACCTTCAGTTCTTCACTTCTACAAAAACATTCCATCTCTCTCCACTCACAACACTATTTCTCAAACAGTTAAAAATCACACCTTTTCTTTTGCTTAAGATCACTCTCACATCCAAGCCCATGAAAGAATAAACCACTTCAAAAGAACCTACAAAGGCGCACTTAGATCACCAAAGTTGATCTCTTCCTCAAATGCCAATTTTGGGTTTAACAATACCACTGGCCAATCTAGAACTCTGTCGCCTAAAAAATCTCATAGCTGCAGAATCCAAGATTCTGGGGTGTGTCAATGTGTTCAAATTGGCTAGTTGGCTGTGACTGAAAGGCCTGTCAGGTTCTTTTAAGCTAGAATCAGCCCACATGATTAAGATCTTCATGGGAGAACCTTTTCTTTTGTTGGGTATGTCACTAAAAATATAAAGAGTAAGTTTTTTTTTTGTATAACCAAGGATATCCCCTCATCCTATGGGCAACGAACTAATCATTTTCAAGGTGTATGATTGTATCTCCCAACCAGTGTCGCTCCTAAGAATCGAATTGTTGACCTTCTTTTTTGTCCATCTGAGAATCCAATGAAACCTTACGCCACAAGACCAACTTCTTGTTGGTTCTCTTTTTAAAAGGGGGCAATGATGTGCAAGTTGGGATAGTTAATCTGGTGGGTAATCCCATGAGCATAATTTCAACCCTGAACTTTGGTTGCCTGAGTTTTTTTATTTTACCATTCAGTCTCGCACAATGTTTTAAATTGTAGTTGCAGTTACATTATGTTTACCGTAATTATGAAAGATTAGGAGGCAATTACGATCGATGAGGCTGCAGTTGTAGTAGTAATGTTGTTGTAGAAAGTCCCAAAATTGCAATATTGCGAATACATTACAGTTGTGGAGTGCAATTTAAAACACTAGATTATGGTTGTTGAGGAATTTCTCCAAGGTTGTTGAAAGGAATGTCTAGACCTAAAGTATGGCCTCCTCCTTTAAGGTGAGTTGGTTAGGACAAGAGAGTGAAGAGAGAAAGGATGTGGAAGTAATTGAGGGAACAGTGGAACTTGGTGGGATACACGAGACAAGGTAGTTTTTGTATAGAATATGGCTTGCGACAAATTTTAAACTTTTCAGCAACACTTCAGCTTAATTATTTATAAAAAGTAATAACGTTTTATTGCAAGGATGCATTATTCTCTGTTTTGATACTTAAACAAAATAACTAGTTGCTGTATACCTTAAATTGTAAAAAAACCAGTAACAAACATTAAAGCGGAAATGGAGATAGCCAGACAAGTTTATTAACATTTACATGCAAATACCAGACTTCATAATAGTATCAGATGGTATCTGATACTTTATGGTATCAGATGCCAAATACAGTCAAATCCACCACAGACAACAGTTAGTACACTTGGTTGAAACTAAAAGGCGAGACGGTATCAGAAAATGAATACAACTTTTGCACCGAAATGGAAGCCCAGATCATTGAACAGTGCCAACTTAGGCAACTGGTGAGCGGTGGACATGATCCTGTGAAGTATCCACGGCAGCTGGTGGCATAAATTGGCACATGGCAACTCCTGGATAAGCCATAAATGGCACCAACTTGTTGCCAGTGGCTTGGCCTGGTGGAGCAAATGCAGCAGGCATTGCAGGAGGGGGATGCATGAAACCCGGTTGTGGACTCATAGATTTCACCTGTTGCTCCAACTTCTTTTTCTCTGCCTTGAGCCTCTGCTTCTCATCACGAAGATCATTCTTCTCAGCCTATGTAGTACATAGGAATTCAATAGTTAAATATTTTATAAGTTCGCATGGTTTTTTTTTTATTCACAGCTTAATTTTATAGGCTTCAGAAAATGAAATGAACTATAAACAAATCTTTAAATCTTTAAAACTTAAAAATTAAAAGTTATTGAATGTAAATTGAGGTCTCACCTTTAACTCTTTAATCTTATCTTGAAGGCTCAAATTCGAGTCTTTCAGCTTCTGGGCCTCACCCCGCAATTGTGTCACCATTCGGACAGCATCAATCAGAATACCAGACTTGTCTGTTTTGGGAGGCCTTCCAGGCTCCAAGATGGAGCCTAATTCAACAAACCTGTCCATGTCAATCATATTAGGTACACATTACAGTGATGGCACACCTCAGCGACACATTTATACACAAACCCAAGAGGCAAACAGAAACAGAGCGAAGATGGTGAGGGCTAAAGTTTACTTGTCATTAAGTCTATCCCTCCGCAACTTCTCCCGACAAGCCTTAGAGCTAGAACCAGCACATGAATCAGATCTACCCCTGCAACAGTAATGAACAAGAGGCATGGGATAATTATTTCAAGAAGAAATAAGCTATCTGAACTTGATCAACTCATCTTTTAAGTGTTGATATGAAAAGGGAATCAAGGCTATAGAAAACGAGGAAAAATAAAATAGTATTTAAATAAAAAAAATAGGATTTGTCCTGGCAATTTCTTGATTGATGCTCCTACACTAATGCCACCACCACTTACAGCCTCACTTTAGAATTTATGTTGTATTGTCATTGAACCCATTCATATTACGTTACACTACAGCTGTTTCTTAATTGATGACAACCAATGAGTAGTAAGTATTCAACTTATTCATACAATTTGCCCTGCTTTTTTATCTCTATCATTAATTGTTACTGCAGCATAAAAAGAAAGAAAACAGAACGGTGCAATAAATAATCTGTGTTCACTACACAAAGGTTTGAGGAATAAACAAATTAAGTGCTAACTGGCTATAGCACACATATTGACTATTTCTTCTGTTTTCATTAATGTCAATTAATTAGTTAAATCTGTTAAACGGGAAATAAAATGTGATAAAATTGTGTACCTCTTCTTCCAACCAGGATCTTTGAGACGATCAGAACCCCCAAGTGAGCCTTCAAGTTCATGTTCAACACTAGGAGCAGACAATATCATCAAAACAAAAAAGCAATTTAGCAAATATATTACGGTTATCGAGACAAAGAACATATCATTCACCACTTGCACTCAGGCACAAATATTTCCTATTCTCAAAACAAACACTAAAATAGCATGAGGTTGTCAATTTGCACATACAGCTTCAATGTCAAATCGAAAGAAATCTTACAAACACAATCAACCATTCTTGAAACAGGCTGCAAAGACAATCAAATCCAGAAGCATATATACAACAGAAGTTTTGATTATATTCTTAAGTAATGGGCAAAAAACTGCAGCAGCAATGAAACTTACACCACCAAGAATGTGGACGACGATATAATCGATTTCGAGCTTGATAAAGTAGAGTAAGATGAAGAAATTCTAGCATAATAGTAAAACCCGCAACTATTGGTGATTATGTCAAACTTAATTAAACTTATTAGCACAATACTTCCATGAACATATAAAATTTGCAAACCTGAACCACTTCTGAACTAAGAACTAAAAATTCACAAAAGAAAACCAATCAGGGATAGCATATACACAAAATTACCTAATTACAAATAGTGACAATAAAATAGGGAAAATTATGAGAATACCCAACATTAGAGGATGGATGCGTTGTTTGATACATGTTGCCGATCCCACATGGTGAGATTAAGGCTCGGTTGTTGTTGGATGGAATAGCGGGCCAGGTGAAAGCGGAATCAGTGACAGTGGTATCGTTGATCAATCCATGGTCGAAAAGCCAATTGGTGTTTTCCGGGAAAACCATAGCTTGCGCGGTGGGATTTTCCCGGAAAATGGTGAGAGAGTGAGTTTTTTATTTTTTATTTTTGTGAGAAACAAAAGGGTGAGGGAATGAAGAAGGTGCACGTTTGAGGTTTGAGAGAAAAAGAGGGTCTGTTTGGTTTAGTTTGATTTTCTTTTTTAATGAAAAGGGAGAATCTGAATGTGAATGATGTCAAATTGATGATAATGAGAGACACGCAAGAAGACGCAGTTGGTGACAAGTGGTGAATGGTGATGATGATAGGGTCGTTTTCAGCTGTATAAACAAAGAGATGAGCTTACATGACAACAGTTGCATCCATTGGTGACCAAGTGGTGTGGTCTGTGTTGGGCGCATATAAAATTGGTGTAAGCTTTGTTCCTTTTTATGAGGTGGATAGTGTAAAATTTCTAAGGTTTCTCACTCACTTCCTATTTTTGACCTTCCATTTCTTTTTTTAATGTATCTAAACCTTCCTATTCAACCATCCCGGTTATTCTGGATTCACTCTATTTAGCCTGGTTCAACTAGGTTGCTGTCATGGTTTCTTATTTTGTAAACAAAACATAGGTGTCTTCACTACCATGTAGCGGTTGGACAGGCGGAATCGTTAGTCCTAACATCATTGATGTTTATATATTTAGCATTGTTTTAAGATGGATGAGACGTTTAATCAATAACTTATACAAATCTTTTCGTTTTTCAATTCAATCGGATCTATTCGTTTGTAGTACAAATTTTGGTTAAACCATGTTAATTTGGGTTAATCCGGAATCACACAGAACTTAAAAATTAAAAAAATGGAGATATTATTCCAATAGTATACTTCTACTTCATTCTTGTAAAAAAAATGAAAAGAGATTACTTTAATATAATTATTTATTATCAATTTTTTATAGTTGTAAATTTATAAATAATTATTAGTTATGTATGATGTTGTCATCTTGGTAATAAGTTGATGAGTTACTGGTTGAACCAATAAATAATGTTTGGACCGGTTGACTCAGTTTACATTAAAAAATGTAAAAAAATCATAATACTAGTTATCATTATTTAATATCTATATACTCCGATTTTAAAAATATTGTCGTACCTTATTAAACAAGCAACAAATAATGTTTTACTACATAATGTCATAACTAAATTGAAAACAATATCAATCAAGATAGATGTTATGTTTTAATTGCAAGAAAAACACATTTAAGTAAACAGAATTTTGATAGAATATATATTAATAAATAATAAGCACAACTAGAAATGAGTTGAAAATATTGAAGTCACCAATCCTATCATCTGAGTCATTGGTTTTAGGTTTTAACCAATCGATAAACCTAATTTTGATGCAGAACCGATTAGATGAGAGGTTTAGATCGATCTGATGTCAGGTTCATGATTGAACCAATCGAACTAGCCTATATGAATTGGTTTTTATGACATTGTCAAGTTCACATTGATGCTTTTTTAGAGAAAACATGAACACCAAAATTAAAATGATAGAGATTAATTTACTGAATAAAAAAATTAGATTTAAGAGTTAGTTATGATGAAGAATGTGTTAGGCATCTGACACTAATAATCATTATAAAAACGGGAATGTAAATCAATTACTTGGAAACATTAATCTTACCAAGACCCATCCCGCATATAATATCTCCTTATTAAAGATGGAGATAATGAAACTATAATATTTTTTAGTATATCAAGAGTATTTTCTTATCATTTTAGGTAAGAAATTAATCACTTTCAAATATGTAATTATCACTTTTAACAAGTGTCGCTATCAGGAATTGAATCTCTAACATTTTGATCATGAAACCATGATATGTATATTTTTATTTTTTTATTTTTACAATAAAGCTTGAAAATGGTAACAAATTGAAAAAAAGAGGGGAGAAAATAAGATAGAAAAGAAGGAAAAAGAAGCTTAAAAGGAGAAGTCTATGTTCCTGAGTAGGCGCCAATGTCCTAATCCAGAATCATTCATAGGACGGGCCCTTTGCGTGTAGGGTTCTCGCGCCAAGAAGAAGGAATAAACCTCTCATCTTCATAATAAACACAATCATCCAAAACTATATCTCACTTTAACTACAACATTGCTACATTTTCTACCTTTCATCATCAACATTATTCAATAATAGAAATAACATGGCCTATTTGCATTGATCCAACAACAAAAGCTTGGGTTTTTTAGTTGCTTTCATTGGATCCATGTCACGTGCAGAAAATCATAGAGACCCTTTTTTTGAAATCTTTGTTAGAAGCTTTCATCTAGGTTTGCATTTGAATTTCAATCTTGTGGTTGAACTTTTTTTGGACCCAATTTTGATTGCTTCATTGTGGGTTTAGATTTTCGTTTTTAAATTTGTATTTATCTTGATCCGACTCAATTATAAATTAACAATTTTGGAGAAGGGGGAAGCAAAAAAAAAAATCATTGTGTATGACCCAAAATTCTGTATTATTTGTGCTACATCCTTGTTGGGAATTGTGGAATTTGTGTCTGGAGGCCAGTGATTGCGGTATAATAACAACAACAACCAAACCTTTATCTACTAAGTGCGGTATTGTGCAGAGGAATTAAAACCGGGTTGGCATTGGATTATGAAAAAAGTGATTTTTATGTGCTTGTTGGGTTTAAACCTTGATGAATTAAGAAGCACTTTGGAATGGCAATTCAACAATATACTTGTGTCATATTAAGGGTTAGCTTCTGCATTGTCTTTGTTCTTAACCTTGTGGCAGCTACTAGCATTGAAGAAAAGAATGAAGCACAAGAAGAATTCATTGGCCAACTATTTGATCCTGCATCTGGAATGTTAAATGAGGACACGGTGAGACTTGCTTCACTATTTATGTGTATATTTTGGTAGCTATTAAGTTCAAATGCATTTTTATCATTTTAATCCTAAAAAACGTGAACAAAATATAGGGATTTGGACATTTTGAGGTTTTGAGTGAATTTCTAATGAAGATGAGTAGTTTTATGTTTTCTTGCCTTGATTGTGTTTATAGGTTGGTGTAGAAGTTCTGTTTCTACATATTTGCATAGTTTTTACAATCTGATTTCATCCGGTCCCATCTTAGTTTCTGCACATACACACTCTGATTTTATCGGGTCCCATCTTAGTTTCTGCACATACTCACTCTGATTTTGACACCTCACACAAGTGTGATATAATGTGATTCTGGAAAATGTGTCTTTATTGTCTTTACCAGTCACTATCTTTACCATGCTGTTAAGCCCAGAAGGCGGGGTTACATGTAGCTGCCATGCTTTATTCTAAGCAAGTACTTAATGATAATATATGGCTTATTTGACAATATTTCAGCCTCATAGAGGTAGATACCATGTGTGCCTAAATCCATGATTCGCTGATATAAAGAATGACCTTTTGAGTGAATTTTAGGTCTACGACCAGTAAAAACTGTAGTCATTGATATTGATGAAGCCGGGGCTATCTCTTAGTTATTTACTTTACATCCAAGTATATCATCTCATTTACCCTATCCATTCAGCAGAGTCTTATTAGTTGGCCCTTTTAGTTACAATTTAAGCAGATAGTGACTACTATAACATGATGATATACTTTTATAGTTTAATGCTCATCTTCTTCATGCTTGCCTTCATGTGGAATATTGATTAATGCTTTGAAACCTGCTAACACCCCCTTTCAAACATACTCTTTGCAATTCTGTCTATCTCTTATGTAAGACTTAATCAAGGATGCCTCAGTCGGAGGAGAGAGACTGACTAAGTCGATTCTAAGAAGCAAGCAAGAAGGCACTCCTAAGCGCAGAAAGCAGTGAGCCGGGGGCCTAGCCTTGATTCATTCTTCTTCCCAGTTCCCAGACCGGAGAATATAAATTCATTATGTTGATTAACCTTTTTCAGAGCACAGGGCAGATGGGAAGAATAGCTATATTTCGTATCCAAGCCCAAGCAGCAAGGGCGTTAAGGCTTTCTTTTCTTGCTTGAATCAACTTCCTAAACCTCTTCCTGCTCATTGACTATTGGGATAACTTGAATATGACTATGTTAAGGTTTAAGATAACCCGGGAAATGATGGAGTTCTTTCTATTTAGATGTATCTCTCGTTCTTGGAGTTGCCGGTGCTTTAGTAAGAAGAGTATTAGTAGGAACTCTTGTTAGTCTTGTTGTCGTATACGGTACTAGCCTTTTAGTCGTTTCCAGGGCTCTTCTCTTGTCACGAATCGGCTCTTTGAAGGAAGGAGGCAAAAGGTCTAGGCCCATCTATCCTAGTTAAGTGAACCTTAAGCTAAGCTCTGATCTTCTTACTCTAATAGCGGCAACAGCAAGTGCCCTTACTCCTAATCTTTTAACAAAACAGAATCATCTTTAGTTATGATAGAACCACAAAAGTCAACTGAAAGCAATGGTCGTAGAATTGCAAAGTTATATTATTATGTGGCATGATTTCATGAGTTTTTATCTGAATTTTTTGATATGGTATTTAAGTAATTACTTTTCTATGTCTTATCTTGAGAGGCACACTAACTTGATCGAGAAAGATGGTATAATGTTTTGATGTATTTGTTCACCTAATTCAACCAGATTTTGATATGAAATTCAATAAACTATCAAAAGATATTTACAAAAATAAGATTCTAAAGGTCATGTGCCACTAAATCATGGTGCTTTGATTATTTAATATCATCTGTCAGATTTCAGGAACACAAAGGTTCACATTACTAAAACTGGTTATAGTTTCGTAAGTGCAGGCGGAGATATTATGGACCACTTGCTGGGAAGATTTGATTCATTTAAAGAAAGAATTCGGAGATCTTGACTTATGCCTCTTACTGGAATCATCATGTAGTAGCAATGAAATTAGTTCAGAAATTGGACCAATAGCACAACAAAACATCCAAAAATTCATCAATACTTGCCATCCTCAGTTGAAGGGAGTTTTTCTGCACTGTTTGAGAAAAAAGAAACTTCCACTCCATGTTTCTGGAGAAGATAAGGAATTCCTTTCTTCCAGAAGAAAATTAGGTTATATTTTGCACCAACGCATATCAGAACTACCAAATGGAGCATCCAAAAATGATCCTGAAAGTAATAAATCAAAAACTAAGTCCAAGGATTCTGACCACAAAAAATCAGTTGGTACTGTTGTAGCTATAACTGCAGTGATTGCATTTGTATTTGCAATACTGCTCTTTTTATGTTGTTGTGGGAAAGGCCGAGTTAGTCAAACTGATGAGAGGCCCCTTCTCAGCTTGAGCATGAGTGACTGCTCTGTTGGTACGTATCATACTTCTGTTCGAAAAAGTTATTTTCCCTATCATTCTCGACAACTTTTGGACAAGTTATCTTTTTTTAAAGCATAACATTATCCTACATAAAAAGAAAATTGGTCTGTAAGTTGTCGTGAATGGTCGTATTAACGACACTTATCTATTTCCATTCTCTCATGTTCATACCTTGCTAATATGATGTAATAGTTTGACTAAATTCCCTTCAATCATACAGCTTCTTCTTCCAATAATAATGCATATCAAAATCAAAGTTCCATAAAAGATGAAAACCCTGGGTTTCAGTTATCCGGAGATACTTCGCCTCATGACATGAAGAGCTCAGTGCAGGAAAATCAAGCAGCAGGATCTGCAAGCCCATCATTTGAACTGAAACTTCCTCCCGGGAGGGTTGGACCCACACCTGGAATGGCTCCTTTGAAACCTCCTCCTGGCAGACATGTGCCTCTTCCATCAAAGCCTTCTGATAGTGCCACTGCTGCTCCTCCTCCCCCTCCTCCTGCACCACCACAGCCACCCAGTGGTGGACCTCCACCTCCTGCACCCCCACCGCCTCGTGGTGTTGGCCCTCCGCCTCCTCGGCCTCCTCCACCACGTGGCCCAAGACCACCACCACTTCCTAAGGGTGGTGTAGCTCGTCCTTCATCAATTGATCAAAAGGGAGCTCGCCCCTTAGGTGGTGGACAAAACGTTCAAAACAATGATGGAGGTGATTCAGAAGGTGAAGCTGATGCTCCTAAAGCCAAGTTAAAGCCTTTTTTCTGGGATAAGGTTCAAGCCAACTCTGATCAAGCAATGGTTTGGAATCAGATAAAAGCAGGATCATTCCAGTAAGGAGTAAATCTCGAACTTGTTTTGCTAGTTTATCATTAGCTGCTTACATTCTGATTGAGTGGATAAATATTTGACAGGTTTAATGAAGAAATGATGGAGTCACTTTTTGGCTATGCTGCTACTGCTGAAAAAATCAAAGTCGG
The DNA here is from genome assembly GCF_001865875.1 of Lupinus angustifolius. Lineage (NCBI taxonomy): Eukaryota > Viridiplantae > Streptophyta > Magnoliopsida > Fabales > Fabaceae > Lupinus > Lupinus angustifolius. The sequence goes on from NC_032013.1 coordinate 7,771,572, forward strand.
CCAGAACAAGAAAGAGTCTACCTCCCATGATCAATCACGACAGTATATCCTGTTAATTGACTCAAAGAAATCACAAAATTTATCAATTCTGTTGCGAGCACTGAATGTAACACAGGAAGAAGTTTGTGATGCACTTCTTGAAGGTCATTTTCTTTTTCCTTCAATTTTTCTTCAACAAGTGCGGATTGCTTTCGTTCTTCTGGGCACTCATATGTATGCACTAATAGATGTGTGGAATATTATATATATGCAGCTTTACTTTCTTGCAGTTTGGGAGGATAGAATATGGCAAATTTCTGTTAGGTTTTGAATATTAAGAAATGAGACGGAGAAAGTTTCAAAATTAAACTAGTGCTGTAAATGTTGAAACAGGTCTATCTCTGAAGTCTGAACCATATCCAGGCTTCACTGCCTAATCATTTTTGTACCTTATGTTTTTAAAAGTGATAAGCTATTTTGCATTTGATTTTGACACTAAGGTATAATGTTGTATACACTGGTAGATTTATGTTCCTTATTGAATCAATATGGATTGCAACTTTTACTTTGCTATTACTGTGACCAAGTGCAAATGAACATCAACTTTCTTTTGATTTAGTTATGAACATGCATGCATTTATTGACATTCCCTGTTGAATTAGCTTTCCGACGAGTAATGGATTCTAAAACTGATGAACCGACCAGCAAAAGAAAGACTAGAATTAATTTATTATCTTTGGTTCCACTTGTATGATAGCTTTGAATTTGTCTTTGGTTGATCAGGTAATGAGCTTCCCTCGGAATTCCTTCAAACCTTGCTGAAGATGGCACCAACACAAGAGGAAGAACTCAAGCTTAGACTTTTCAGTGGTAACCTCGCGCAACTTGGACCAGCTGACCGGTTCCTGAAAGCTTTAGTTGACATTCCATTTGCATTTAAACGAATGGAAGCACTGCTTTACATGGGTATTCTTCAAGAGGAGCTCAAAGCTACCATGGAGTCGTTTGCAGTTTTAGAGGTTGGATCTCTAAATTGCATCAATCACTCTTTAACCTACACCTTGCATTGCTTTGACTCTTAACCTTATAACCCACCATGATCATAAAGGCGGAGCTACAATATATTTATCGAGGAGGTCAAAGAAGAACAATACTTTATTTACTTGGTCAACTTAATGAATTTATACACATTTTTTAAAAAAAAGCTTTTAACATTTTGAGGTAGCTAAAGCCAGGGCTGGTGCATACTGTTAGTTTAGAGTAATTATGGCTACCCCAAAATTCTTAGAAGTTATAAGTCTTCCTTATGCTTCTTTTTAGTAAAAACATAAATCTTCACGAATTAAGTATTGATACTCTTTAGCTTACCCGATATAAACCTTTTTAGCTTCGCCGCTAGTTATAGCTTTGGTATTATATCATTATGCAACCACCCCTTATGATCATTAATTAAAGATCAAAACAAATCTGATTCTTGTCATACCTTCATGTGATGTCAGATTGCTTGTAAGGAACTAAGAAGCAGCAGGCTGTTCTTGAAGCTTCTAGAAGCTGTTCTTAAAACTGGAAACCGTATGAATGATGGGACATTCCGTGGTGGTGCACAAGCATTTAAGCTTGACACGTTACTGAAATTGTCAGATGTAAAAGGAGTAGATGGCAAGACTACTCTATTACACTTTGTGGTTCAAGAGATAATGCGCACCGAGGGTATAAGAGCTGCTCGTATGGCAAAAGAAAATCGTAGTTTCTCTAGTCTTAAAACAGATGACCTTCTTGAAGACGTTTCTTATGAGTCAGAAGACCTTTATCGCGAGCTTGGTCTTGAGGTTGTATCACGTTTGAGCAGTGAACTTGAGAATGTTAAGAAAGCAGCAGCTCTAGATGCTGAGACCTTAACAGGAACTACTGCCAGACTTGGCCATGGTCTCGTAAATGCCATGGATTTTGTTAACAACGATCTTAAGAACTCAGAGGGTGATGATAGAGGGTTCGTAGAGACGGTGAAGAGTTTTTTGGAGAGTGCTGAGATTGATGTCACGAGTCTATTGGAAGAAGAGAAGAAAATCATGGCTCTAGTGAAGAGCACTGGTGATTACTTCCATGGGAATTCCGGTAGAGATGAAGGTTTAAGATTGTTTGTAATAGTCCATGATTTCTTAATAATGGTGGATAAGGTATGCAAGGAGATAAGACTTACACCAAAGAAGCCATCAGCAAAACATGTCAAACAAGAGACTTCTAGTTCTAGAAGGTCATCATCTTCAGAAACTCGCCCTCCACCTTGTGATGTTCGGCAGCGGCTTTTTCCAGCAATCGTAGATAGGAGGAGGAAGGACGACTCTAGTTCCGATGATGAGAGTCCATAGGTTCAAGTTGGAAATGGTATTGTAACTATTGTTTTCTTTGGTCATATCATATCCTTAGCTCCTTAGCCTTACTTACATGTACTTGGATAGATTGAGAATGATAATGTATCTTCTCATGTACTTTTTCCTGCTATGTAATCATATGAAAGAAAGAAATAGATGAAGCTTATAAAAGATATGCTACAAATTTTGACTTGACCATTAGTACTATCTGTGTGTCTATCTCTTTCTTTTACACGACCACTAACAAGAGAAAAAATACGAGAGGATCCTACTTATCGCTATCAGATATTAGACTTGCTATTCTTATATAATTTTGAAAGGGATTGTGTCATTGATCATTGATGATAATTTCAATGTAGGTATTCATGGTTGTGGATTTCCTTTTGCATAGGGATGATTTATGTCTCTTCTTGAAGGGGTTGAAGTGACTTCATACTATCATCATTGCTGGCCCTATTGGAATTTGATTAAATAGTTAACAAGAGAAAAAACTACTTCTGGGTCAGTTGTCATGTATAGGGTCTTGATTGTTTATTTCACAATTCTTTATTCAATTTAATTGTCTTGAATTTTTTTGTATGAATATAGTATTTTTTCTTTACAGGCAAGAACACCACTTCAATCTTTCCCTTAGTCAATAAAAGATGAAGAGATGATAAATCAACTAACTGAAGAAATATGTTTTTTTTTCAGTTTCATGGTTTAGTTAACTTTTTTTCTTGTGGAACTGATTACATTTAGTTTGGTTTACTATTCTAGAGATTTAGAAGCTATCGAAACCAAACCCCATATTAAAAAAAACTACTTTCTTTGTGTCTCACAATGCAGCCTTGACCCCACTTAACCATTCTTTCTAAATTAGCCTCGGCCTTCTCTGTTGTTAGCCTTCTCTGTCACCAAACTCTCATGCTCTCTCGTCGGTCACCACCATCGCCTCTTTCCCTCATCTCCATTCCCTCCCTCCTTACCTATCACCATAGTCTCTCCCTCCTTCCCTATCACCATAGTCTCTCCCTCCTTCCTTCGTCCCTCACGCGATGGGCATGGTATGGTAGCATACAGTGGTAACACTTAGGGTGAGCAGGACCCGACCCTACCCGCTCATTCGGTATAGTCTGATCATGATCGGACTGAATAGGGTCAGGTCTTTTCGAGTCTAGGGTTGGGTTTGGGTTCAAAAATTAGACCCGACCAATATTTAGAGTCGGGTAAGGGACAAGCATGACTTTACTCATCCCGTCACATGGTTACTCACTCATCATGTTTGTATGTGTCTCTATTTAATTGTGTACAGAGTCATGAACCTGTTTAGTCAAAAATATCATTGATTGTCTAATTTTTTCATCATATATACATGATTAACAATATATATATATATATACATACCATTTTATATGTCAAATTACATATTCATCCTAATAAGTAATATTGAGAAGACTTTTATCTAAAATGAGTATGTATTGTATTTAATTGGGTCTATGGTCGGGTTCGGGTTCAGAGGCTGACCATGTCAATATATAGGCCAAATTAGCTTTAGGTTTAGGGTTAGGGCCGGATCCGGGTTCAAAAAATGACCAGATCTGACCCGACCAATATTTAAGGTCAGGTAAGGAATAAACATTGGTTCAATCCGGTCCATGCTCACCCCTAGTAGAACCAAACAAAGAGAATTACTTTATATGAACCTTAAATCCCCAATTAGTCAATACTTATTTCAAATATTAATTTCCCAACAGTAAATCCTGAATTAGTCATTACTTGTTTCTAATTGGTGAAACTGATGACCTTTACTTAATTGAATGAATTTTGCTTATATCTTGTTGATGATTTTGTTTTCAGGGTTAAAAGTCAACTCAGTAACCTTGGTAGAAGAGAATAATAATTATATGTCCCAAAAAATTGTGTCCATGTTCTGAGTTAATCATATTTTATAAAGTAATATAAAAAAATTATTTTCTATTTTTATGTTGTTTTTATTAATTAATTGATATTTTTTGATTGGATTGGAATACGATGAGATACAAAATGTTTGGACCAGTGATCTCCATTCGATTGAAGAAGTAAAAAACTTCACTACCCCGTTCATTGAGACTCTATTTTGGTTTTGCACATACTTTTATGCTAACCATATAATTTAGAAAAGAGAAAAATATGTAGGAATCAATTACTATATCATTCATTATTCATGTTTAATTATTGTTGATTTTTCAAAACAGTAATACAAATGAATAATGAATAATGTACAAATTGTGTATAAATCTTTACACTGACAATGCGTAGATATTACATTCTTTATAAAATTGATTGCTGCTACAAAATGAATGATATACAAATTTTTACTTTGTTGGTGCACCTTGACCGAAAAATTACCGTCTTGGTGCACCTTTTGAAAATATTACTGTATTAGTGTAGTTTCTTTGTAAATTGGCAACTTGGTTGCAGATTTTGATGTTTACTTTTTTTTAATTACCTCCCCCCAAAATCGGCAATAGGGGGAGTTTTAGGTTTTTTTTAATTCCCCCCTAAATCGGCAATGGGGGAGTTTTTGGTAAATTAATTTTTTGTAATTCCGTCCTCCTAAATCGACAATGGGGGAGTTTTATTTATATTTATTTTTATTTTTTGTTTAATTCTCTATAAACCGTAACTGTAATAACACAAATCATCAATAGTTTATTTAAACATTAGTATTTAGGAAAACAATATATTACAGTTGAATTGGTTAAGTCACAGAAAAGTTTAGTGACGTTTGTGTGATGATGTGTCACATGGAGGTGATTTTCTCCTTCTAGGCGGTTGGACTCTTAATTGTTGTTCAGTCCGCTGCGAGATTCTTGCTCTTCCACGTGTCTCCAATTGTGGCTCCTCCTCATCTGAATCATCTCAATCTTCATCAACATCCTCAACGACAACCTCATCATCAGTATGTTGTATACCAAAAATATTTGTAGACGACATAGTAGGACGATAATATTGTTGAGAATCTTGAGAATCATATGCCGAGAATGATGTACTTGAAGTAGTAGAAAACATTGTTGGTATTGGGTTTTGAGAACTTGATGAGAAATAATTGTATGGAGAATTATAATTTGCGAACCCATACAATTGTTATTGTTGTTGAGGAGTAACTGATGAAGTATGTCCTTGAGAATGACTATCCACTGAAGTTTGTTGCGGAGAGTCAGTTTCCAGTATATCCTTGAGAATGACTATCCCAAAATATTCTATCCAGAATGATTTGACTTGGATCTTCCATGACATCTACAACTCCGCTCCCATCATTTCATGTCCCGATGAGAATACGTCACATAAACATTGTGTGGGATTAATAAGTGATGCTGGAGGACGACTCTGAGCACAAATTCTTTTTGCAAATGTGTACTGAAAAAATTATAGAAAATTAGAATTAAATAATATAATTACACACAAAGTTTAATTTATAATTTTTTTACCATTCCATCATAGTGTGCTCTATCTCTAGATATGTATCTTCTAGTTCTTTTTAAATACCACTGCATATACTCAGAGTAGTGGTTCAAAGGCAGTGTATTTGCTGGTAAACCATCGACGACATAGTTATCCCAATTATGCCATATTTGAATCCAACGACGATGTTTATGTGGTCAGTTACAATCAGTTTTGCCACGTAAGTCCACTTTATGAAGTTTTTCACAATTGACTGGATCTTGTGGAATTGGTTGACCAAAACCAAATTGCCTCATAACCCGATCAGTAGGGTGGTTGGAGATGTTTGGTAGGTAAGGCAGTTGGGAATATGGCATCCACCGAAACTGGTAAAAATGTTACTTCAAAAGTTAATATAATAAATGTTCATACATAAAAAGTATAAAAAGTTAACATAAAAAGTTAATATAATAACAGCATGACTAAAAAATAGAAATGTAAATATACCTGGTCAACGCGCATACGGTCAAACATTGCGCGTATGATATTAACAGCATGTCCAGGGATGTTGGTGGTGATTAAATATTGTGACCACCTATTTGTAATCTTTGTTAGTTAATATAAAACTTTGAATCACTTTTCTTAAATAAAAATATACATGTAATGGTAAAATTAATATATACATTTTCACCAATGAAAAATAAGGTGTTGTTGGGTCGTGCAGTCTCGATGCAAGATTTTCAATGCGATCATATGCCCATGATTGAAGGAGTAGTAGAAATCCTCCAATCTCTTTTTGATCACTAATTATTGTTGCACGACGTAGTCCTCGATAAAGACAAGTCAATACTGCTGAGCCCTAACTGTATTCGAATGTCTCTGTTAAGTCCTCAAGCAAGGGCAGATACATAAGGTGGACTCGGTTACCTGATGTATGTGGTATAAGAAACCCCCCTATGATTCTTAGAATAAATGCTCTTGCGTGTTGTTCAATAATAATGTCATTAGCATTATCAGGGAGATCACGACATGTCCTCTCAAGCCAAGTGAGTTTCACCCTCTGCCCCATTAATTCGTTACCAACTGGAACAACACCTAACAACCGGATGCAAAGTGCTTCCCAATCAGTACTTGTCACTCCGGTAACAACTTCTCTATCTATCGGAATGTCAAGTTGGTAAGCCACATCTTCAAGAGTCATGGTGGCCTCTCCACATGGAAAGCGGAAAGTATGTGTTTCAGGCCTCCATCTCTCGATCAATGTTAGTAATAGATGATTGTTGATTTCTACTGCTCCAATTGTCAACAAACCAAAAGCAGTGTTGCAGATAACTTGTAACACCGGCTCAGAATGTAGTGATTGCCAGAAACAATATCTGGGCCGGAAACTACATTCAATGCCATTCCATACATTATTCGATATATGGTCATTTTGCATTGTAAGTAGTGATGTATCAATTGGCCCTGGATGAAGGTACTCCATTTGAAAGTGTGAAAATGAGAAGGAAATTTGAAGAAGGTGTAACTAAATCAATGAAGTGAGAAGAAGGTGTGTTAGAAGAAGGTGTGTTAGAAGAAGGTATGGAAGTGAGAAGGTATAAGGGAATATTTATAGGATGTGAATGTGAATTATGTATGGTACGACGGGTAAATGTTTGGGAAGAATTATTTATAAGGAACTCGGCACCTAGGATGCCGAGTTTTTTGCCATAAAATTATTTATAAGGAACTCGGCACCTAGGATGCCGAGTCTAGTGGAAAATAATTTGCCCTAAACCTAACTTGGCAATAACACTGCCGATTTCAATGTATTTATTTTACCAGGCCAAGACTCGGCAACGATGAACCCGATTTACAATAAATGTTTATGTTGAACTCGGCACCTAGGATGTCGAGTTATGTTGAAATAATAATTTCCAGTCAACAAATTTCAATACATTGAACAACCAAGACATACATTTAATGAATTCAGTCAACAAATTTTAATGCACTTAATGAATTCGAAACAATAAATGTACTTAATGAATTCAACCAATTTTAATGCACTTAATGAATCTCTGCACAACTTTATTAATCCCACACAATAAATGTACTTAATGAATTCAACCAAACAATAAATTCGAAATGCCAAACTTTAATGCCAACCAATATAGTCATTAAGTAAAAGAATCTCTGCACAATAAAAGAATCAATCATTATGTATAGTCATTCGGTAAAAGAATCTCTGCACAATAAAAGAATCAGTCATTATGTATAGAATCTCTGCACAATAAAAGAATCTCTCCACAATAAAATCTTCTACACAAATCTTATGCATGGTCATTCACACTAAAATTTTCTGCACAAATCTTATGCATGGTCATTCACACTAAAATTTTCTACACAAATCTTATGCATGGTCATTCACACCAAAATCTTTTGCACACTAAAATCTTCTTTGACCACACTTATGTCCAATAATTATACAATAGTACTTTTAATAAATTTATAGTATATAATAGTTTTAATATACTTTTAATATGCACACGTTATACTATATACTTTTAATAAATTTATAGTATATAATAGTTTTAATACACTTTTAATATACTTTTAATATGCACACGTTATACTATATACTTTTAATATATTTATAGTATATAATAGTTATACTATAGTACATAGTTACAATATTTACAGTAAATAGTTATAATATTTATAGTACAGAGTTATAATTTATGGTATATATAGTTATAGTATATTTATAGTACATAGTTATAATATTTGTAGTTTTAGTATATTCACTACACATAATTGAGAAAAGTAGTTATAGATTACTAGAAATACATTATAAAGGTAATGACTAAAATATAAACTACTCTTAAGAATGTTGCCTAGAACTCTCCCCTAATTTTCTAGATCGCAATGGACATGTCTTCCTGTTATGTCCTTCGGTTCTACACCATCCACATTTTTAAGTTGTTCACCTTGAACTTCGTCCATCTCATTGTGAATGCGTGAAGTCTTTGATCTTCCACTTCTTTTCCTACGCATAACAGGATTGGGAATGAATGTCGAACCTGAATAAGGAGGCCAGTATTCTTCATTACCAAGTGGTTGAAACTCATATCCATAAACCTTTTGAAGATTATCTAGGCGGTAAATAGTTGAGATAAATTGACTGCAGTCTAAATTCAAAGAAGCGCATGTTGCGATAGCATGAGAGCATGACAATCGTAATGATTGAAATTCTCCATAGTCACACCAATTGTCAACAAGTTTTACTGTATACAGTCTCACTTGCCGACCACCAGATCTAGATACAACTTCAACTTCAGAGACTCCAGTTTCTCGTGAAAAATTATGAACGATTTGACATGTAGATTTACGTTGATTTTCTTTAATCACCTTTGTTGATTCTTCACAATATACATGCCCTTCCATAATCATGTTAGAGGCTTCATTTCGATGTTCATTGAACCATTCATTTAGCCTATAATAGGTTGCTCTAACAAGTGCAGTGATAAGAAGAGCTCTTGATCCTTTCAAAACACCATTAATACATTATGCAAGATTAGTAGTCATGTGGCCATATCGTCTCCCTTCATCATATGCCTGACTCCATTTATCTTTTGGAATCTGGTCCAACCATGCTCCAGCCCTTGTATTTTTTTGACGCAAGGAATTCAACATTCGCTCGAACCGTGGTCTCATCAACTCATAACCTACAAAATAAATACAAATATATTATTATCCATAATATAAAAATATTTTTAAAATTATAAAATATAAATAGAACATACCAATTTCTACAACTTTGTCCTTTAGATCAGAATCTCGGAATTCCTTAACTGGTATACTCGGATCTGCAGATACCAAATTAAAAATAAGATCTGAAATGAATGACAAATTTAATTTACTACGATCTTGGGAAACTAACATCGATACACAACTGTGTGTTCCATTAATTTTCCTAATCTCCCAATAATCGCGCTTAACATTATATGAAGTGCGAATTCACCACTCACATCCTGCACCAAAATGTTTACATTTGGCAACGTATCTGTCCGGCCTAGACTCTGCAACAATATAGTCGAACAAATTTTTGATATGAAATTCCCTAATTGCATTTATTGTGGCTTCTTTAGATTCAAATTGCATGCCAATAAACAAATCATTATCAACAACATCTGTTAAACCGGTTATGTGTCAAATATCACGACCGGCTTCAGAATTTGTGTTCAGGAAAAATGTTGAGGGAGTAGTATATGTCATACTACAAGATGAACTATTATCAAACTGAACCTCTTCCTCATCACTGCATATTTCAATCTCCTCTTCATCACTAAAATCTCTAACAACATCTCTCACAATGGCCATCTACATTAAACGATTAATAACATTAAAACATATAAACTTATAAAAATTAAATAAAATGTAGTAACTAAATGATATACTAACCTCTACAATAAAAGCTTACTCAAGGAAACTAATTAACAAAGTTTACTCTAGTACAGAATGGAGAGAAACTTCTGTGAAAATGTAATGTAGAAACGATTACAACTAAGGGTATATATACACATAACAAGATTTGAAAAACTCTCCCCATAGCCGATTTAGGGGGAGGAATCTGAAAAACATTTTTTTATCAAAAAC
>NC_032013.1:7782062-7784638 GCF_001865875.1 Lupinus angustifolius
CCCCCCTTGCCGATCTAGGGGGGAAATTAAAAAAAAAAACTTATTACACCTAAAACTCCTCCCCCATTGCCGATTTATGGGGGAGGGAACTAAAAAAATAAAATACACACTAAAATCGACAACATAGCTGCTGATTTACAATAATCTACACTAACCCAATAATTTTTTAAAAAGGTGCAGCAAGACCGTAATTTTTCGGTCAAGGTGCATCACCAAAGTAAATTCTCTGATTCAGAGGCTATCAAAACCAAACCCCATATTAAAAAACTACTTTCTTTGTATCTCACAATGCAGCCTTAACCCCACTTAACCATTCTTTCTCAATTAGCCTCAGCCTTCTCTATTGTTAGCCTTCTCTGTCACCAAACTTTCATGCTCTCTCGTTGGTCACCACCATCGCCTCTTTCCCTCATCTCCATTCCCTCCCTCCTTACATATCACCATAGTCTCTCCCTCATTCCCTATCACATTAGTCTCTCCCTCCTTCCTTCGTCCCTCACGTGATGGGCATGGTATGGTAGCACACAGTGGTAACACTTAGGGTGAGCAGGACCCGACCCTACCTGCTCATTCGGTATAGTGTGATCATGATCGGACTGAATAGGGTCAGGTCTTTTCGAGTCTAGGGTTGGGTTTGGGTTCAAAAATTAGATCCGACCAAAATTTAGAGTTAAGTAATGGACAATCATGACTTTACTCTTCCCGTCACATGGTTACTCACTCACCATGTTTGTATGTGTCTCTCTATTTAATTGTGTACAGAGTAATGAACCTGTTTAGTCAAAAATATCATTGATTGTCTAATTTTTTCATCATATATACATGATTAACAATATATATATATATATACATACCATTTTATATGTCAAATTACATATTCATCCTAATAAGTAATATTGAGAAGACTTTTATCTAAAATGAGTATGTATTGTATTTAATTGGGTCTATGGTCGGGTTCGGGTTCAAAGGCTGACCCTGTCAATATATAGGCTAAGTTAGCTTTAGGTTTAGGGTTAGGGCTGGATCCGGGTTCAAAAAATGACCCGATCTGACCCGGCCAATATTTAAGGTCTGGTAAGGAATAAACATTGGTTCTATCCGGCCCATGCTCACCCCTAGTAGAACCAAACAAAGAGAATAACTTTATATGAACCTTAAATCCCTAATTAGTCAATACTTATTTCAAATATTAATTTCCCAACAGTAAATCCTGAATTAGTCATTACTTGTTTCTAATTGGTGAAACTGATGACCTTTACTTAATTGAATGAATTTTGCTTATATCTTGTTGATGATTTTGTTTTCAGGGTTAAAAGTCAACTCAGTAACCTTGGTAGAAGAGAATAATAATTATATGTCCCAAAAAATTGTGTCCATGTTCTGAGTTAATCATATTTTATAAAGTAATATAAAATAATTATTTTCTATTTTTATGATGTTTTTATTAATTAATTGATATTTTTTGATTGGATTGGAATACAATGAGATACAAAATGTTTGGACTAGTGATCTCCATTCGATTGAAGAAGTAAAAAACTTCACTTCCCCGTTCATTGAAACTCTATTTTTGTTTTGCACATACTTTCATGCTAACCATATAATTTAGAAAAGAGAAAAATATGTAGGAATCGATTACTATATCATTCATCATCCATGTTTAATTATTGTTTATTTTTCAAAACAGTAATACAAATGAATAATGAATGATATACAAATTGTGTATAAATCTTTACACTGACAATGCATAGATATTACATTCTTTATAAAATTGATTGCGGCTACATCCTTTTCAATTTTCATGGTACAAATTTAACACACTTGAGAAAATGAAAAGATACATTGATAAAAATATCATCGAAGATTTGAATAGGGGCATAAATAACAGATATTCATCAAGAAGTCTTGAGAGATGGTTTAGTTGGAATAGTCTAGTGACGATCTAATCTTAGAAATCATATGGTCGGGATAGTCCTACATGCAAACTAAGCAATCTTTGGCACCCCCTTGTGCATTTAATGATCAATAGAGAGAATGTTCGAAATAAACTAGATTTACAACATGAGCACCTTTAATAGAGGTAATTGAAAATAATTGATATTGTTATCTGTCATTGTTAAGTTAATTTGTACTCCTGGTTGTTTTACTACTAAGGTGTTGGCCTTTAGGTATTTTGATGTAGACTAATTGTTGAATTGCATAAGCATTGCATGAAAAATAATTTAATTATGGATTGAATTTCCTAGTGCAAAAGACACAAACATCATTTATTAATTGCATTTGTTTGATATGAGCTGATATAATAATTTTTCTGATACATATGTATAGAAGAGAGATACATTTACACCAAAGTTAAGTTACACTAGTTACACTCAATCTCAATCATTCATTTTCTTAAATCCAACGGACCAAAAAGGTGAGTGGAATAAATGATGAGAGAAAAAAAAAATAAATCTTAAATAACTTTTAAGTTTCACCCTTTTGATCCGTTGGATTTAAGAAAATGAATGGTTGAGATTGAGTTTAACTATGTAACTTAATTTGTGTGTAAATGGATCTCTCCTCATAATATATATATA
>NC_032013.1:7784738-7793052 GCF_001865875.1 Lupinus angustifolius
TATATAGATTTAATTATTAATTTATGATTTTTTATGTCGCTATAATGTTATTATTCTTTATAAATCAACATTGTCGCTTTTGTATGATTTATCATCTTACTCACTTCAAGTCTTATATTTGTTGGCATGAATAAATAAATTGTAGATGAATCACTTGATTATCTTGTTGAAGATTTATAATAGTCTAGTTTACCTTTAGTTGATGATGTATTCTTAGTATTATTTTGAATAATGGTGCTTCCGCTTTGTCGCACCCCAATTTTCGCCTGCATGATTTCATTAGAGTCACTACTACATTTTTTTCAATCACAAATGTTGAAAAATCTTTTGGCCCAATCGCATTGGGCCTTGAACTTTGATATCCAGGTTCAGGAGTCGATTACAGACTAAAGAATGTACTAGCACCCTAGTTGCCCGTTTGAACGGTACCCTTACTGTATTGCATGGATTATTAACTATATGTTTACCCAAAAAAAAGGAAAATACTTTATTTTATTATTATGTCTGACAAGACGTGATATTGGTTCTACGTATCCTTTTTTAAGAATCAAGACTACGTAATACTTTGGGTAGAAAAAAGTTTGTTTGTTGATTTAGTTTTATTTTTTAAAAGAAGTAATGTTTAAATTATTATATTATTAAAATGAGCGAAACATAACCATTACGTCCGATACCGAATCTCATATTAAAAGTTGATTAAGAAATTCTATTTTTTTTTTTGTTTTTTAATTTAAAAAACCTTTTTAGGATGTGGAAATATAGTTAATCTTGTTAAAAGTGAAGTGTAGCTCTTATCTCCAACATTGCATCTCATATTTTTTATAATTGATGTTAAATGCAAAGTTGTATGTATAGCTATTAATTTAGTCTTATACCTTTTATTATGCATGCAGCCTTTTTATTTACAAATGAGAACTGTTTTCTCTTTTGGTCATTGCTCCTTCGTTTTTTATTTTGGTTGTTTATTAATTATGATAAATAAGCAAGAAATGTGAACTAATAAATAAAAGAGAAGAACATATTTGTACCTTAGATTGGTTGGAGAATTGATACCTTAGATTGACTGGAGAATTGGATTGGAATTGTGGAGATCAATGGTGGTGTTTTACACTTGTAATATGTTGACCTGTGAAATCAGATGGGGATGAGATTTAACACTGAGATGGGATTTGACATTGTGGGACTAGAGTGTCTGAACAGTATATTTCTGGATTGTTTTTTTCGGGAATTTTAGGGTAGGTGATGGATGATATGAGTGGTTTGTGGAATATTGAGGATTTGAATGAGTCTTGGTGAATGAGTTTTGGGTTATTGTGTATATAGGAGATTTCAAGGTTGTTGTGGATGAGAAATTTTAAGGTTGTTGTGAATTATATGAATTTGTTGTGTATGAGAGATTTTTTGGATTGTGGATTTGTTAGGAAGGAAGAAATGGTGTTTTGTGATGAGAGATTAACCTTATTATTTTATTATTTATAGTATTTTGAATTACCACATGTGTCAAATCTCCCATTTAATTTTTGGGGAGAAAAAAGGTGAGATTTGAGTCTTACCTTAAAAACTAATTTTAACATTATGACACATAAATAAAAAATTTGAAATTTTTTAAACAAGAATTTATTAAAAATGAATTTGTATTATTATTATTATTATTATTATTATTATTATTATTATTTTGGGACTCTTAAAAGATATTATTTTTTATTAGAAAATAGCTAAAAATATTATTTTTATTTTTATTTATTATTTTTTAAAAATATCTTTCGCGTCGGACAAAATTGGGTGTTCACACACTTTTATGCCCTAGTTGAATTAGATGACGTCTCAATATTTTTTAGTATATTTTGAATAAATAATTTTATATATATTTTAGGAGAAAATAACTTTACAATAATGTTAGAATTTATTTAATACTTATTTAATGTAGGTTTTGATATGCTATGATGATTTCTACTTGAAGTTGATTTAGATGATCAAGCATGTCATTTTCTGTTCTAAATTCACTATAGTTGATGCTATATGTTTTGACAAAATTGTGAATATAGTAGGTTTTTGTCAAGTTTAATTCTATTTTCACAAATTATGATGTTACACTATTACTCATTTTGAAAGATTTGATAATAAAAATATATACTTAAAAAATTACCATTTATTTGAATTTTATTTAGGAAGACTTTCGTCGAAAT
Organism: Lupinus angustifolius; assembly: GCF_001865875.1. NCBI lineage: Eukaryota > Viridiplantae > Streptophyta > Magnoliopsida > Fabales > Fabaceae > Lupinus > Lupinus angustifolius. Next base: position 7,786,925 of record NC_032013.1, read on the forward strand.
TATTTATTTTGGTAGTAGTAATTAGGGGTGTTATGTTCAATGGTATTAGAGTTAAGGTCAGTCTAATGGCTTACGACATGGTCTTACATGCTTCTTGTATTATTCTGTTTATGATTATGTGTTTGTATGTTTGTGATTATGTATGAACATAATTCTTTCATTAGGAGCATTTGGTTCTAATGCAATTGCGTGTAGGTTGGGCATGGTCATAATGCTTTATTTGCTCATATGATATTTGTTCTGCAGAACATGAATGAAAATTTGCATAATCAACATCCAATTCCACCATAGACCAGCTTAATATCATGATCTGGATGAGTTTTCTAAGCACAATCTGAGTCAATTTTTGGGTGTATTTCAGCAAACTCAGTGTTAGTGTAGCCAACCACCTCTGGTCCATCTGAACATAAGCGTGTAGTTCTTTATTCCTTAAAGGTATCTCATAACCTTTTTTGCAGCTTTCCAATGGTCAAGAAATGAGTTACTCTGATATCTACCCAATACTCCAACAATATATGCAATGTCAGGTCTGGTACAAACCTTGGCATACATAAGGTTTCCTACAGCAGAAGCATATGGCATATCCTTTATTCATTCTCGTTCAAGGTCATTCTTTGGACACTGATCCAAACTGAATTTGTCATCCATCACAATAGGTGCTACAAATCTTCTTTAAAGTCCTAGTTACGGTTGGGTTAAGATATTCACTATTACAAGACTCTTGGAAGTGAGTTAGGATTTGTGAGGGGCCAAAACTATAGGTGGTGAGGTATCAATAGAGGGTTGAGTGGCAAACCAATTAGGGATCTCTATAGTCCAAGTAGCAAAGTCTTGTATTGATTGGAAGTGTGTTTTGTAAAAATACATTCAATTTCATAGTGAAGAAAAATCTCCTGAGATCATATGGGGAGGCTTGGATGTGGTTTGCAAGTGGACCCGCAAACGAACCAGGATAAAATATCTTGGTGCACTTTTCTCTATCCTTAATCTTTGTACTTTTGGATTTTACGTATATTAGTTTTAATTCTTTATAATTGTTTAAATTGAATCTTAATCTCCATATTTTGTTAGTATACTGTTGTTAGGCAATTGAATCTGAAAGAACTATTTTCGTTAAACTTATTCATCAAGAAACCTAAGTTTTTCAAGATTTCATAGTTACTGAATAATTGATTAATTCTGTGAATAATCGATTATCTGAAGTGAATAATTGATTAACCTGATAGATAATCGATTACCATAGTCTGTATTTTGATATTTGCAATAAACTGGAAAATTGGTTATATTGTACTACTTCACCTATTCATCCCCCTTTAGGTGTGTATACTCTTATTTTACCCTAACAAGTGGTATCACAGCTAGTATGACTGTGTTAGCATAACCACTTAGATCATTGATCCTAGGCAAAAACCACTATGAGCTCTACTAACCCTTTTGGTGGTCATGATGCATCCATCAGTCGCCCTCTGATTTTCAGTGGTGAGAGGTACGCCTACTAGAATGTTCAAATTAAAAATTTCATTGAGGCTATTGACATGGATATTTGGTAGGCCGTAGTCAATGCTCCTTACACCCCACTACATCTAGTGGAGGGTGGGACAAAAGAGAAACCAAAAAGCCTTTGGAGTGATGATGAGAAAAGAAAGGTTCAACACATTTTAAAAGCAAAAAATATTATCACTTCGGCATTATTTTATGACGATTTCTTTGGGGTTTCTCAATGTTATAGTGCCAAGAAAATGTGAGTCACTTTACAAGTTACCCACGAAGACACAAGCAAAGTGAAATGTGGGAAATACAGCAAAATGAATCTGTTACCGATATGCAATAGCACTTTACTCATATCATAAATCATTTAGTTGCATTGCATTTTGGTAAATTAATTTTTTGTAATTCCGTCCTCCTAAATCGGCAATGGGGGAGTTTTATTTATATTTATTTTTATTTTTCGTTTAATTCTCCATAAACCGTAACTGTAATAACACAAATCATCAATAGTTTATTTAAACATTAGTATTTAGGAAAACAATATATTACAGTTGAATTGGTTAAATCACAGAAAAGTTTAGTGACGTCTGTGTGATGATGTGTCATATGGAGGTGATTTTCTCCTTCTAGGCGGTTGAACTCTTAATTGTTGTTCAGTCCGCTGCGAGATTCTTGCTCTTTCACGTGTCTCCAATTGTGGCTCCTCCTCATCTGAATCATCTTCATCTTCATCAACATCCTCAACGACAACCTCATCATCAGTAAGTTGTATACTAAAAATATTTGTAGACGGCATAGTAGGACGATAATATTGTTGAGAATCATATGCCGAGAATGGTGTACTTCAAGTAGTAGCAAACATTGTTGGTATTGGGTTTTGAGAACTTGATGAGAAATAATTGTATGGAGAATTATAATATGCAAACCCATACAATTGTTGTTGTTGTTGTTGTTGTTGTTGTTGTTGAGGAGTAACTGATGAAGTATGTCCTTGAGAATGACTATCCACTGGAGTTTGTTGCGGAGAGTCAGTTTCATGTATATCATAATGATGAGTAGGAGGAGCATCATCAATGTGGGTAGAGTATGCATTGGGGTATAGTTCAGACAATGTTCCCATCATTTCATGTCCCGATGAGAAGACGTCACATAAAGATTGTGTGGGATTAATAAGTGATGCCGGAGGACGACTCTGAGCACAAATTCTTTTTGCAAATGTGTACTGAAAAAATTAGAGAAAATTAGAATTAAATAATATAATTACACACAAAGTTTAATTTATAATTTTTTTACCATTCCATCAGAGTGTGCTCCATCTCTAGATATGTATCTTCTAGTCCTTTTTAAATACCACTGCATATACTCAGAGTAGTGGTTCAAAGGCAGTGTATTTGCTGGTAAACCATCGACGACATAGTTATCCCAATTATGCCATATTTGAATCCAACAACGATGTTTATGTGACCAGTTACAATCAGTTTTGCCACGTAAGTCCACTTTATGAAGTTTTTCACAATTGATTGGATCTTGTGGAATTGGTTGACCAAAACCAAATTGCCTCATAACCCGATCAGTAGGGTGTCATTCAACAATTGCGAAACAGATTACTAATCCTTATACACTTAATTGATTTAAGAGATAAAAGAATGATGTTTACACAGAGTCAAATAAATAACAAGAATATAATAAGCAAAAGTAAATTAGATAGGGTAAGAAAATTGTGCAAGACGAAATTTTTATCCTGGTTCGTTTGTGGTCCACTGCAAACTATATCATGGCCTCCCCTTCTGATCTGGGGATATTTTTCTTCTTAACTATTGAAAAATGTTTCATACACACCAACTTCCAATATATGACAAACTAATTCGCAAATTTCTTGGACACTACATACTTGATAACCTCGGTTTGACTTCTCTATCTCGTCTACTAAGATCACCATTCTTTTCGTGATTAGGCCCCAGCCATGTATCGCTTGCACCAAGACCTCCTAGTCTTCATGAAGAATAATAAGATCTCTTCTTGAAGTGAATTTACTCACCAAGAGATCACTTTCCTCGATCAACACAGATTTTGAGTTTTCTTGAGTACTTAATACTCGAATATAACAATGTAAAACTCAACTCTAAAACACTAAGTAGAATACTCACAAGAACCTATTCTATATGAGAAAATTGTGCAAAGGTTTTCACAAAAACTAATTTCACAATTTTCAGAAAAACATATTTTTCTTACTTTCACTTTACAATTTATCAAGAAAAATAAGAATGAATGTGATGCATGAAATGCCCTAGAGATGCATGCTACAACTTCAAATTCTAAGCTCTATTTGACATGCCCTAATTCTCTAAACTTTTTTAATGCAATCTATATGACAATGTATGCTAAAAAATCTTCTGAATATGCAAGATATGAAAATATGAATGTTATGCCACATGGACCAGAATTCCAGCATTTATACCTAACATACTGATATTGCTATTATTCGATTATTCATGCACTTAATCGATTAACGGGCAGTTCAAAGTTAGTTTTATGTTACATCTTAATCGATTATATAATGTCTTAATCGATTAACACAACATCAGCAGCAGATTGGGTAGCTACAGTAATACTTAATCGATTATGTTGATTGAAAATATTTTTCTTGATGTAAGGTAAAATACCTATATGAGATGAACATGCTATACATAGTTTTTAAAATGTAATACCTTTCATGCATAAATATATGTATGTGAATGCATGAGACTACTTAGCATATTATATCTGGATGTGATGTCTCAATTTTAATCTTGTTTGTATTAAAGACTTCTAATAAAATGTAAAGCATATAATATCCTAAGTCTATAGATGTAATTCTTGAGTCTTAGGCTTGTTGTTTGTTGTACGAAAGCAATGAGTTAATTTAATCAAGAGTAGGTAGCAAATTTACGGAAGCTCAACAACCTGAAACACATCAAACAGAAAAACAACATTTCTCCCCCTATGACATTATCAAAACGTATAGACAATTAAATGATAATATCTAGTCAAAAGTAAGAAGTGATATAATAGTTTATAAAAGAAACTGTAATTAATCATTAAGTATAGATTGTGATTAACCAGTTTTTAGAGAATTGAATAAGTGTACAAATCACTGCATTTAATCGATTATCAAAGGCATTTAATCGATTAAACTGACAAAAACAGAATATGAACAAAGTTTGTATGACAAATCCAACATGTATATACGCAATCATGCATGGAATGATTAATATTTATGATTTTGTTCAAGTTAAGCATTTATTAATCAAACATATATAGTATACACGCAAGATATAATCAAGATTCTCATAAAAACCACAATCCATAAACCATCGACATAATTAGATGTAGTTTAACAAAACATGAAATAGCGAATTAAAATGAGTACATAACAAGAGTTTGAAACACATTACAAGCAAAAGACACAATACCCAAAAAGAAGTGAAGTCCAAGACGCAAAAGGTATACGAAACCACAAAACATAACACCCTATAGGCTAGACACTCATAAAGTATTCCTAAGGTGGTGAAGGAGGATGTCTTGCTTGCGGATGCCTGATGTCGTGGCTGATCTGGATGAGTAAGTCTAAGCAGTTGATTTCTTCATTTAACCATACATTTTGTCTCTCAAACCCCGAAGGAATGAAGTTCCTCAGAGACTCATAGTGTGTGTCAATGCGAGCATTGAGCCTCTATTACATGGCGTCCAAATGATCGATCCTGAAAGGTGGTTCTTGAGGCATAGTCGCAGCCTCCCCCTAATTCTTCGGAATCTGCTCATCCATAGGAACATCTTCTTCCGACAAATTTAAATCCACAGTAGTGTTTTCATCTTCCTGGTACTGTCAGACATTATCATATAAATTCCCATTTTCTAGATTAGGTTGTCACCAATCAAGTGCTCACGAGAGTTTGTAGAGATGATCACTCGTATCAAATGTATCTATTTCTAGATGATCAATGATGCGGGATATGAAGATACCATAAGCAAGCAACTTGGTTAAAGAGGTCAAGATACCATACATAACCTTTATAATCTTCTCGAGCCAATTTATCATTATATTTTCTCGGATATCAAACATAAACTTTAGGTCGTTGATTGTTGGTTGGGCATGGTTTATGTTCCTTTGAACAAGTATATATGCCACAATATAATGCAGAAGTCGGTTTCAACCGATAGCGATCTGACCTTAGTTAACTCTCCTTACATGTACAAGTGTGGTCCCGTGAGACAAGATTTATACATTTTAGTTGCATTAAATGAGTTCCATAACTCATTTGAGCAGTCTCTTGGGTCGGAACCGTCACTAGACAGCCCACCCACATCCAGAAATAACGTCTCATTCTACTCAAACAATTTTCCCGAAATCATAGACCAATAGTTACCATCTTTGTCTCTAATGTTAGAATAGAAGTCCCTAACTAGAGCAGGGTATACCTTTCCGTTAAGCTCAAGAAACTGGTTCACACCCTAGATTTGCAACCCGTGAGGAAAATCGAAGTCTTGTTCAACCATCCAAGCCATATCCGCATAGCGGATGTATGTTGGCTTCCTTCCTTGGAATTTTTCTAAGCGAGTTTCTTGTAGAATTAGTGAGTAGTAGGGGTCACCTCGATCCC
>NC_032013.1:7793152-7807915 GCF_001865875.1 Lupinus angustifolius
TATATAGATTTAATTATTAATTTATGATTTTTTATGTCGCTATAATGTTATTATTCTTTATAAATCAACATTGTCGCTTTTGTATGATTTATCATCTTACTCACTTCAAGTCTTATATTTGTTGGCATGAATAAATAAATTGTAGATGAATCACTTGATTATCTTGTTGAAGATTTATAATAGTCTAGTTTACCTTTAGTTGATGATGTATTCTTAGTATTATTTTGAATAATGGTGCTTCCGCTTTGTCGCACCCCAATTTTCGCCTGCATGATTTCATTAGAGTCACTACTACATTTTTTTCAATCACAAATGTTGAAAAATCTTTTGGCCCAATCGCATTGGGCCTTGAACTTTGATATCCAGGTTCAGGAGTCGATTACAGACTAAAGAATGTACTAGCACCCTAGTTGCCCGTTTGAACGGTACCCTTACTGTATTGCATGGATTATTAACTATATGTTTACCCAAAAAAAAGGAAAATACTTTATTTTATTATTATGTCTGACAAGACGTGATATTGGTTCTACGTATCCTTTTTTAAGAATCAAGACTACGTAATACTTTGGGTAGAAAAAAGTTTGTTTGTTGATTTAGTTTTATTTTTTAAAAGAAGTAATGTTTAAATTATTATATTATTAAAATGAGCGAAACATAACCATTACGTCCGATACCGAATCTCATATTAAAAGTTGATTAAGAAATTCTATTTTTTTTTTTGTTTTTTAATTTAAAAAACCTTTTTAGGATGTGGAAATATAGTTAATCTTGTTAAAAGTGAAGTGTAGCTCTTATCTCCAACATTGCATCTCATATTTTTTATAATTGATGTTAAATGCAAAGTTGTATGTATAGCTATTAATTTAGTCTTATACCTTTTATTATGCATGCAGCCTTTTTATTTACAAATGAGAACTGTTTTCTCTTTTGGTCATTGCTCCTTCGTTTTTTATTTTGGTTGTTTATTAATTATGATAAATAAGCAAGAAATGTGAACTAATAAATAAAAGAGAAGAACATATTTGTACCTTAGATTGGTTGGAGAATTGATACCTTAGATTGACTGGAGAATTGGATTGGAATTGTGGAGATCAATGGTGGTGTTTTACACTTGTAATATGTTGACCTGTGAAATCAGATGGGGATGAGATTTAACACTGAGATGGGATTTGACATTGTGGGACTAGAGTGTCTGAACAGTATATTTCTGGATTGTTTTTTTCGGGAATTTTAGGGTAGGTGATGGATGATATGAGTGGTTTGTGGAATATTGAGGATTTGAATGAGTCTTGGTGAATGAGTTTTGGGTTATTGTGTATATAGGAGATTTCAAGGTTGTTGTGGATGAGAAATTTTAAGGTTGTTGTGAATTATATGAATTTGTTGTGTATGAGAGATTTTTTGGATTGTGGATTTGTTAGGAAGGAAGAAATGGTGTTTTGTGATGAGAGATTAACCTTATTATTTTATTATTTATAGTATTTTGAATTACCACATGTGTCAAATCTCCCATTTAATTTTTGGGGAGAAAAAAGGTGAGATTTGAGTCTTACCTTAAAAACTAATTTTAACATTATGACACATAAATAAAAAATTTGAAATTTTTTAAACAAGAATTTATTAAAAATGAATTTGTATTATTATTATTATTATTATTATTATTATTATTATTATTATTATTATTATTATTATTATTATTATTATTATTATTATTATTATTATTATTATTATTATTATTATTATTATTATTATTATTATTATTATTATTATTATTATTATTATTATTATTATTATTATTATTATTATTATTATTATTATTATTATTATTATTATTATTATTATTATTATTATTATTATTATTTTGGGACTCTTAAAAGATATTATTTTTTATTAGAAAATAGCTAAAAATATTATTTTTATTTTTATTTATTATTTTTTAAAAATATCTTTCGCGTCGGACAAAATTGGGTGTTCACACACTTTTATGCCCTAGTTGAATTAGATGACGTCTCAATATTTTTTAGTATATTTTGAATAAATAATTTTATATATATTTTAGGAGAAAATAACTTTACAATAATGTTAGAATTTATTTAATACTTATTTAATGTAGGTTTTGATATGCTATGATGATTTCTACTTGAAGTTGATTTAGATGATCAAGCATGTCATTTTCTGTTCTAAATTCACTATAGTTGATGCTATATGTTTTGACAAAATTGTGAATATAGTAGGTTTTTGTCAAGTTTAATTCTATTTTCACAAATTATGATGTTACACTATTACTCATTTTGAAAGATTTGATAATAAAAATATATACTTAAAAAATTACCATTTATTTGAATTTTATTTAGGAAGACTTTCGTCGAAATTATTTATTTTGGTAGTAGTAATTAGGGGTGTTATGTTCAATGGTATTAGAGTTAAGGTCAGTCTAATGGCTTACGACATGGTCTTACATGCTTCTTGTATTATTCTGTTTATGATTATGTGTTTGTATGTTTGTGATTATGTATGAACATAATTCTTTCATTAGGAGCATTTGGTTCTAATGCAATTGCGTGTAGGTTGGGCATGGTCATAATGCTTTATTTGCTCATATGATATTTGTTCTGCAGAACATGAATGAAAATTTGCATAATCAACATCCAATTCCACCATAGACCAGCTTAATATCATGATCTGGATGAGTTTTCTAAGCACAATCTGAGTCAATTTTTGGGTGTATTTCAGCAAACTCAGTGTTAGTGTAGCCAACCACCTCTGGTCCATCTGAACATAAGCGTGTAGTTCTTTATTCCTTAAAGGTATCTCATAACCTTTTTTGCAGCTTTCCAATGGTCAAGAAATGAGTTACTCTGATATCTACCCAATACTCCAACAATATATGCAATGTCAGGTCTGGTACAAACCTTGGCATACATAAGGTTTCCTACAGCAGAAGCATATGGCATATCCTTTATTCATTCTCGTTCAAGGTCATTCTTTGGACACTGATCCAAACTGAATTTGTCATCCATCACAATAGGTGCTACAAATCTTCTTTAAAGTCCTAGTTACGGTTGGGTTAAGATATTCACTATTACAAGACTCTTGGAAGTGAGTTAGGATTTGTGAGGGGCCAAAACTATAGGTGGTGAGGTATCAATAGAGGGTTGAGTGGCAAACCAATTAGGGATCTCTATAGTCCAAGTAGCAAAGTCTTGTATTGATTGGAAGTGTGTTTTGTAAAAATACATTCAATTTCATAGTGAAGAAAAATCTCCTGAGATCATATGGGGAGGCTTGGATGTGGTTTGCAAGTGGACCCGCAAACGAACCAGGATAAAATATCTTGGTGCACTTTTCTCTATCCTTAATCTTTGTACTTTTGGATTTTACGTATATTAGTTTTAATTCTTTATAATTGTTTAAATTGAATCTTAATCTCCATATTTTGTTAGTATACTGTTGTTAGGCAATTGAATCTGAAAGAACTATTTTCGTTAAACTTATTCATCAAGAAACCTAAGTTTTTCAAGATTTCATAGTTACTGAATAATTGATTAATTCTGTGAATAATCGATTATCTGAAGTGAATAATTGATTAACCTGATAGATAATCGATTACCATAGTCTGTATTTTGATATTTGCAATAAACTGGAAAATTGGTTATATTGTACTACTTCACCTATTCATCCCCCTTTAGGTGTGTATACTCTTATTTTACCCTAACAAGTGGTATCACAGCTAGTATGACTGTGTTAGCATAACCACTTAGATCATTGATCCTAGGCAAAAACCACTATGAGCTCTACTAACCCTTTTGGTGGTCATGATGCATCCATCAGTCGCCCTCTGATTTTCAGTGGTGAGAGGTACGCCTACTAGAATGTTCAAATTAAAAATTTCATTGAGGCTATTGACATGGATATTTGGTAGGCCGTAGTCAATGCTCCTTACACCCCACTACATCTAGTGGAGGGTGGGACAAAAGAGAAACCAAAAAGCCTTTGGAGTGATGATGAGAAAAGAAAGGTTCAACACATTTTAAAAGCAAAAAATATTATCACTTCGGCATTATTTTATGACGATTTCTTTGGGGTTTCTCAATGTTATAGTGCCAAGAAAATGTGAGTCACTTTACAAGTTACCCACGAAGACACAAGCAAAGTGAAATGTGGGAAATACAGCAAAATGAATCTGTTACCGATATGCAATAGCACTTTACTCATATCATAAATCATTTAGTTGCATTGCATTTTGGTAAATTAATTTTTTGTAATTCCGTCCTCCTAAATCGGCAATGGGGGAGTTTTATTTATATTTATTTTTATTTTTCGTTTAATTCTCCATAAACCGTAACTGTAATAACACAAATCATCAATAGTTTATTTAAACATTAGTATTTAGGAAAACAATATATTACAGTTGAATTGGTTAAATCACAGAAAAGTTTAGTGACGTCTGTGTGATGATGTGTCATATGGAGGTGATTTTCTCCTTCTAGGCGGTTGAACTCTTAATTGTTGTTCAGTCCGCTGCGAGATTCTTGCTCTTTCACGTGTCTCCAATTGTGGCTCCTCCTCATCTGAATCATCTTCATCTTCATCAACATCCTCAACGACAACCTCATCATCAGTAAGTTGTATACTAAAAATATTTGTAGACGGCATAGTAGGACGATAATATTGTTGAGAATCATATGCCGAGAATGGTGTACTTCAAGTAGTAGCAAACATTGTTGGTATTGGGTTTTGAGAACTTGATGAGAAATAATTGTATGGAGAATTATAATATGCAAACCCATACAATTGTTGTTGTTGTTGTTGTTGTTGTTGTTGTTGAGGAGTAACTGATGAAGTATGTCCTTGAGAATGACTATCCACTGGAGTTTGTTGCGGAGAGTCAGTTTCATGTATATCATAATGATGAGTAGGAGGAGCATCATCAATGTGGGTAGAGTATGCATTGGGGTATAGTTCAGACAATGTTCCCATCATTTCATGTCCCGATGAGAAGACGTCACATAAAGATTGTGTGGGATTAATAAGTGATGCCGGAGGACGACTCTGAGCACAAATTCTTTTTGCAAATGTGTACTGAAAAAATTAGAGAAAATTAGAATTAAATAATATAATTACACACAAAGTTTAATTTATAATTTTTTTACCATTCCATCAGAGTGTGCTCCATCTCTAGATATGTATCTTCTAGTCCTTTTTAAATACCACTGCATATACTCAGAGTAGTGGTTCAAAGGCAGTGTATTTGCTGGTAAACCATCGACGACATAGTTATCCCAATTATGCCATATTTGAATCCAACAACGATGTTTATGTGACCAGTTACAATCAGTTTTGCCACGTAAGTCCACTTTATGAAGTTTTTCACAATTGATTGGATCTTGTGGAATTGGTTGACCAAAACCAAATTGCCTCATAACCCGATCAGTAGGGTGTCATTCAACAATTGCGAAACAGATTACTAATCCTTATACACTTAATTGATTTAAGAGATAAAAGAATGATGTTTACACAGAGTCAAATAAATAACAAGAATATAATAAGCAAAAGTAAATTAGATAGGGTAAGAAAATTGTGCAAGACGAAATTTTTATCCTGGTTCGTTTGTGGTCCACTGCAAACTATATCATGGCCTCCCCTTCTGATCTGGGGATATTTTTCTTCTTAACTATTGAAAAATGTTTCATACACACCAACTTCCAATATATGACAAACTAATTCGCAAATTTCTTGGACACTACATACTTGATAACCTCGGTTTGACTTCTCTATCTCGTCTACTAAGATCACCATTCTTTTCGTGATTAGGCCCCAGCCATGTATCGCTTGCACCAAGACCTCCTAGTCTTCATGAAGAATAATAAGATCTCTTCTTGAAGTGAATTTACTCACCAAGAGATCACTTTCCTCGATCAACACAGATTTTGAGTTTTCTTGAGTACTTAATACTCGAATATAACAATGTAAAACTCAACTCTAAAACACTAAGTAGAATACTCACAAGAACCTATTCTATATGAGAAAATTGTGCAAAGGTTTTCACAAAAACTAATTTCACAATTTTCAGAAAAACATATTTTTCTTACTTTCACTTTACAATTTATCAAGAAAAATAAGAATGAATGTGATGCATGAAATGCCCTAGAGATGCATGCTACAACTTCAAATTCTAAGCTCTATTTGACATGCCCTAATTCTCTAAACTTTTTTAATGCAATCTATATGACAATGTATGCTAAAAAATCTTCTGAATATGCAAGATATGAAAATATGAATGTTATGCCACATGGACCAGAATTCCAGCATTTATACCTAACATACTGATATTGCTATTATTCGATTATTCATGCACTTAATCGATTAACGGGCAGTTCAAAGTTAGTTTTATGTTACATCTTAATCGATTATATAATGTCTTAATCGATTAACACAACATCAGCAGCAGATTGGGTAGCTACAGTAATACTTAATCGATTATGTTGATTGAAAATATTTTTCTTGATGTAAGGTAAAATACCTATATGAGATGAACATGCTATACATAGTTTTTAAAATGTAATACCTTTCATGCATAAATATATGTATGTGAATGCATGAGACTACTTAGCATATTATATCTGGATGTGATGTCTCAATTTTAATCTTGTTTGTATTAAAGACTTCTAATAAAATGTAAAGCATATAATATCCTAAGTCTATAGATGTAATTCTTGAGTCTTAGGCTTGTTGTTTGTTGTACGAAAGCAATGAGTTAATTTAATCAAGAGTAGGTAGCAAATTTACGGAAGCTCAACAACCTGAAACACATCAAACAGAAAAACAACATTTCTCCCCCTATGACATTATCAAAACGTATAGACAATTAAATGATAATATCTAGTCAAAAGTAAGAAGTGATATAATAGTTTATAAAAGAAACTGTAATTAATCATTAAGTATAGATTGTGATTAACCAGTTTTTAGAGAATTGAATAAGTGTACAAATCACTGCATTTAATCGATTATCAAAGGCATTTAATCGATTAAACTGACAAAAACAGAATATGAACAAAGTTTGTATGACAAATCCAACATGTATATACGCAATCATGCATGGAATGATTAATATTTATGATTTTGTTCAAGTTAAGCATTTATTAATCAAACATATATAGTATACACGCAAGATATAATCAAGATTCTCATAAAAACCACAATCCATAAACCATCGACATAATTAGATGTAGTTTAACAAAACATGAAATAGCGAATTAAAATGAGTACATAACAAGAGTTTGAAACACATTACAAGCAAAAGACACAATACCCAAAAAGAAGTGAAGTCCAAGACGCAAAAGGTATACGAAACCACAAAACATAACACCCTATAGGCTAGACACTCATAAAGTATTCCTAAGGTGGTGAAGGAGGATGTCTTGCTTGCGGATGCCTGATGTCGTGGCTGATCTGGATGAGTAAGTCTAAGCAGTTGATTTCTTCATTTAACCATACATTTTGTCTCTCAAACCCCGAAGGAATGAAGTTCCTCAGAGACTCATAGTGTGTGTCAATGCGAGCATTGAGCCTCTATTACATGGCGTCCAAATGATCGATCCTGAAAGGTGGTTCTTGAGGCATAGTCGCAGCCTCCCCCTAATTCTTCGGAATCTGCTCATCCATAGGAACATCTTCTTCCGACAAATTTAAATCCACAGTAGTGTTTTCATCTTCCTGGTACTGTCAGACATTATCATATAAATTCCCATTTTCTAGATTAGGTTGTCACCAATCAAGTGCTCACGAGAGTTTGTAGAGATGATCACTCGTATCAAATGTATCTATTTCTAGATGATCAATGATGCGGGATATGAAGATACCATAAGCAAGCAACTTGGTTAAAGAGGTCAAGATACCATACATAACCTTTATAATCTTCTCGAGCCAATTTATCATTATATTTTCTCGGATATCAAACATAAACTTTAGGTCGTTGATTGTTGGTTGGGCATGGTTTATGTTCCTTTGAACAAGTATATATGCCACAATATAATGCAGAAGTCGGTTTCAACCGATAGCGATCTGACCTTAGTTAACTCTCCTTACATGTACAAGTGTGGTCCCGTGAGACAAGATTTATACATTTTAGTTGCATTAAATGAGTTCCATAACTCATTTGAGCAGTCTCTTGGGTCGGAACCGTCACTAGACAGCCCACCCACATCCAGAAATAACGTCTCATTCTACTCAAACAATTTTCCCGAAATCATAGACCAATAGTTACCATCTTTGTCTCTAATGTTAGAATAGAAGTCCCTAACTAGAGCAGGGTATACCTTTCCGTTAAGCTCAAGAAACTGGTTCACACCCTAGATTTGCAACCCGTGAGGAAAATCGAAGTCTTGTTCAACCATCCAAGCCATATCCGCATAGCGGATGTATGTTGGCTTCCTTCCTTGGAATTTTGTTGTGCAAGTTTCTTGTAAAATTAGTGAGTATTAGGGGTCACCTCGATCCTTTCTAGGTTTTCGGATTTCTTCTGAATTGGGGGCTAATTGGTGACTAACTAGGCTTGATAGGGCTCGAATTGGATTTCTATTTAATTAGGATAGATCAATTTTGTCAATTGATAGAAAAAGGGGTAAGAATTTGGGATTTAGGTTTTAAAAAAGTTTTCCCAAATGCATACGGAATATGTTATACCTTACTATCGTTAATCGATTAAAGCACCCGTTAATCGATTAAGACCTATTAAATTCTTAAGTAGTTGAGCCCAGTTAAATAATTAAAGGGAGACTTAATCGATTTAAGATAGATATTTTCAAAAAGTTTAAGCTATTGGAACTCAGTTTAATCGGTTATAACACAAGGTAATCGATTAATATTAGTAAAATTTCAGAATTGAGTATGTTTTTAGATTGACAAGGCATGCTAAGACACTTAACCTAAGAATCTAATCTAGATAGCATTGAATACATTTAGCACATAAGCAATTTATCATGAACACAATTTTTACATACAAGGGAAACATGCATTCAACATATATCACATAGATAAGCATAATGATCATGCAAAGGCACACAATACCATTAACCAAACTAGTTAAGATATTGTTTATCAAGATTTCCAAGTTCTCTTCTAAGAACAAAGAATGAATCTCGTGGAAGGGGCTTGGTGAAAATATATGCTAGTTGCTAAGTGGTTTCAACAAATTCAAGCACACAATCACCTTTTTGAACATGATCACGCAAGAAATGATGTCTCATTTATATATGCTTGGTTTTAGAGTGCAAAACATGATTCTTGGATAGGTTTATGATGCTTGTATTGTCGCATTTGATTGGTATCTTTTCTAACTTGAGACCGAAATCCATAAGTTGTTGCTTCATCCAAAGGATTTGAGTGCAACACATACCAGTGGCAATGTACTCCACTTCGGCGGTGGATAAAGCAACACAAGCTTGCTTTTTCTTGTGCCATGACGCTAAGGAGCTTCCTAATAGGTGGCAAGTTCTAATGTGCTTTTCCGATCCAATTTACACCTAGCGAAATTGAAATTGGAATACCCTACCAAGGATAATGAGGCATCCCTAGGATACATAATCCCATATTAAGGGTTCCCTTTAAATATCTCATGATTCGTTTAACAGAACTAAAGTGCGATTCTTTAGGCATAGATTGATATCCCGCACACATGCAAACGCTAAACATAATATCAGGGTGACTCGTAGTTAAATACAATAAAGAGCATATTATGCCACGATATTTAGTTACCTCTACCGCTTTTCCTTTTTCATCTTTGTCTAAGTAGCATGAGGATGCCATAGGAGTGGATTCTTCTTTGCACTTTTACATCTCAAACTTGCGAAGCAACTCTTTGGAGTATTTTGACTGGTGGACAAATATGCCACATTTCATTTGCTTGATTTGTAATCTGAGGAAGAAGGTAAGCTCTCCCATCATTGACATTTCCAATTCACCCTGCATTAAATCAGAAAACTCCTTACAAAGGAGATCGTTAGTAGCTCCAAAGATAATATCATTAACGTATATTTGTACTAGTAAAACATTATTTTCTGATTTTTGAATAAAGAGCGTTGTGTCGACTTTGCCCTTAACGAACCTCTTTTCTAAAAGAAAAGTACTAAGTCTATCATACCAAGTTCGAGGAGCTTGTTTTAGGCCATAAAGTGCCTTTTTGAGTTTATAGACATGGTTTGGGAATTTATGATTTTCAAAACCGGGCGGTTGTCCGACATAAACCTCCTCTTGAATGGATCCATTCAAGAAGGCGCTCTTGACATCCATTTGGAACAATTTAGACTTCAAGATCGATGTAAATGCCAATAGCATCCTGATGGCCTCTAACCTCACAATAGGGGCGTAGGTTTCATCGTAATCGATACCTTCCTCTTGGTTGTATCATTTGGCCACAAGGCATGCTTTATTTCGTATTATTAAGTTAGATTCAACAAGTTTATTTCTAAAGACCCACTTAGTGCCAATTATTGGATGGTCTTTTGGTTTGGGGACCAAGTCCCACACATTATTATGTTCAAATTGGTTTAGCTCTTCTTGCATAGCTATACCTCAGTGCTCATCCTCTATGGCCTCATCTATGGTCATAGGCTCTATTTGAGATACGAAAGCAACGAAATTACAAAAGTTATGCAAAGAACTATGGGTTACCACCCCTGTAGAGATAACACCTATTACTTTATCAAGTGAATGGTCTTTCCTGGTTTTCCACATCCTCGGCAAGTCCTGATGGTCCTCATTGACATCTTAATCATCCTGATCCTCTTTGTCCGTTTCCATGTCCTTAGTGTATGCTTCTTCCAAAGCACATGTAACATCATCAGACAAAACCTTTCTCTTTTCTTTTAGAGATGATTAATCAAAATGAACATGAATCGATTATTCTAAAATCATAGTATATTTATTAAAAACTATAAATGCCTTACTATGCATCGAATACCCTAAAAATATACTCTCGTCGACCTTTGAATAAAATTTTCTTGAAGCACGTTTTCCATTGTTTAAATAAAACACTTGCATCTAAAGGCATGAAGATGAGATATATTATGTTTTCGGCTTTTTAGAAGCTCATAAGGAGTCATTAAAAGTTTAGGCCTGAGAAGTACTCGATTTATGATATAGAAGGCCATATGTACAACATCGGATTAAAAGTATTTAGGAACTTTGCTTTCATTTAGCATGGTTCTGACCACCTCCTCTAATGCCCGATTTTTCCTCTCAACAACTCCATCTCGTTGAGGAGTTCTAGGAGCTGAGTAATGGTACAAGATCCCATATTTATCGCAAAACTTGTCGAACATATGGTTCTCAAACTCACCACCATGGTCACTACATATATATACAATTTTTAGGTTAAGTTGGTTTTGGATTTGTTTGGCAAGGCTTTTAAACGATTTGAAAGCGTTGCATTTAACATAAAGGAACAAGGTCCATGTAAACCTAGAGAAATCATCTACGATTACTAGAGCATAATAACTACCTCTGAAACTCATGATTTGTGATGGTCAAAACAGGTCCATATGGAGAAGCTCCAAAGGCCTTGTTGTGGAGATAACAGTTTTCGACGCACATGAGTTCTTAACTTGCTTACACTTTTGGAAAGTGTCGCAAGCTTCTTTAGATTTGAAACTGAATTTAAGTAGACCAATAACTAAATCGTGAGATGAAAATGTATCTAAGTGTTTAATATATATGTGTGCAACGCGCCTATGCCAAAGCTAGATGTTATTATCTCTAGAAATAAAGCACTTTAAAAACAATGTAGTGACATCCTCCAAATTAACCATGTATATATTGTTTACATGATGACTAACAAACTTAACATTATTAGATATACTATCACGAATAATGCAACATTCAGAATCGAAGGATACTCAGTTACCTTTATCTCATAATTGGCTTATGCTTAATAAATTGTGCTCCAAGCATTCCACATAGAGCATGTTATCGATCACAGCTTGAGAAGTATTGCCAATAATCCCAATGCTAAGTATCTTCCCTCGGTTGTTGTCACCATTGGTGGCGTACCCTTTTTATTTAAATGAGTTATCCAGGAACTTAGATTTGTCACCGGTCATATGCATCGAACAACCGCTATCTAGATATCAGTGTTCACCATGCGTTCGAAGGCATACCTCATTCACATCATCCTCACCACTCAAGTTGCAAGTATCTTGTGTTTTTACCATTAAGCATAGTTTCGCAGACTCCTCCTCATCAGATATGCTCGATATGGATTCCTCCTCGAAAGAATCGCATAGGATTTGAAGTCTCGATGAGTGCTCTTCTCAGATTCAACCTTTTTGAGGTAGGTCGAACATTGTAGCCTCATATGTCCATCCTTCCCACATTCGTGGCAAATGAAGCGCTTCTTTGGGTTCTTGCCTTTCTTGGTTAAGTCTCATGCTTCTTTCTTCTAAAACCTCTTGAATCCTCCTCTTTTCTTTAAGATTTTACCAAATTTTCATACTAGGAGATTCATGGTTTCCTCATCCAGATCAGAGTCAGAATCATCATCCTCTTTCTCTTTTTGATCTTGTGAAGTGTTTTCCTTGAGAGAGATGCCTTTCTTCTTCCTATATGAATCCTCATTCATCGTCAAGAGCCCTAACTCCATCTCGTGTTCCTAGAGTTTGCCAAACAATGTCGCTAAAGGCATGGAATCCAAGTCGTTCGACTCCATGATTGTAGTTACTTTGGGTTGTCATTTCCGGTCAAGGCAACGAAAAACTTTGTTAGTTAGTTCTCCTTTAGCAAAACATTTATCAAGGGCAACTAAATGGTCAACAATGTGAGTAAATTGCTTTTGCATTTCACTAGTAAATTCATTTGATAACATGCGAAATAACTCGTACTCATGTGTTAGTGCATTTAACCTAACGCACTTAACCTCGCTCATGCCTTCATGGGTCAATTGTAAAGTGTCCCACATTTCTTTCGCATTTTGGCACTGCGAAATCCTAAAGAATTCATCATATGATAGGGCCAATGTGATAATGTTTTCAGCTGGAAGGTTATGCAAAACCTTTCTACGTTCATCATTAGTCCAAAGTCCTTTTGGTTTTTCTTTGGGTTCGTCGTCCACCAAGTGGAGTGGAACGAAAGGACCATTGACCATGGATTCCCAAATGTATGTGTCAATCGCCTCAATGAAGATCTTCATGCGCACTTTCTAGTAGGTGTACCCCTCACCACTGAATATCGGAGGGTGGTAGATGGATGCGCCATCACTGCCAAAAGGGTTTGTGGAACCCATCGTATTAACCTCTAGGATCGAATGAATACGCGGTCAAGATAACACTTTCATACTAGCTCTGATACCACTTGTTGGGTATTAGCAGGTCAGAATACACCTAGAAGGGGTTGAATAGGTGTCGCGGATCACTTACTCCACTTTTCCTATATTTTGCGCAAAACAGAATGTTATTGCACTTAATCGGTTAAGCTTGGTATTAATTGATTAACCTATGTTGGACTTAATTGATTATTCGTGTGGATAATCGATTATCATGTGTTCTTGCAGAATCTTGATTTTAATGGTTTCTTCTTACGCAAGTCACCGATTACAAATCCTTATACACTTATTTGATTTAAGAGATAACATAATGATATTTACATAGATTATAACATGTATCACAGAATCAATCAAATAACAAGAATAGAATAAGCAAAATTAAATAAGGTAGGATAAGAAAATTGTGCAAGACAAAAATTTTATCCTGGTTCGTTTGTGGTCCACTACAAACTACATCCAGGCCTCCTCTTATGATCTCGGGAGATTTTTATTCTTCACTACTGAAAAATGTTTGATACACACAAACTTCCAATATACGGCTGATAAGTGCCAAACATACCTAAAAATCATACACTTCTATGGCACTTACCTTAAGCAGTATTGAGAAAAACCAACTTAAAACAATACTTTTTGTATAAAATATCACAATTTGGTATATTTGTGTTTGTATTGCCTTTTTAAGTATTTTGTAGGAAATAAAATGAAGAAAAGAAGAGAAAAGAATCATGGTCAAAAAGCAACAAAAGTCAAGAAAATCAATGTGATCAACTAGGCAGTTGAGCGTGGAACAAGCCCTGCTGAGCTAATCTGGCCACCTGCCTGACCTGGCCACCTGCTTGACCTGGACCAAACTGCTCAACCAGGCAGCTGAGCGGACCTGCTTAGCCGCTCAGCCTAGCATTAGACTAGGCCTGGCACGGTCAGAAATATGCTTGACATAGTCAGACACTAGCTTGGCACAAGCCAAGCTGCTGAACATGCTGCTCAGTGGTCAAACCAAGCAGCGGAGAACCAGACTCCTGGCCAGATCAGCAAGCACCAAGCCACATCCCAGTCAACACGGTCAGAAGCTGCTGAACAAGCAGCTGAGCGATGAGGCAGGTGCGCTGGGCGGTGTTTACCAGACTTGACTTAACCATCAAGCAAACCATGAAGTCATCCATTCCCTCATCTCAAGTAGCCCACCATAGGCTTTTCAGAAATAGCTGGTCTCATAGCCCACAACTAGCTTTAGTGAGTCATGCACAAGGAGGTGACTAAGCTACTTGGTCAAACAAAGTTCACCTTTTGTTTGAGGACAAACAAAGTTCTAAGTTGGGGGGAGTTTGATAAGTGCCAAACATACCTAAAAATCATACACTTTTATGGCACTTATCTTAAGCATAATTGAGAAAAAACCAACTTAAAACAATACTTTTTGTATAAAATATCACAATTTGGTATATTTG
>NC_032013.1:7808015-7808373 GCF_001865875.1 Lupinus angustifolius
CCCGCTGAGCTGACCTGGCCACCTGCCTGACCTGGACCAAACTGCTCAACCAGACAGCTGAGCGGACCTGCTTAGCCGTTCAGGCTAGCATCAGACTAGGCCTGGCACGGTCAGAAATATGCTTGACACGGTCAGAAACGAGCTTTGCACAAGCCAAGCTGCTGAACATGCTACTCAGTAGTCAAACCAAGCTGCTCAGCGGAGAACCAGACTCTTGGCTAGATCAGCAACCACCAAGCCACGTCCCAGTCAACACGGTCAGAAGCTGCTGAATAAGCAGCTCAGCGGGGAAGCAGGTGTGTTGGGCGGTGCTTACCAGACTTGACTTAACCATCAAGCAAACCATGAAGTCATCCAT
>NC_032013.1:7808473-7809044 GCF_001865875.1 Lupinus angustifolius
GTTGTACTACTTAGTTTATTTGCCAAGTTAAGCATGCTTTTCTTAAGATCTTACATTCATCACTCATTCAATATTAGAGTCACCAATGGTTAGGGCGTGACAACCTAATCTTTTTTATGGTCGTAGTATTGTTTAAGTGATGAATATAAGTGTTTATGATTCTACCATTTTAGGATATACACTAAAAGGAGGATTTCAGACCTTGGTGTTTGGGGTTAACCAAAGTAAAACATAAGAACTTGTCTAAGTAGTTCAATCTCAAAAAGAAGAGGAGAAATATATTTTCCTTATTCAAAAAGAATTTGTTTCCTCAAGAATTAGTTAATATTTAGTTGTATGTTTATTATGTGTACTTTTTCATATTCACATTCAAACCAACCAAAATATGTTTAAACTATTATTTGTGCTTTGACAAATTTATTTTACCAGGCAATTCCTTGTGGTTCGACAAAACCCTATACTATACTACAATTGAATCTTGAAAGAGGTGTAAATTGTAAAATAGTAAAGTGTTATCAATAAATTTATTTGTTGAATACACCTTTTAATATACAAAAGTGATGAAACTAAC
>NC_032013.1:7809144-7810218 GCF_001865875.1 Lupinus angustifolius
TCACTTTTATATATTAGAATACCATTAAACCGGTGTTGGAATTTATTCCACAAAACCGAGATGGTATTCAAAGGTACTTAATAATTATGTAATAGGTAATTGCTTCGATACCATTATACCGGCGTTAGAATTTATTCTAACAAAGCCGAGATGGGGCAAAGAAGGAATGACATATTCACATGATTATTAAGAAAGTAAGTTGTAACTGGAATGTTCTTGAAACCATTATACCGGTGTTGGAATTTATTTCAACAAATCCGGGATGGTAAACAAAGAATAAAATCGAGTTTTCTTACTTAAAAAAGGAACATAACGAAAATGAGAGTATTAATCTTTCAAAAAATTGACACTGCTGTCAGGACGATTTGTTGAGAGAAAAAAACTCCCGACTAAAATAAAAACATTGAACTACCCTTTCAACAAATTGGCGCCGCCGTTGAGGAATTGCTTTAATAGTAAAATATTTCATATTTATGTGTCATTAATCAAATAGTTGTGCATAAACTTATTTTTCTTTTGTACAAATTATTTCCTTTTTACTTTGTACAAAAATGTGGCTTATTAAATATGTATATTTTTTCTTCTTATTTCTCTAATTTTTTCTTGAAAAATAGAGAGAAGAATTTCTTTTGTGCATGAGCAAGAATAAACAACTTGAATTTTCTCTTGACCCTGAAATAGAGAAAACCCTCAAGAAGCAAAAAAGAGCACGAAAGAAAGCAAACAAAGCAGAAATGGTAGATAACAATGAGTCCAGGGCAGAAAACCTAGGAAGCATAAGAGGTTTTGTCAGTTTCAATCCCATAAACATGATAAAAATTGGGAGACCTTCTGGCTCTCAAAGGCTAGTTGAAATGAAAACAGGGTTGGTACAACTTATGTACGCAAACCCCTTTGTTAGATTAGACCATGAGGATCCGTACAACCACCTCACAAAATTTTATGACTTGGTCGATACCACTAGGATCTCTGAGTCTGAATAAGAAACCATCTTTCTAAGGCTTTTTCCGTTAACTTTAATCGGAAAAGCTAAAGAATGGTTCCTTGATCTCCCGCAGCATATGCAGAACAACT
>NC_032013.1:7810318-7813069 GCF_001865875.1 Lupinus angustifolius
AAATTTATGTCAAGATATTTCCCGCAAGGGAAATTCATGGATTTAAAGACTGCAATCTCCACTTTTATTCAACCATCTGGGGAAAGCCTATGCGAAGCATGGGATCAATTTAAGTCTATGATCAGGAAGTGCCCGAACCATGGATTTGATGTGCAAACGCAGATTCATATTTTTATTAATGGACTTCAGCAACATCATAAGTGGATACTAAATGCTACTACAGGCGGACAATTGATGGCTAAACCTCTGCAAGAAGCCATTAATATTATTAAATCCATGGCTTTAAATGATCAGAAAAGTCAACATCAGCGAAGGCCACCACCCAGACAAGGCGGAATGCTTGAATTAAACCCAACTGATGCTGTTCTAGCCCAGCACAAATTGCTTCAACAACAATTAGAAGAGGTAACCCAAAAGCTTAATGATCTACCAAAGCAATTGCGGGAAACCTCAAAGAAGCAAATTTTTAGATGTGACAACTACAGTGAGGACCATAATGCCAATGTCTGCCAAAATGAGGAGGTAAATTTTGTTGGGAATCCGAATCCTCCAAGGCAAAACTTTCAAGGAAATTACCCTCAAGGGGGTAATAATCAATTTCAAAGGAATCAACCTTGCAAGCAAGATCCTCCTCAAAGACAAAACTTCTACCCTCGAAATAATCAATATCAGCATCTTACTCAGGACAAAAGTATCAAACTGGAGGATACTTTGAACCAGTTTATGCATATGACCTTGGCTAATCAGAAAAACACTGATGCTTCTCTTAGGAATATGGAAATTCAGATTGGCCAGCTGGCCAAACAAATAGCTGAAAATGAAAAATAAACATTTTCAGCTAACACGGAGATAAATCCTAGAGAACATAGTCATGCAGTCCTGAGAAGTGAATCAGGACCATCGGGGCAATAGAAGTGTTGATAAATGTCAAGCTAATGACATTAAAGAAGCGCTTGCTGGGAGGCAACCCAATATATTTTGAGATAAAATATTATAAAAATTCCATTTTCTACATTTTATCCTTTTTTCTAAATTTTGTGTTAAAAAAGTAAAATTATATTTTAGGGATCAAAAATTGGAAAATAATCTTTTAATTAAGAATTTTTTTTTCTTACAAAAATGGGGTATTGGGCCAATTGTGCAAAATTCAGAAATCAAAAAGAGGCCCAAAATATAGTCAAAGTCTTGGTCAAAACTCATTATTTGGTCAAGCCTGGACCACTGATCCACCGCTCAGCATGGAGTACCATGCGCTCAGCGCAGGTCTGACCAGGCCAGCTCCTTGGAACCAAAAATTCCTTAAAAAAATGAGATTTTTTAAATTTCTTGACCAAGAACCTTGACCAAGGACTTTCCAACTCCTATATAAACACTCATTCTTGAAACATAAGCATCAAACAAAATTTTCTCCTTAACTCAAAAGCTCTTTCTCTAAAAATTTCAAATTCTCTCTTCACTTTCATCATGAATTTTCGAAGTTCATCAAGGAGAGGAAAGGAAGTCTCAAGGGAGAGTAACAACTCCAAATTTGTCTCCAATGATGCTAAAGAAAAGTTCAAAGAACTCACACTCAAAAATGTTATAACTTTGGAAAGAATTGTTAACTTGAGTGATGATGACTTTGGAGGTTTTCTTTTCATCATAGAAAATTATGGGTGGCAAAAAATTGCTCAACCAAAGAAAATGTTTTCTTTGGATGTAGTCAAACAATTTTTTGCCAACTCAATCACTTCAAGTGAGGCAAGGAGAAATCGTTACACTTGGGTAAATGGAACTCAAGTTTTTTATAGCAAGCAAGTAATCAATGAATACTTGGGTAACCCATGGAAGCCAACAAGTGATGATCATGACTTGTGCGATTTTCAAATGAAGCTCAAAGCATCTTCTTTGAGTGAAGAAGAAAGTCATGAAGAAGAGTATGTTAGGAAAAGTCTATGTTTGGAGGATTTGGAGCTCAACATGTTTGGGCCAATTTTCAAATTTTGTATGACTCAACATGTTTGGGCCAATTTTCAAATTTTGTATGACTCAACATGTTTGGGCCAATTTTCAAATTTTGTATGACTCAACATGTTTGGGCCAATTTTCAAATTTTGTATGACTCAAAAAACCCAAATACATAATTGAAGCAATGACAAAATGGCCCAAGGGGAGATCTCAAGAATCAAGTGAAGAAGAAGAAAGGGACAATGATGAAGAATGAGAAAAAGACCTTTCGGTGTTTTCTATCCCTAAAAATTTCAAATTTCATATTTTGTTGCAATTTATTTATGTCATTTCCAAATTATGTTTTTAATGTATGTTGTCTGCAATTAACTTTAATAGAGTGTCTTTTTTATTAAGTCATGATTTTTAGTTCAAGTTAAACAAAAATTTTTAAATCACATCAAGAAAAGCCCAAAAAAATTTTAAGGCTTGAGGACAAGCCTTCAATTAAAAAGGGGGACAAGACTTGATGTAATATAATAAAAAATAAATTTATTTTTTACTAAATTGTGTAAATATGTAAAAAGTAAAAAAAAATTGTTCAAAAAACTCAAAAAATTTCAAAACCAAAAAACAAAATGGCTAAAACAAATTTTTTGATAGCATGATCAAATGATTAGAAATGTTAAGCATACTTTAAATTAAGCTTTGATTGAGCAAAATGATATGTATGCTAAACTTTTGTGAAAAAAATCTCATAATGTCATGAAAAATTTTGCAAATTGAAAATCAATTTTATGTAACAAGTTCTTTGCAAATATTTTT
>NC_032013.1:7813169-7814184 GCF_001865875.1 Lupinus angustifolius
GAAAATTTTTGATTTTTGTGCACAATTGATTTTGTTTGAATCTTTCTTTACTTGATTGCACATAATTTGGTAGGATATGATCAAGGCAAATTCTTTCAATTAGAATGAGTCACTTGACCAAAAATGACCAACCAAAAATAGAAATATTCTTTGTTAACCCCTTTGAGCCTTAAAATAAAAAATTTCAAAATTAACCCTTGAGCCTAATATGGAAAAACAAAAATAATCTTCTACACTTTTCTAAGTAAAAAAAGAGCATTTTTCAAAAGGAAGGTTGATGGAAGAAATTAAGTTGGGAGGAATGGTTGGCCAAGTACCAAAGTGTTCAAAGAAAAATTCTCAATCTGTTTACAAATCAAAACGTTAAGTAAAAGCTCCAAATAAAAAAGGAGTGAAAAGAGATTGAGAAAATTAAAAAGAAGTACACAAGAAAGAAAAAAAAAGGTCAAGAAAAAGAATGATGAAGGGAAAATGGAAAAAAGTGAAAGGAGTATATGTTGTTAATGAAAAATTAATTTTTGCTCTCTTTTAACTTTGAAAGTATCTTTGAATATCTTGAAAAACCAATTTCCTTTGATAGCCAAGCCTCATTACAACCTAAATAAGACCTTAGTGATCCTTGAAAAATTTGTGCAATCAAAGTAAGTGTTAAGATGAAAAACAAAATTAAATTCTTGCAAATCAAACAAGATGAGTTTTGAGTGAAACACTTCTCCCATTTGGTTCCATTTTTGAACTTGTGTGCAAAGAAACACTTTTGTTAGAAAAATATTTGCTTAGGTCAATTGTTACACATTTTTTATAACAAAAAGCATCTAAATTCTTGTTTGAAGCATTATGTGTCAAAATTCACAATTCATGAAAAATCTCATTGAAATCTATTTTTTGACAAGTTTTACATTTTGAAATCATGTTGATCATCATCATTACCTTTTAGCCAAATTGATTTTTCGGATAAATTTCACCTTTTGTTTGAGGACAAACAAAGTTCTAAGTTGGGGGGAGTTTGATAAGT
>NC_032013.1:7814284-7834018 GCF_001865875.1 Lupinus angustifolius
ATTATACCGGCGTTGGAATTTATTTCAACAAAGCCGAGATGGCGAACAAAGAATAAAACCGAGTTCTCTTACTTACAAAAGGAACATAACAAAAATGAGAGTATTAATCTTTCAACAAATTGACACTACTGTCAGGACGATTTGTTGAGAGAAGAAAACTCCCAACTAAAATAAAAACACCAAACTACCCTTTCAACAACGACAAACTAAGACGCTACTTTCTTGGAGACTACAAGCTTGACAACCTCGGCTTAACCTCTTTATCTCGCCTACTAAGATCACCTATCGTTTTGCGATTAGGCCCCAACCAGGTATCGCTTGCACCAAGACCTCCTAGTCTTTGTGAAGAATAACAGGATCTCTTCTTGGAGTGAAGTTACTCACCAAGGGATCACTTTCCTCGACCAATATAGATTTGAGTTTTCTTGAGTACTTAATACTCAAATATAACAATGTAAAACTCAACTCTAAAACACTAAGTAGGATACTCACAAGAACCTATTCTATATGAGAAAATTATGCAAAGGTTTTCACAATAACTAATTTCACAATTTTCAGAAAAACAGATTTTTCTTACTTTCACTTTACAATTTATCAAGAAACACAAGAATGAATGTGATACATGAAAAGCCCTAGAGATGCATGCTACAACTTCAAATTCTAAGCTTTATTCGACATGTCCTAATTCTCTAAACTTTTCTAATGCAATCTATATGACAATGTATGCTCAAAAACCTTCTGAATATGCAAGATATGAAAATATGAATGTTATGCCACATGGGCCAGAATTCCAACAATTATACCAAATATATTGATACTGCTATTAATCGATTATTCATCCACTTAATCATTAATGGGCTGTTAAAAGTTAGTTTTATTTTACGTCTTAATTGATTATATAGTGTCTTAATCGATTAACACACCATCAGCAACAGATTGGTTAGCTATTCTAATTATTGATAATCGATTACACATAATACTTAATCGATTATGCTGATTAAAAATAGTTTTCTTGATGTAAGGTAAACTACCTATTTGATTTGAACATGCTATACATAGTTTTTCAAATATAATACCTTTCATGCATAAGACTATGTATGTGAATGCATGAGCCTCCTTATCCTATTATATCTAGATGTGATGCCTCAAATTTAATCTTGTTTGTATTAAAGCTCTTGTGAGACTCCACCCAGGTTTACCTAACCTAGACTCGATCTAAGGAAATCATCTTAAGACTTATAATAAAACGTAAAGCTTACAATATCCTATGTCTATAGATGTAATCCTTGAGTCTTTGGCTCTTTGTTTGTTGTACGATATTCAAGCTTTCTTGTATGTACATTGTCCTCATCAAAACTTAGGTTAGCATCAAATGTACAAGTCTTACATTGTTTGTGCTTTCAGGTTACTCACTTTAAGGGACCCGACATGAATTGGGTACTTGAGAGCAACAAGTAAATCTATTTTGTTGGTATGCCTTCAAACACTTGGACTGCATTGATAATTAGACAATGGATGTTCGAGACATATGACGGGAGATAGATCCAAATTCCTC
Source organism: Lupinus angustifolius (assembly GCF_001865875.1). Taxonomy (NCBI): domain Eukaryota; kingdom Viridiplantae; phylum Streptophyta; class Magnoliopsida; order Fabales; family Fabaceae; genus Lupinus; species Lupinus angustifolius. The sequence goes on from NC_032013.1 coordinate 7,815,840, forward strand.
AATCTATCGTTAAAAGAAAAAAGTTACGTGACTTATGGAGACAACAATCGTAGAAGATACTTGGAGTTGGAAAAGTTGGAATTACCTCTCATGTTATCATTGACAATGTTCTCTATGTCGAGGGACTTTAGCACAATCTGCTAAGTATCAGTCAACTTTGTGATAGAGGTGACAAGGTATCTTTTGGCTTTGATTGTTGTGTTATTCGTGATCACATATATAATAAAGTTAAGTTTATAGGTCATAGGATAAACAATATTTATATGATTAATCTGGAAGATATCACATATTTGTTTTAAAACTGCTTTTTCTCTAAAGAGAATGGTATTTGGTTTTGGCATAGGAGAGTCGATCATATACAATTAAAACATTTAGAAAAGGTGTTAACAAAGGAACTTATTGTGGTAGGGCTACCTAAACTTAATTTCAAAACAAATGATATTTGTGACACCTGTCAAATGTGTAAGCAAATGAAAAAATCATTTTCATCAAAATCTATTATATCCACAACAAGGTCATTGGAGCTTCTTCATATGGACTTGTTTAGACCATCATCGGTCATGAGTTTTTCAGGTAGCTATTATGCACTAGTTATTATTGATGATTTTTCTAGATTCACTTGCACTCTATTTCTTGCGTTAAAAAACAACACGTTTAATTCTTTCAAAACCCTTGCCAAAGAAATACAAAACCAGTTGAATCATAAAATAGTGTTTATCCATAGCGATCATGATGGTGAGTTTGGGAACCACCAATTCGAAACGTATTGCGAGAAAACCGATACCATATACCAATTCTCGGCTCCTCACAACCCTCAATAAAATGGAGTTGTTGAGAGGAAGAATCGAGTCTTGGAGGAGTTAGCGAGGACTATGCTTAATAAAAGCAAAGTTTCGAAATATTTTTAGGCTGAAACATTTCAAACCAAATGTTATGTGATTAACCAAATATTGGTTAGGCCCACACTCTTTAAAACACCTTATGAACTTTTAAGGGGTCGTAAACCAAACATATCTCATCTTCATGCTTTTGGGTGTAAATGTTTTATATTGAATAATGGAAAAGATAATTTGGGAAAATTTGACTGAAGGTGGACGAAGGAATATTCTTAGGTTATTCATTACATAGTATAGCCTTTCAAGTCTATAATAAGCATACAACGAATGTAAAATTATTTGTGCACGATCATTTTGATGAATCTTCTCCAGAATAGAAGAGAATGGCTTTTTTTATGATGTTTCAAGTGCTTTAGAAGATGCATATAGAAAAGATATTAAAACCGAACATGTTGTAAAAGATGATCATGAAGAAAATCAAGATTATCAAGATATACCATTAGCTTGGAAGACAAATAAAGACCACCTCATTGACAAAGTAATAGGTGACATTTCTAAGGGAGTGGTAACCTGAAACTCTTTATGCAATATGTGTAATTTTGTAACTTTTGTTTCACAAATTGAGCCTAAGAATGTTGATGAGGCCTTAGAAGATGAACAAGGGGTATAGCTATACAAGAACAGTTAAACCGGATTGAGCGAACCACTATGTAGGACTTGGTCCCTAAGCCAAGTGATCATGCTGTCATTGGCACAAAATGGGTCTTTCGCAACAAACTAGATGAATTCGGCTTAATAATTCGAAACAAAGCTAGGTTAGTGGCTCAAGGTTATAATCATGAGGAAGGTATAGATTATGATGAAACATATGCCCTTGTTGCAAGGTTGGAAGCCATTAGAATGCTATTAGTCTATGCTTCAATAATGAATTTCAAACTCTTCCAAATGGACGTAAAAAGTGTCTTCTTGAATGGTTACATTCAAAAAGAGGTGTATGTTAAGCAACCTCCTGATTTTGAGAATTATTAATACCTAAATCATATGTTTAAGATTAAAAGGACATTATATGGGTTGAAACAAGCCCCAAGAGCTTGGTATGATAGACTAAGTTCATTTCTTTTAGAGAAAGGGTTTGTGAGAGGTAAGGTTGACACTACACTCTTTATATCAAAATCTAAAAATGGTATATTGTTAGTACAAATCTATGTTGATGATATTATTTTTGGTGCTACTAACGATACCTTGTGCAAAAAAAATCTGATTTAATGAAAGGAGAGTTCAAGATGTCTACGATGGCATAATTAACTTTCTTCCTAGGGCTACAGGTAAAGCTGATGAGTAATGGAATCTTTGTCCATCAATCAAAATATTGTAAGGATCTTTTGAAACAATTCGATATGGACAAATCAAAAAAGCTTCTATACCAATGGCACCATCTTGCTATCTTGATAATGATGAAAAGGGAAAAGCAATTGAGGTAACAAAATATTGTGCAATAATTGGCTTTTTATTGTATCTTTCATCTAGTAGACCTAATAATATGTTTAGAGTGTGTATGTGTGCTAGATATCAATCATTACCTAAGGAGTCACATTTTTCAGCTGTAAAACAAATCATGAAATAGTTGAAAGGATCTATTCAAATGTGACTATGGTATCCTAGGGACGCCTCTCTTTCTTTGATAGGGTACTCAGATTCTTATTTTTTCCGGATGCAAATTGGATCGTAAGAGTACAAGTGGGACTTGCCACCTATTAGGTACCTCCCTAGTTTCATGGCATTGTAAAAAGTAAGCTTATGTTGCTTTATCAACTGTCGAAGTAGAATACATTAACGTCGATGTCTATTGCACTCAAATTTTATGGATGAAGCAACATTGTCGGACTTTGGTCTAAAGCTTTGATAAACCTATCTAAGAATCCCATATTGCATTCAAGAACTAAGCATATAGAAATTAGGCGTCATTTTCTTAGAAATCATGGGCAAAAATGTGATTGTGCTATTCAATTTGTGGAAGCCTCAAAGCTACTATCCGATATTTTTATCAAGCCCCTATCAAGGGATACATTATTTGTTATGCGAAGAGAACTTGGAATTCTTGATGAATCATATCTAAGTTAGAATACTTAAGGGTTCATATATGACTTTGACATGCCTCTAATGTATACTTATATGTTATTTGAGTTAAATGCTTGATTCTTGTATATAATTAAATTCATGATTGTTTTTCCTGTTTAGTGATGTATTTTAAGCTCTTAGGATAGATCAAATCTTAGCATTTACCTAGAACCACACAAAAATCACTGAAATCTAAGTTATTACTACAAGTAATCGATTAGGAGATAGTATAATCGATTACTTGGGCATAAATGTTTTTCAAATAATCAATTATTAGTATTTGTTAATCGATTACCTGGGGGAATATTTTAAAACATTTCTAAATAAATCCCTCCTTGATAATCGATTACCACATGTAGATAATCAATTATCGACGGCAGTGATTCAAATTGAAGTATACATTCTAGGGTTCATTAGAGTAAACCCTAATTCCTCATTTCGTGACCCCTTTCTAAAATTTCTTCAAATTAGTTTTCTTAAGTCAAAATTAGTGAAACGCCTTCTCTCCAATACCTAATCTCTTCATTCAATCTTCTCCAATTTCACCAAAATCAATTTTTCCCTAAGTTCCCAATTTGGAAACCCTAAACTGAATATGAAGAATTGATTAGGATAATCGATTACACTATCCCATTTCTGAAAAAATGAGTGATATGTGACCTCATCGTGTAAAACATTCATCAAAACACAATAGAACATAATAAATTGGTGGCCCTTCACTTGATAGAACAGCCATAGCCACTACAAGGAGTGACCCTTATTATGCTCCAAATCTTCAGGCTGAAATATTGGCCAAGTTCTTGGGCAGATAAAAAACTTACATCAGATATGCTGACCTAACTTGGATGGTGTAGCAAGAGTTTGAATTTCCACACCATCTGGAGGCACAAAGAGTGTCTAACTTTATTGAGTTGAATGAAATATATATCCCTCCTTAGTTAGGGAATTTTATGCTAATATTCAGTACAAGGGTGGTGTATACATGTCATTGGTTAAGGGAAAACTTTTTAATTTGGACGCAAAGCTATTTTTGAATGTCATGGGACTGACTAGTGATGGGGCTCCTCTGGGAGATTTCCAAGATGAGTCTTGGGAATCATTTGACTGGGAAAAGATGTATAAGCCATGTCTCTGGGAAATCATATTTATGTTCAAGGAGAGGTGACTAAGGTCGGAGCGTTTTCAATTGAGAATAGGTTACTATATTACATCATTGCATACATTTTAGTTCAGCAAAATACTAATCATGTTCAACCAACAATCAATGATTTAAAGTTGATGTTTGTCATTAAGGAAGGAATAATGGTAAACTAGCATGCTGAAATCCTGAAGGTTATGTTTGGGGTTGCGTCTTCTTCCTCACGACTACTGGCATATAGAATTTTCATTTCCCGGATCATTGATTATCTGGGGATTGATGCTTCTAATGAGGAGATTATGAATGTAAATTCCCGAAAGAATTTGGTAAGTGACAATCTAATGCATAAGATGGAAATTTACAAATATAATGGAGATTGGAAGTATCAAGAAGATCATACCACTATGGATCTCTAGATGACAGATGAAGAAGATGTTTGCATTACAAATGAGCAGAACCCGAAACAACAACATGTTGAGGCTTTAAATATGCCTCGTGAACCACCATTTGGTTTAGCTCATCTTAACGCCTTGGAGCAACGTCTTAATGCTCGTATTAGCACATGCTCTCAATCCTTAATGGATAATATGAAGAGCGGAGTTCCAAAGGCAAGAGGAAAGGATGAGTTAAGATATGGAGCGCATTGTCTTCATTGGCAGAACCATTAGCGATTTACCATCATCACTTCCACCTAACAACTAGTCTAGCTTAGGATTACACAGTGTGTCCTAGTTAGGTGTTAGTATGTGTGTGAGTGAGTATTTTGACTTGTTATATTCTGAACTATATTTGGACATGTTTGTTTTTGTATTGCTTAACTCTTATGTTTGTAACCATTTTGAACTTCTTACTTCTTGTACTATGATTTGTATGCATTTTTGTTTTAATGTTTACCATTTTGTCTTAATAAGTGCTTGGTATATGCTATTATTGATTATGTCTTAATTAGCTGGTCATTATGTGCTGATATGTATACAAAATGGATTAATATTATACTTCAAAGTGTTATAAAATTGCAAATCCTAGAACCATAATATCTTTCTAATTATTGTGCGTGATAATCGATTATCATCAATAAACATTGTGCATTTGTTCAATTTTTTTAAATTGCTTGATCAAACATAAAAGTTCTGCTTTGGTTAAGTCAGTATATTCAAATGTTATAACTTTCCTTACTTTTGGCAATATTAGTCATAATATTTCATAGCTTTTTGATCATGCCAAAATGGGGAGAAAATGTTGTTTTCATATTTTGCAGGTTGTGTTTACATATGCTTCCGCAAACCTAGTTATAGGGGAGACGAGATGTGTTACCCACACTATCTTTTGCTCAGATTGAGGTAGAGAAAATGAAGTAAAGGGGAGCAGGGTTTTCTTTTTGTATCATCACAATCATTTCAAATCATTGTTCATAATCATGCTTATTGAGAGATAGTGATTAAAATCAATCAAAGTTTGTCATCATTAAAAAGGTGAAGATTGACATTGCAAGTACGATAAATATACTTAGTTTTGATGAAGACAAATATTATGTGAAAGCTTAAAGATGAAGTCAACAAAGCAACATGTCAAGACTCAAGGTTATCCTAGAGTTAGGTTTCTTTTATATTTTATAGAATTCCTAAGTTGATTGCTTTGTTTGAGTTTAGGTTAGATGACCCTAGGATGGAGGTCTCACAAGAACTAAACTTGGGTTATTTAATATTGAAAAATTTCATTCATTCATCCATACATGATAATATAATGTTCATGCATTACACATACATGATTTGTTGCATAGAATGTATATATTTTGAAATTATACATTGCATATACATTCATCATGTAGGAGGTTCATTCTTCATATCAAATAAAATACCTTTTAGCTCTTATAATCGATTAGTTTAAGATGATAATACATTATCACTTTATGAAATATGATAATTGATTATGCATAGTGATAATCAATTATTCGGAGTTCCAATAGCTAAAGAATTTGGTCTTATGGCATCGATAATCGATTACTAGTCTCTAAAATCGATTAGATCAATAGAAAACTGTTTTGTATAAAAATTATTTTTCTTCTCATTAGTTCAGAATCTGAGTTTTCAAAATTATATTTTTCTATGAACTCTTTGAGTGAAATCTTCTATGATTAGAGTTAGTATTTCTTTGAGAATCAAAAGAGAAAAGTGCGCAAAATTTCATATCTTTGAGAAAGTGCATTTTTAGAAAACCGTGCCTAAATCATATTAGAAACTAGGAGTTCTAGTGTGATTTCTGTCATTAGGCTTTAGGTGTGAGAGTATAGTAATATTAGCATAATTTAGATGCATTATCACTCAGATTTAGTTTTTCAATATAGTTGAGAGATTCGAAGGTTCTCAAGTGTCTTGAGAATTAAGATTAAAATCCTAGTTGCGGTTGGGGTGAGATATTCACTATTACAAGGTTTTTGGAAGTAAGTTAGGATTGGTGCCAGAACCATAGGTGGTGAGGTATCCATAGAGGGTTTATTGGCAAACTGATCAGGGATCTTCACCGTCCAAGTAGGAAAGTCTTGTATTGATTAGAAGTGTGTTTTGTAAAAATACATTCAATTTCATAGTGAAGAAAAATCTCTCGAGATCAGATGGAGATGCCTAGATATAGTTTGCAAGTGGACACGCAAACGAACCATGATAAAATCTTGTGCCACATTTTTCTCTATCCTTAATCTCTTTACTTTCGGTTTTTACGTGTATTAGTTTTGATTCTTTATAATTGCTTAAATTGAATTTTAATATGCATATTTTGTTTAGTATATCGTTGTTAAGCAATTAAATCTAAAATAACTATTTTTGTGAAACTTATTCATCAAGAAACCTAAGTTTTTCAAGATTTCTGAGTTACTGAATAATTGATTAATTCTGTGAATAATTGATTATCTGAAGTGAATAATCGTTTAACCTGTTAGATAATCGATTTTCCTAGTCTGTATTTTGATATTTGCGATAAACTGGAAAAGCGGCTATATTGCATCGCTTCACCTATTCACCCCCCCGATTTTACCCCAACACTTATGACGTTAGATTCTTCTGGCTTAATGGACATTGAGGCTATTGATAGCATGTATACTTGGTTTAGAAGATATCAAAGTGGTAGGAGTATTTCTAAGCACTTAGATCATGTTTCATCTGACTGTAGTTGGCGGAGTGACTTTAATGAAGCTTATGTTAAAAACCTTCCTAAGCTCCACTCTGATCATAGCCCTCTTTTGTGTAGTTGTTGTGGTGGTGGTGGTGGTGGTGGTGAGGTTATTTCTAATAGATCCTTTTGTTTCAAGGTTGTTTGCTCCTCTCATGTTGATTATTTTATTGTGGTTCATCATGCTCGGGATGCACTTAAGAACGATAATGTTGATGGGCTTACTAAAGTTAAGGAGGATTCTTTGACTTTCAACAAAAATGTGTTTCGAATATACTCATGAGGAAAAGGAGACTTGAAGCAAGAATTTGTAGTGTGTAACTTAGTATCGACTTTTCGAATGATCCAACAATTGTTAGACTCGAAGCCCATTTAAGATGGGATTATAATATTATCCTTATGTAAGAGGGGATGTTATGGTTTCAAAAGTCTAGAAAGCAATGTGTAAATTTAGAGACATGAATACCAATATTTTGCATACACGGACTATTGTGAGTAGAAAACGGAATAAATTGCATGGTCTCTTCATGGATAATGGTGAATGGTCTAGTGATCCTGTCACGCTCAAGCATGGGGTTGGTTGCTATTTCCAAACTCTCTTTTATGGTGACAGTCAGGTTAATCTTGTTGTCTGTAAGGTGCCCACTACGATGTTACCTGCTACTGATTTTGAGCAAATGATTACCTTTGTTTTTATGGATGAGGTTACTAAATAAAAGATTATTCATAAGTACTGAGAAACTCAAACTCAAAGGCAATCTCAATAAACTTTGTTTTATCTTCAACATTTAAATTAATTGTTGCTAATGATATAAGGCTAGAACCAAGAAATGATTTAAACGAAAAAATAAATAGTGCATAGATCATCATTTTATTACCATTATTAAAATATATTGTAAATATCAGAATTTTGTAGTTTTATATTAAAATGTCATTAAAAATAAAACATTTGATTTTATCATATTATTCAAATATTATTATTTTGTAGGATGTATACGTTTTGAAAATGTTGAAGTAAATAATAAAGGGAATGAAAATTTGTTGTTTGGTCCAACGAAAGTTGTTATCAATTTCTCTATTAAGTTTTGAGAAATAATTATTGTCATATTTAATAACTTAGTATATGTCAAAACGTATCTCATCACTATTTCTTAGATAATGAGTGGCACACTATACAGAGGGAATAAAACCATGATGAATTGTAAAAGCTCATTTTAGTTCCTTACAAAATGTATAAATAATTAGAAATACATATTTAAATACATAAAAGAGATGAGTGATTTCATAATCAAATCCTACATGCAATTATATAAATGATCAATTTATTCTAACTAGTGTAATTATTCAAGAGTAAATTACACTAAAACGCCTTAAACTTTTACTTAAAATTATATTTATCACAATTTTTCTTGTTTAAAATTTTACATTCATTCTGTTGTATGGATAATAAGTATAATATATATATATATATATATATAAATTAATAACTGGTTGATATAGGTGAAAATGAAGTATTAGTTTGTATAATTTCAATAAAATAGAAGGATGTCCATGACATTTACTCAAAAATAAATCATAAAAATTCCTCAAGATTAGTATTCGTACTTTGGAAGTGTGCCACACTCCACCTATGTTAACCCGTCCCTCAAGATTAGTATTCGTAATTTGGAAGTGTGTACCTTAAAACATGACTAAAGCATTGAATTACAACTTATGTTGACTACTTCATTTCATTCACTTCATATCTAAACCCCACAAGATATGCGAAGCATGACAATAGAGCTACAACTACTGAAGTCATAAACTCTTCTTGTGATAAGACTGCCAGCTTAGAAATCAATCAAATCCGCAATGTGTTCATATTTTCTCTATTTGCATTTCAGTATTTCAGTTTTAACATGTTCTATTATCATGTCCATCAACAAAGAACTCTTAATACAAAACTACATCTTACAAGATAGGAACAGAATGGGAAAATTCCTTGTATATTCATATTTCCATCAAAAAACATTACAATCAAGACGACAACAACAAAGATAAATTCCTATTCCAAACTAAGTTTTGTCTTCTTAATTAGAGAAAGAAAAATAAATAAATTTTGAGAGCCAGTTGACAACAGAACAAGTTAGAGACTCTTCATTCATCATCAGCAGTAGCAGTTTTAGATGTTCCAGTCTTCTTTGGAAGCAAGAGATTGTGGATATTGGGCATCACACCTCCATTTGCAATTGTTACATCCCCAAGAAGCTTGCTAAGCTCTTCATCATTCCTCACAGCCAATTGAATGTGGCGCGGCACAATTCGAGTTTTCTTGTTGTCTCTTGCAGCATTTCCAGCCAATTCTAGGACCTGAGAACCACAACAAATTCCAGAATTTTGAAAACTTATCCAATAAAAATTATTTATCAAACAAAGCTAAATGAAAAACTAGGTAAAGCATATAAAGTTCATAACCCATATCCCATCAAATTGAACTTTGAATCAAGCAAAACAACACCTCGGATTCAGTTGGTTGGGTGTTGTTAGAAAAATCAGAGAAAACACAGGTGAATTTAAATCTCTCACACAATTACATTCGTGTTGAATTATTCAAAAATCAGTAATTCGCAAAATTTAGGACAATTATATGAAATCTAGAAACCCTAATCAATCAAAATTCAAAACTTTAATTCTATTCGCGTGTAATTTCTCGATAAAATGGGGTTTCCTTACAGGAATTAAAGAAAAATAATTCCAATCAGACACCACAGATCTAATAATTAACGAATCATGAGAAGATGAAATTTGATTTTACCTCAGCAGCGAGGTATTCAAGGACGGCGGCGAGATAAACAGGAGCGCCAGCACCGACGCGCTCAGCGTATTTTCCGGCCTTGAGGAACCGAGCAATACGACCGACGGGAAATTGAAGGCCGGCTTTGCTGCTCCGGGAGGTGGCCTTCTTGGCCGTGCTGGATCCTAGGGTTTTGCCTCTACCGGCCATTGATGAAATGTCTCAGAATAATTTCAAGAAATTTTCAGCGAAGAGAAAGAGAGAAGTGAAGTAAAAGTGAAAGTGTGAAACTATGAATGTGTTTGTATTTGGAGGTTGCTTGGTTTATATAGTTCGGTGGGGTAGAGTTGGGCCAATGATATTAAATGACACGGATCGATGGTGACAGCAGTTGGATTTGTTTTTATCATGGACGGTTGAGATGGGTTTTGTTGTGGATCGAGTAGCGCGAGTAAAAAGGTGTACAAGGCGGGAATTGACCAAACCGCTGCTTTGTTATATGTTTTTTAAATAATATTATTCTCGCTTTCTTGATTAACTTTTTTTGTGTTTATTGATATTTTTGTTTAATTATATGTGAATTTTTTTATTTTTTTTATACAGATAAATCAATAAAGAAGAAGATAAGTAGCAAATTTGTATTGTTTTATGTGGAATACGAATAGAATTTAATAATCCAATTTATTTTGTTGATTAAAAATACGTAAATATTGATAACAAACTTTAAAAAGTAAATTGTTTAAATACTTATTTAAGTATATATTTTTTAAATCTTAATGACTAAGAAGTCTTAGATGATTGATGTGGATCTTCTTCAACCCTACTCTTTTTCATGTTTTGGTTTTTTTTTGTCCTTACAAATGATTACCATAAAGTTCTTTAGTTGACAATCTTTAGGATAAAAAAGAATAAAATAAAATGCATAAGAAAAGATCATTCTCCTTTAATATCTATAGGTGCAACCTTCCTTTGGTTGTGTAAATAATGAGCTCAAAAATGTTGAGGGAGGGAAATTATAGCAAAAGTGTGGAGAGAATAAAAAATATATAACATATCTTAAATTTAGAAAGTGTTTGATATGTGTGTTATTTTTTAGAATAAAGTATATTCTCATACGAATAGATAATTTATCCTCTCCAACCATTAAAAGTATGACATGTATACTATTTTGTTTAGTTTTAGAAATTTTTTTCTAGAAAATAATTAATTAGGACACATGTCATGATTTTATTGGCTAAAGGATATATAACTTATCTCCTTATACCATAAGATACATTATTCTCCTTATTTTTTCTTATAATATATTTTAACAATAAAACTTCTTAAAATAATGAAAATAAGACACATGTCGACCACTAAATAGATTTAAGGAGATAAATTATCTCATAGCATGAGAAAAATATAAAATACTTTATTTTTCTCATGCAAAATCTTTTCTCACCATCTAAATGTTGAGAGAAAGCCGAGATAGGGAGATAAGACTAGAGTGAAAAGAGTTTGATGGCCTGAAATGATGAGGATGACCTTAGAAACTCTCTTTATTAATACTCTCCATTCTTTTTGTTTTAAGATGTTTTCGTCTTTCCAAATATAAATAACATTTCGTACACATTGACGTGTAAATTCTAATATGTAGCCAAGTTTTACATCTGCTATTTCTTTCATTTTTTCAAAACTTGTGGTGGCAATAGAAGATGAGGCAACCTTTTTCTCTTTCCCCTTCTCTTTAGCTGCCTTTTGACTAATTGGACGTTCCATAAAAGGCAAAGTTGGGTTGCAATCTCCACTAGTAGGAGTTTCCGGATTAGACGATGATGTGTATGCCCCAGATTCAGAATTCTTAGTTCTCTTTCACGAACCTTCAGTTGCACCACCTAGCCATTTCACGTGATCTTTCATCATAAACCATGCATAGTCCAACATGAACTTCTCTTTGTTATCTTGACGATAAATTTCCTTTGCTTTTTCCATGATGTTAGACTCAGAGCTTCCTTTGTCTTGTTTTCTATAGCTTGCTTGTAGCACCCAACAAATCTTTGAACTACCTTGTTCAATCTATGCCAACGAGATTTTACTGAACCTACCACCCTTGGTCTCATATTCTTCGACTGATACTCATTGTATGTAAGTGTTATTTTATTCCAAAAACATTCGGATTTTTGGTCGACCCCTTTGGCAGAATCCCTCGAAATGTTTAGATATGATTGAATGAGAACTTTATCTTCCTATGGCAAGAATCTTTCTCTAGGCTTTGTCTTCTCCTGCTTACTAGAACCTCCTCCTTCATCAAGATTAATTGATTCCAATCCACCTCGAGTACAAAATTGTGGATCTTGAGACTTATGAGATGACCCCATAGGTATTTCTGGGTTGTTGTGAAATGATTGCACGCCACTAGTACTCATGGCGGGGTTGCTTGGTGGTAATTGAAACATTGGATGTTGATATGGGAATGACATTGTAGAAAATGGATGATTTTCAATGGTTGAGTTAGTTTCTGGATTTTGGTTGGGAATGTTTAGGTTGACTTGAGTACTTAAGAAATGTTGTAAAAATTTCCTAATGGCATCTAAATCATATTGATTAGGATCCATTAGCAAATGAGAAAAAATTCAAAACTTGATTGTGAGAAAATTTAAATAGATTGAATAAGGGAAAAATTGAGAGTTTGATTGTGTGAAACTTATCACAATACATGAACATTTTGTACTTTAAAAATATTACCGTTTAAAAATGTTTTGTTTCACTCCCAATTACCAAGTTTCCACGACTATTCAATAAAATGTCAACCAATAGTGAATAAAGGAATGAATAAAGGAGTGTACCTATTTAATATTCATTCTCCACCTTATTTAATATTCTTTTATTCTCTCTCTTCTATCAATTGTTTATTCATTTTTTAATGTTGTTCAAATATAAGAACTATGCTTATTTTGTTCACAGTTGCAAAATAAGCACAAGAACAGTTCTTCTCCAATGGTGAAATTGGAATAAGAACGTTCTTATTTAGTTACAAACTCAGTTTTTTTTCACCACTGTGGATGCTCTTACCCGCTCTAAACATGAACTGAACGGGCTTGTGGGTCACATTAAATAAAATTAAAAATATATATATATATATATATATATATATATACAAATCTACAAAAGTATATACAAAGGTTATAGAATTAAAAATAAAAAAATACATACAAATAAAACAATACATACAATATACAGATGCATATATATAATATGAACTCTGCATAATATATAATGTGCATACAAAATACAAATGAAATTGTTCATATGCATACACATAATATACAAAAACACAAATGCATATATATAATAAGAAAATGACAATATTTCCTCACAATTGATATACAAATGCATATATAACAGATGAAGCAATATAAATGGAACACATTTTCTCACTTTTGATGTTCAAAACTTCATGTAATAATGCACATGGGCTACCCATTTTGTGCTTTTGAAATTCTCGTGGGTGAAAAAGGCATGTTGGACATACGTTTTAGGATGAATATGCACATTTTTCATGTCGTGCTCACCCAATAAGTTCACGCGGGCGAATAGGCCCCATGGACTTGGCCCAAATTGTTGGTTAACAACACACCTAGAGGGGCTGAATAAGTGGTTTAATTTACAATTAAAATTATTTGGTTACGAAAGATATTCGCTGATTTTCATTGGTTTTAATTGATTAAAAGATTACTTAATCAATTAATAAAAAGCTACAGTTAATCGATTAACAACAAACTTAATCGATTAACTCGATTTGTTTTCTTGAAAACCTTTTTGTACTTGATACAACGAAATACATTGGTCAATCTGTTCTCATATGCACTTAAACTATTCAACTAATGTGATTAATCATGCAAAGACACATAGCAACAATCTTAATATGAATATAATTCAAGATAACAAAAAATTATAATTGCGCAAAGTAAAAGTGTAGGATAAGAGAAAATTGACACGATCGATTTATCCTGGTTTGATTGTCAACCACTACAATTTACATCCAGTCTTCTCATTCTAATATGAGAGATTTGCTTTCATTATGACGACAATGTTTTTACAAACACTTCTTCTACCAAGAACCTCTTGGACCTAGCTTCTAATAGATACCACACCATTTCTAACTTAGGCTTTCTTCCTGAATTCTTCTCTTCTACTAAGGTCATACTCTCACCCCACGAGGCGAATTACAACTCGATTGGTCTTTTGTGTATGAAATCTTTGCACCTTTGTTGTGCTAATCATACATTCAATTCAGAATCTAAACTTCCTTTGATAAATCTCACAATCTCAGAATATGAAGATGAATGATTATGAGATGTAAATGTTTTGTAAAATCTTTGATATGATGAATGCTTGAAAACTCTCTTCAAAGATTCATAAAATTTCTCTTATCTTGTATCAAAAGTATCTTGCTCACTTTTTCATAAAACTCTCTGCTTTTCTCTTGAAAATTTGTCGTAAAAACTTGTGTTTGCTTATGGGAACGGTTAGTTAAAATATCATCCAATTTTAAATTGTTTTTTGTTATATTATCCGATTATGTTCACGCTTAATCCATTAATGTTCTTTAAAAAATCCAAGATTTTATAACTAAAATGACTTAATTGATTAACCATGTAATTTTTGTTACCATAACTTGCAACAATTATAAATGACACAAAATAATACTTACTGGTGGAATCACGACTAGGTCCCTCTCTTTAAGACGTTTCGTGACACTGCCCAAAATGTGCAAACAGACTATCAACCACGTCGTCCCTAGGATAAAATAGTCCAGTTCTTTGTTATATGATTTCTTACTACACTGTAAGAATCGCTGTCGAATACACCCAAAATATGGCTACCAATGCTAGATTGGGCAGGAGATGCACTGGACAGGGAATCCATCACCTAAATTGACTTAGCTTAGATACCAACCCATTTATGTATATGATTGGATAACCTATGAATGGGCTCGGCAAAAGCCTTGTATAGCTTCTTTGATTTCTCGATAAAAAGAAATATGACCAACAATGGTTCAAATATATATACAGTTCCCTCTGACTTGATATCTTCGACTCCTTTCCTGCCGAATTCCCACAATATGGCTACCCGTGGCAATTCTTTTTCCACAATACTCATTATGAGTGTCAATTCTCGAAATTCTCACTTTGGATGCTTGTGCCAATTCTCAAGTGCCATGGAAATAAAGAGGGAGAAGGTTGCCAGAAATGCGTCATCGGAATATAAGGGGCAGAAAGATAAGTTGAGCGGTAAACGCCTTCAACTTGGTGTAAAAAATAATAAGGGAATGATGCCTCTATTTATAGCCCGAGGCCTCGAACAGCTCTCTAAAGGCTTTTTGACGACTCTTTCACCAACGACTCTATTATCAAAAGCTCTATTACTAACATCTCTATTACTAATGGCTCTATCATAATGGCTGAGATCTCCTCTAACGGCTCTTTCATTGTTGCATGTGTGTGTTGACTTGGTCAACACACGGTCCAAGCCCAAAGCCCCAAAAATTAAATAAATTAATAAATAAATAAATATTTTATTAAAAAGAATGTTGGGCCGCAGCTTAAGGCATAAAGCCTTTCAACTTCCCTCCTCCAAGCAAAGTGAGACTAGTGAGTTTTTTCATTTCACTTCAAAACATCATTCTTTCAACAAATTCCAACAATCCTCCACTTGAAATTAAAAAACGACTTCCGGGAATTTCTATGGTCTCAATAAGATTGTGAATAAACAAAGGTGTCATACGACTTGGACCTTTCCATAGTGAATAAGATCTAGATTTTACTAGAGTGACTCATAGTCTTGAACTCTATCTCCGACATCAAACCACACACAACATTTTCAAATGTGTATTCTGTAAAGCTCGTGCGTTAAAGGTCATGCAAATCTCTCCCAATATAGTGAACGCTCTAGAAATTTATGCCCCAAAATTTCATAGGAAGCGGCCACCACTTTCACATTCACATAGGTGAGTCTATCAAGAGTACTCCTATAGCCTATATACTCCCCTCCAATTAGAGAATAGATCTCATTAAGAGTTTAAATCATCCTTACATATGATGCAGGAATCATGTTTCTCATAATTTTATAGCTTGTTCATTCTCATATCACTTCATAACTTGTTATTACCAATTGAACCTATTTCTTGGGATCTCTAGTTAGTTAGGTCAGGTTACCATCATGTGTGATCCTCGTTCTAAGGGCAATAGTCTTATACTATGAGTAGTATCATGGACTTTCTCTCTAGCTAGTCCTTTCGACAAAGGATCTACTAAGTTATTCTTAGTGCGTAGATGATCCACTCTAACAGCTCCTGTAGAGAGTAACTCTCTAATAGTGGTATGCTTACGATGAATTTGTCATGTCTTACCGTTATAAAAGCGATTCTCAATTTTTGCAATAGCCACAGTACTATCACAATAGATCAACACAACTGGAATCAATTTTTCCCATAGGGGAATCTCTGTAAGCAAGATTCTTAGCCAACTTACTTCTTCACTAGCTGTTGCTAGTGCTATCATCACAACATCCACAGTGGATTGAGCCAAAATAGTCTTTTTTTTACTTCCAAGAAACAGCCCCACCGGATATGCTAAATATATAGCCACTAGTTGCTTTGGAATCATCTAAAAGAGTGTTCAAATCAGCATCGTTGAATCCTTGTAGGATATTTGGAAGCCTTTGGTATTGTAATCCAAGGTTCATTGTTTTTTTAAGGTATCTCATTACCCTTTTTATAGTATGACAATGCTCCATACTAGGTCTACTAGTAAACCTGCATAATAATCCCACAACATAGGCAATGTCGGGTCTAGTGCAATTAGTGTCATATTGAAGGTTCAGCTTGCCTTACACCTTCACCAGTATTCTCAAAAAGTTTTACACTTGGATCATATGGTGTGCTAGTAGGTTTACAGTCAAAGTATTTATATTTCTTTAAGATCTTTTCCACATACTGAGAATACTTTGACCTAGTAATTTTAATACCAAGGATTACACTTGTCTTTCCAAGGTCTTTTGTAACACCGTGAATTTTCTATGTATGTTTTATTAATTATTTATTTTAATAAAAATTAAATTTAAAAATTAATCGGTAATGATTTAGGCTAAACCGTAGTTGAGTGTTAGTCTTGTTTTGTGAATTCTTATTTTTTGGTAAATTTTCGTAATTTTCTGTAACGGAAAGTTTTTGAACTGTTGTCGGGCCCAAATCCACATGAATTCGGCCCATAGCTTGGAATCGAGTTCCGATTGTGTCGTTGGCTTCGAAATATTATTTCGAGTCAAGATAGATATCAAGTTTGTCCATGACACATTTCTAAATATTTTTCACTCCGAATTCGGTATTTCGAAATTCTAACCGTAAATCGAAATCGCAAGATTTTTTTATATCATGCCGAGTATTAGCCAATAATACTCGGGCATGGTTTAATTGCGAATCTTTCTCGGAGGAAGTCAATTCAGTTTCACGAGTGAAACTTGCTTGGCAAGCAAGCAAAAATACTTATCTCTTACACAAAACCACTTAAACCCTTCATCTATCCATTACACAATTTACTCTTTAAAAACCTTTGCTTTTCCCCTCCCTAAATCAGATTCATTTCCTTTAAAATAGCTCATCCAACTTGTAACACCATATTTTTCAGAGCACTTTTAATTAAGTAATTAGTATTAATGGATTAATTATAGAAATTAATCAGTAATGTTTTAGGCTAAACCTCAATTGAGTTTTGGTCTTGTATTATGATTTTCTTACTTTCCCTATTGTTTCAAGATTTTTGGTGAATAAAAGTTCCCGAGACGATTTCGGGGCGTTTTATCGAATTTTTGCTGAATTGTTTAGTTCCGTAACTCAGAATATAATTCTGATTTCTCTGTTGGGTTTGAAATATTATTTCTAGTCAAAATAGACACCAAGTTTGTCCGTAACTCATCTCTAGATATTTTTCTCCTCGAAATTCAAGTTTCGACGTTTCGGGTAAATGTCCTAAATCGGGAGATGGTATATTTCTAGACGAAATTATCCGAAAATGTTCGGACACGATGTTTATTGGAAATTACATCATATCAATAAAGTTGGAAGTCATCATTTCATGAGTCACTTACTTGTTACACAAGTAATGCAAAA
>NC_032013.1:7834118-7843606 GCF_001865875.1 Lupinus angustifolius
ATTTATTTTAGTTGACTTACTTTAAAGTGGTAAGAATAACTAAAAGATGTTTAGTATAAAATATTAAATTAAGAGTCATTCTTTTTCATGACTATGAAAATAACACTTACTAACCCTTGAGGTTTTTTCCTAAAAAAATAGGAGGTGTTAATATGTTCATAAAAATTTGTTTTAGTAGTATACTTGAAATGATGAGATTTCCCTAAAAGTCTTGACTTTATAAACTTAAAGTGTTATGAAGTCTTAGATCGTAAAATGATTTTAAAATGTTGAATCTTAGTTAAGTGAATTTACCTTAAAATGGTAAGGTTTACTTAAAAATTATTGTTTTTTTTAAATTGACTTACTTTAAAAATGATAAGTCTAGCTTAATGATCTTATTTAAAAATGTTAGTTTTAGTAAAAATGTTTTACTTACAAAAAATAAGATTTATGAACTATCAGAAAAATGTAATGAAGTGGAAATACATGTCAAGAAAGGTTTTGTATAAGAAAAGACTTGGTATTTAAGAGTGTTTTTACGACCCACCTCTCTTTCCTAGGAACTAGCCTGATGTATATCCATGGATTACGACATAATTCCGTATAAGTTTTATTGAAAATGTTACTTTAAAAAGTGTTATTTGATTGTAAGACTTTCAATGACAAATGATGATTCAAGGATATTCAACCTTGAATCGGATGGACGAAAGCAATTAAATTCATTTTAAATCGGAAATTTTATCTTCGCGTAAAAATTTATTTCGTAAGTATAATAATTATCGCCAGTTAACTAATTCTAATTAACGTTACTTTGGCGTAATGAAGAGTTCAAGAGGAGATCAGATCAAGTAAGCTCACCTACAAATAGAGAACCTAGCGACTCGACACACTCTGGTGAGGGAAAAAACATCGTGACACAGTGGTGTCCGAATATGCATCAGGACCTCCAAACTCCCTCACAAGTTTGGAGTTGCCATGGGTATTAAGAAGACTTGTACTTAATCAATTGCTTGTTTGTTTGGATTAAGTACACCAATATTTATTATACCGATTTATGTTATGTTTATATAAGCAAATATCATGTTTACTCTTGAATTATAATGTTTGAATGATTATTATGGGAATGATATCTATGTGATAATTTTTAAATTCAAGGTTTAGAAACATGTGATATAAATGAGAAATATTTTCCTTGAGAAAAGTAAATAAAATGATATTCAAGCTCTTCTCGCTTGAGCAAGACAGCTCTCGCTTGAGTGAGAAGTGTCTAGAGAATGTTTTAGCTCAGGGCGAGACAGCTCTCGCTTGAGCTAAAATAGGCACCAAGAGAACTGATTGTTTTCTCGCTTAAGCGAGACAGCTCTTGCTTAAGCCACAAATGCCTCAAAAATGGATGTGCCCTCGCTTGATCAAGACAGCTCTCGCTTGAGCAAGATGGCTCCATACAGACATGACTTTCTATTAAGTCGTTTGAACGATAACTCTCATATATACGAGAGCCTAATGGCATGTTTTCCATCAAGAAGTTGTAAAGGTAAATAACTATATGAAATTCTTGAAAGTAATAAAAGTAAGGAATTGCCTTTGTTAAAGGCGAGGCGCGAGGGTGTGATATTATGCCCACGCAACGAGATCGTTTGACCGTAAGAGACTTGGCTAGAGGATTCGTCCAAGATGATTCAGCGATGGTTCGCAGTGGTGCTGAGAAGTATTATGTTGTGCCCATGCAGCGAGATCGTCTGACCGTAAGAGGCTTGGCTTGAGAGCCGTGCAAGATAATTCAGCGATGGTTCGTAGTGGTGCCGAAATTATTCTCTTTTTGTTTATATGTTAAGATCGGGACCCACTATTGTGCTACCCGTGCCAATTCTTTTTCCACAATACTGACTATGAATGTCAATTCTCGAAATTCTCACTTTGGATGCTTGTGCCAATTCTCAAGTGCCATGGAAAGAAAGAGTGAGAAGGTTGCCAGAAATGCGTCAGTAGAATATAAGATGGGAGAAAGATAAGTTGAGAGATAAACGCTTTCAGTTTGGTGCAAAAAATAATGAGGGAATGAAGCCTTTATTTATAGCATGAGGCCTCCTACGGCTCTCTAATGGCTCTATTACCAATGGTTCTATTACGAATGACTCTATTACCAACGGCTCTATCATAATGACCGAGATCTCCTCTAACGACTCTGTAATGACTCTTTCCTTGTAGCATGTGTATGTTGACTTGGTCAACACACAATCCAAGCCCAAAAGGCCCCAAATAAATAAATATTTTATTCAAAAGAATGTTGGGCTGAAAAATAAGGCTTATAAAACCTTTCAATTTCCCTCCTCCAAGCAAAACGAGACTAGTAAGGTTTTTCATTTCACTTCAAAACATCATTCTTTCAACAAATTCCAACAGTAGTTAATTGATTAATGAGTTTCCCAACTGCAAAAACTTAATCAATTAACTATGACCTTAATCAATTAACAATTTTCTGAAAAACACTTAGTTAATATTCTATGAACCTCTACCATGAGTGCATCGCAGTTAGCATGGAGGTCTTATTTGAGCCTCCACCTATCTTCACTATTCATCCGTAACGACGTTAGTGTGTCAAGTCGACCTCTGAGAGGAGGTCGAGTCGCCTCTCACTCTGGACCTTAGTTGCCGAATGGAGAGAGATAATGGTGAGGTGCGGAGAGACATTGATTAACCGAGTATCTGCACTCGAGAAGCGGCTTCCAGTTTTGATTTGCGCCTCTAGTTTAGAATCTGATGTTTCATCTAGTCGTAGGTCCTTTATGGCGAGAATGTATGCCGCAAAAGCTGATCAGCTGGTCATCCCTACCAGCTTGGACATGCCTGGTGGTCATAATTGGTGGGTGAACTACGGAAATATTAGGGTTGAGCAGCTATTTCCCAACTTATGGTTGCCCAAACATGAATACTCTAGAAAGCCCAACGAACATCATTGCTCTAAAGTCTCCGCAGGTTGATGAGAGGGTCTGCCAGGATCTTCAGGTCGAGGCAGGGATTGGTTATACCTTCTATCTATATGACATCTACTCTTAGAGGCTTGGGGTACGCCTTACTCTAGATGATTGGAGTGTGGTCGTTCTAGGCCATCTTCAAGTTGCCGCTTTGAAGCTCCACCTAAATGCCTCGGGCTTTAACCGAGCATTCCCTATTTGGTGCAAGGTCAACGAACATCCTTGCTCGGTCAACCTCTTCTTCTGGATGTTTCGGGTTACCCACAACACTAACTCGGACGAGGAGAATGAGGGTCACTACAGATGGGTATGCCTTCAGTCAAGGAACAAATGGGCATTGTTCACCCCCCTTGACTAGTCAGTAAAGAACTAGAAGAGGGGTTTTTAATGGTTGGAGATAAAGAGCATGCCTAGTCACCCTTGGGCTTATGGATTGAATGGTAGGAGGTGGTTCCCCTATGCCTAGAATGGGGAGTTCCATCCTAAACATGTTTAAGGGTTTTTGATCAACGACGAAAGTTTGATTGGTCAGGAGGCGGAGGTCACTAAGGAGATGTTGCACAGGCTAGCGGAAGGTGCGTCCATGTCATGCTCGATCTTACAAAATGGGGATGTGGTCTTGGAGCAGCACTTAGGTAGATTTGTCAGGTTGCTTGTGTATGCTTGGCCAGTTCTTTGTCATATACTAATGTTTTTGTTTTCTTTTTCAGCCGACATGAGCAATAATCTTGATTGGAGTCGCCTGTTGGCCAAGACACTCGGAAAGGGGCGAGAGTCGCCTGTTTGCCAAGGATCGGGCCTTCCTCCTCAAGAAACAAGTGGAGTTGCTCGCCCTACTCCTATTTCCCCACCAACGAGACTAGTGGTTGATCTAACCAAGGAGACCGTGCCTAACCTTCCTTTAAGGCAGGGAGTCACTACTGGCTCTAAGGTTCAAGCTGTCAAGTAGAAGTCATTCTAGAAGGGGGAAGAGTCGTGCGTCAATTCTAGCCAGATCCTTTCCTCTTTTGGTGTTGCCAAGTCGGTGGAAAAAGACCTCTTGAGTCCCTCTGTGAGGAGGGTTCTAGATGGGATTGCTTTTCTCGATCTGCTAAAACATCTTCGGTTGTCACCCCTCCTCTCGGTTGTGATGGCAAAAGTTATTTTGAAGAGGAGGAGGTCCTCATTGGTCAGATGGAGAGCAACACTTGGTCACTCTTCAAGAGAAGCATTATGTCGATGTATAGAAGCTAAAAGAGACTCATACTAAGGAGTAAAAGAGGGTAGAGGCTCAAGCCATGCCGGCCAGTGAACAGATGTGGCTGATGTCTCATCGACAGGAATGTGCCTAATAGGCGGCCATGGAAAACCATGATAACCTGATCGAGATGACTACTCAGGCCAAGGAGGCAAAACTTGAGCTCCAACGTTTGAGGGCAAAGCTGGAGCAGTCGGAGGAGAGGGAGCAGGCCACCCGAGGATAAGTTGACCGCCTTGCTGGAGAGTTGACCGCCTCTCAAGCCCATGTGGAGGGGCTTGAGGGGGAAATGGCTACCTTGGCCCAGCTGAAGGTCGACCATGATGTTAAGCTAGAAGAGATGGTCAGCCTAACAAGGGAAGCAACCCATCTAGCATGGGACAATGTCGTGACTCAGGTTTGTCTGGTCCATGTTGACCGCCTCTCAAGCCCGTGTAGAGGGGCTTGAGGGGGAAATGGCTACCTTGGCCTAGTAGAAGGCTGACCAGGATGCTGAGTTAGAAGAGATAGTCGACCTAACAGGGGAAGCAACCCATCTAGCCTAGGATAATGTCGTGAGCCAGGTTCGTCTGGTCCACGCTAACAAGGAATTCTCCTATAAGGATATCCAGGCCCTTGTTGTTGATGAGGAGCTGGTATTATAGGGGTCAGATAGGACTATTAAGCTACCAGTCCCAGATAGGAGTGGGTAGTATAGGGTAGTTTTATTCATTGCCAAGTACTTGTATTCAATTTAATATTTAAATGAAGCCTTTTATTCAATTCCTCATCTCCCTTTAATATTTCTAAAATGTATTTTTAATCATGCTATATGTTTGTCATAATCGATATTAACGGAACTTGGACTTGGACAAGGTACCCTAACTCAGAAATAACTCATAGTAATTAAGGCGTCTGAATCTTGATTTTCGACAATGCAACCATGGTCAGAAATAACCCAAGGATTTTGAATAAAAACGACAAGCCTTTGGTCGGGGGCATTAGTAATCGGAATCTTTCAACTCGGATATGAGAAGATTGAGTTCCTTTGCTGGAAATAACTTTAATAAGGGACTAGTCCAGAACCTGAATAAGATGAGCATGACCGAAAGTATTAATAACACAAGAAATTGAATCTTGAATTTGAACAAGGTAATTTTGGTCAGGGATAATCCAAAGAACTTGAATATAAACAAGATAACCTTGACCGGAAGAAGTAATACTGAATATACTTGAAATTGGGTGTAGTAACAATTTATTTTACTAAACCTCAGCATGTCTATACTGAATAGCCCAAATGTGAATCCGACCAAGGGGGAAAGGTTTGTGCCTCAAGTAATTTAATTGGCCTCCATCAAAGAGGTCCATGGACCACCCTTTTAAGGGGTATTCATAATGGACCACTAGTCAAGGGGGCTTGGCCAAACCTTGATTGATTTATTTGACTGCCATCAAAGGGGGCCATTGGTCGCGCCTTTGAGGGGTATTGACATCTGACCTCCAGTCAAGAGGGCTTAGCCTATGCCTTGGGTGATTTATTTGACCTCCATAAAAAGAGTCCATGGGTCATGCCTTTCAGGGGTGTTGATGTTGGACCACCGGTCAAAGGGGGCATGGTTCGCACTTTGGGTGATTTATTTGACCGCCGTCAAAGGGGGCCATGGGCCTTGCATTTGAGGGGTGTTGATGCTGGACCATCGGCCAAAGGGGGACATGGTTCACGCTTTGATTGATTTATTTGGTCGCTTTCAAAGGGGGACATGGGTCACGCCTTTTAGGGGTATGGATGTCGGACCACTAGTCAAGGAGGACATGGTCCGAAACCTTGTGTGATTTATTTGACCACTATTAAAGGAGGCCATGGGCCCCTCCTTTGAGGGGCATTGTTTGTTGTATGGGGTCCATGTGATAAAGATAAAAAATGAATAATATCTCGTTACCATATATGTATTTGTGTTACAGGGGTTGTCTGACCTCGAAAGGGGTCGACATTACATTTTTAAGCATAAAAGACTCGGAGATTTGCATCATTCCATGTCTAGGAGACTTCTTTTGCCGCCCCGTCTTCCAGCTTGTAGGTGCCTTTTCCAGTTTTACCTACCACCCGATAGGGTCCTTCCTAGTTGGGCACCATTTTCCCCTTGACCCGTCCAATATCTGCACTATGGTATACCAAAGCCCCAACCTCGAAGCTCTTGGAGATGATTGAGGAGTTATATTTATCTGCAGTCCTACTTTTGACTACTACTTCTCTTATATGGGCACAATCTTTCATTTCCTCGATCCAATACAGGTTGTGCCTTATTAAGGTTGGATTGTACTCATCATTAAAGTGTAAAGTCCTCCATGTAGGTTCTCCTATTTTGACCGGAGTTATGACCTCTACGCCATATGTGAGGTTTAAAGGGGATTCACTAATTATGGAATGTGAAGTCGTTTAGTAAGCCTAGAGCACATCATGAAGTTGGACGGGCTAAGTTCCCTTAGATTCGTCTAGCCTTTTCTTGATTCCCCCTTAGAATGACTTTGTTGGTTGCTTCTTCCTTCCCATTTATTTGAGGGTGCTCATCGGATGTGATGTGTGTTTGATATGCAACCCGAACAACATTTCTTGAAATCTCCAGACGGTAAATTGGGTACCGTTATCCATTAAAATGGTAGCCAGAATGCCGAACCAGGTAACGATATTTCTCCAGGTGAACTTTTGGATGTTGGTCGATGTAATGGTGGATAAGGCGTCAAATTCGATCCACTTGGTGAAATAGTCTACAACTACTATCAGAAAATTCAGTTGGGCGGCTGCTTGAGGAAAATGTCCCATTATATACATACCCCACCTATAGAATGGCCAGGGGGCAGTGTAGTAGTTAATTCTTCTAGTGGGGCCTTATAGAAATCAGCAAATAATTGACACCGGGTGCATTTCTTAGTTAGATCGGATGTGTGTTTTTCCATAGTCGGCCATAAATATCCAGTTCCCAAGACTTTTTTTGCTAGGGAAGCTGCACTGGTGTGGTGTCCACAAATTCCCTCGTGGACCTCTCCAAGGACGTACTATGCCCTATTGGGGCTGAGGCATTTGAGGAGAGGAGTAGAGAAGCCTCAGTCATATAATGACCCTTGGGCAAGGTGTACCAAGAGTTGCATCGAGGGAATCAATGTCTTTCTTTCCGGCTGGTAGGCAAATCACCGTGTAGAGTGTATTTGATGAATGGGCATGTTCAGTCATCTGGGATGGAAATGTGTTCGATGGCCATGACATTGGGTTTGAAGATAATTCCTTGGATGATGGACTAGTTGCTTCCTAGGTTCTTAGTGTTGGCTAGCTTAGACAAGATATCTGCTCGCACATTTTGTTCCCTCGGAAAATTCTGAATGGTTGCCTCTTTGAACTTTGCCATTAGGTCCTTTACCTTTTCTAGGTAGTTACTCAATAGTGTGTCTTTGGTTTGGTAAGCCTTAGTTACATGTGAGACTGCCAACTAGGAATCACTACAAGTGGCAATTTTTTCAGCAACGACCTCCCTTGCTAATTATAGTCCGGCTATGCAAGTTCATACTCGGCCTAGTTGTTGGAGGTTGGGAATGTGAAAGTTAGAGAGTTCTAGATGGTCATCATGTGGCCATTGTCCAACAATATCCCAGCTCTGCTTCCCTTAGGGATCGAGGATTTGTCGACAAAAATCGTCCAGGTCCACCCGGGATCATTTGATTGCATGGTTAATTCGACGACGAAATCTGAAAAGACTTGGCTCTTGATAGTCATTCGGGTTCATACAGGATATCAAACTATGAGAATTCAGTGGACCATGATATCATTCGTCCGTCCAACTCTGGTTTGTGCAAGACTTCCCTGATGGGCTAGTTGGTTTTGACCACAATACACTGAGACTAAAAGTATTTATGTAGCCTCTTGGTCGCCACCAGGAGGGCATATGCTACCTTATTCAACTGTTAATATCTGATTTCTAGAGCTTGCAACGCCTTGCTTGTAAAGTATATCGGGCTCTGACCTTCTTCAGTTTCATGGAACAGAGCGACAACCACAACTTCATCAACACTACATAGTAGACATAACACCTCACCGGGTGTTTGCTTAGTTAGTCCTGGTGGAGAGGCCAGGTATTGTTTGAAGGTTTGAAAAGCCTTTTCGCAATCAACGGACCACTCAAATTTTTTGCTCTTATTTAGCAGCTGGAATAAAGGGTGGGAATGCTTGGTGACTGAGGGGAGAAATCTGTTAGGTATCAGTGGCTAAAATACACCTAGAAGGGGGGGGGGTTGAATAGGTGTAACGGTCAGAGTATCCGCTTTTCGAAAACAACAATTAATGCTAAAATAACCCCAGATTAATCGATTAACAGAATAGAAATAATCGATTAACGTAATCAATTTAATCGATTAAAATAGCTCAGATTACACAAACAGATTCGGTTTCTTGCACAACAATTAACCGAGATTGAAACACATATACAGAGCTAACAAATATATCAGAGTTACAACAGTATAGTATAGAAACAGAATATCGCAATTAAAACAACTATACAAAGTAATCGATTAAAGCAATAAAGAGAGAGAGAAAGAGAAAGAAAAATCCTACAACATGATTTTTATCCTGGTTCGTTTGTGTGTCCACTTGCAAACTACATCCAGGCCTCCCGGCTAATCTGGGAGATTTTTCGTCACTATAATTGAAATAATGTTTTACAAGCAATTCTTCCAATTACAACACTTAGACAATTACTTGAAACTAAAGAACCTTATCCCTTGGTTTGACTCCCTTCCTACCGCCCAAGAAAACCTTTCTTGCGGTGTAGCCCCAGCCAAGAACCTATTCTTTCTATCAAGAACTCTAAGCTAATGAAGATACAACACAATCTCGTTGGTGGTAAGACACCTTGAGATTCCCAAAGTTACAACACTTTTTACAACAAAAACATAGAGTAATCTAAAGCAATTACAATGCTCAAATTAAACAATTAAGACCTTACTCTACAACTCTAACACAAGTCTCATATAACATGATAATGCATTAGAGAAAAACAGATTTTGCAGAATACAAAATCTTCAAAAAAACATCAATGAATGCATGAACATGTGAGATGAAATGATGAGAAATTAAACATGAAATGCCTCTCAATCCTAAAGCATAGAATTCTCTCTTTGTGTTTCAAAAATGTAACTGATTCTGTTTTTCCAAGTTTTCAGTTTCAAAAAAATTTCAAAAACTTATGTTAATCGATTAAAACATGTCTTAATCGATTAACTGCATATTTCCAAGTGTATTTTCAAATTGCAAAACTCAAATACGTTAT
>NC_032013.1:7843706-7899049 GCF_001865875.1 Lupinus angustifolius
AAACTAATCACTA
Organism: Lupinus angustifolius; assembly: GCF_001865875.1. Taxonomy (NCBI): domain Eukaryota; kingdom Viridiplantae; phylum Streptophyta; class Magnoliopsida; order Fabales; family Fabaceae; genus Lupinus; species Lupinus angustifolius. The sequence continues at coordinate 7,843,720 of NC_032013.1, forward strand.
GTCTAAGTCTAATACCAATCTTGAGACTTAAGCACGTTGATTTGTTGATGATCTTCAAGCTCTTATAAACACAAGTTGTCCTCATCAAAACCAAAACATATAGTGAGAAAGCTTTCCAAAGTGCTCCTCTTGACATGCGCACTTTCAAAATCTATATAGAGCGGCCAACCGACCATTTAGTTGTTGGACCTCTTCTACTGAACGAGGGCTTTTCATGTCAATGATTGCTTGATATTTGGAGGGGTTGGCCTCTATTCCCCAACTAATTAGCAAAAACTCGAGGAATTTTCCGGCTTCAACATCGAATGTACATTTCTCCTGAGGTTCAACCTATTTCACTCAAGGTGTTTGATCCAAGGAAAGGTGTGCACCTTTATCATTGATGGAGGTAGTTATGCCAATATGGTTAGTCATAGGTTAGTGTCAAAACAAAACCTTGAGACTGAGCCACATCCCTCTCCATACTGACTATAATGATTAAGTGAGATAGAGGAAATGGTAGTGGATAGGCAAGTCATGGTTCCCTTCTCCATAGGGAAGTATGAGGATGAGGTCTTATATGATGTAGCTCATATGGAGGCTAGCCATATCTTGTTAGGGGGCTATGAGAATTTGATAAGAAGACTAGCCATGATGGTTTCACCAACAAGAGAACTTTCATGTACAAGGGTCGCAAGATGGTGTTAGCCTCGTTATCTCCAAAGCAAGTTAGTGATGACCAAAAGAGGCTAAGGGAAAAATTGGAAGAGGAGAAATAGAAAAGTGAAGCACAATCCAAGGGGTAACCGAGTCCAAGTTTGAGATTTTACATCCCCTAAGGATGGCAATATTTTTTCTACACTTAGCCATTCTTTGCAAGATCATGGCAAGGTTAGAAAGAAAGGTAAGAGTGATGAAAATTTGAGGTCGAGTTCACTCGAAGAGGGAGGGGATAATGTGAACCAACCTGGGCCAAGTTCTTAGTCAAGGGGCAAGAGAGGTCAAAAGGGTCCTATGACTAGGGCCAAAGCCAATATAGGATTCCTCAAGGTCACAAAGGACTCAATTGACCCTAGAGATCACATGGAGGAAGGGCATTTATGTCCTTAGGTATTATATGGTAGTTTGGTTTTATTTTATTACATGAATAAATGAGAATCATTCTCATGGGTAGTCTCATGAGAATAATTAAGGCGTGTGTTGGGCGAGTAATTCAATAGTAGATAAGCTTATTCTAGAAAGGCAAGTAATCAAGTCTCCTTCAAGGCATTCAAGACAAGGCTCATTCAAGAAAGGAAAGTTATCAAGGCACATCCAAGTAGGCATGTGAATCCTTGAGCAATCTCTATCATTTCAATTCAGGTTTGCAAGGATACAAGGCCATCCTTTTCATTCAAGTATCCCACCACCAAGACATAGAATATCATGAGTTAATTCACCAATTAAGAATTTTCCTTTTCAAGACCATTTCCTAAGGAAATCCGTCCAGACAAGTAAGGGATCAAGCACATTCAATCTGCCAATTTCAAATAGTCACATGGCTGAATACTTTAAGGAGATTTCGGCCAAGGCCAAATCAAATCAACCATTAAACTCCTACTAAAAACCATTTAATTACATATTTTAATTAGGATTTCAAATTTCCAATTAGGCCTAGTCAATTCAGAATTTTCCTATTTATGTATTTCTTACATGATGAATGAATCAAGTTGATTTTTGGGTTAAAATATGAGTTGTTTAGTTGAGAGGATTCTCCTAAAAACCAAGGTTGGTTGTGGCCACCCTTATAGTTCTTATCAAGCTTCCTAGCTTGTGGCAAACATCACTTGGCTTATCAAGTATTCCATACTTGTGGCGTCTCACCTTTCATTCTTTTCCATTTCCGTAGTGCTTCACGCACATATCATTCTCTCTCAAATTCCGCCCAAGTCGTGTTCATCATTCATACATTTCATCATCATCATCATACCATTCATTCACCATATTCCCCTATACTATAAGTTCCAACCGTGACCAAAATCCTAAATCAAAAACCCCACACACACACCTTCATCCAAATAGCCACAAATACCTTCCCAAAATCATAAGCCATACATCCCTAAACATACAGTTTCCTAGCCTAAATACTACTCACAAAATGAACCAAACACTAATCAAAACCTTAACCTACAACCTAAACCGAGACCTCACACAATTACAATACACAACTCAACCTAAATTTGGCCTAAAACTTCAATTAACAACAAAACCGAATTTGAGTTTCCAAACTCATAATTTTCAAGTTAAAAACGATCTTAAAACAAAGATAGTCCAAGAGGTTTGCATCAATATTAGGACAATTATGATTAATTTATGATAAAACTATAAGAATCACAATTTAACAATTTTCGTTATTATTGCACACAAAATGTGATTGGATATTATTGAGTTGGACAAAAGTGCAGATATAGAGAGAAATATTTTCATATATGAGCTTAAAAATTGTGTCAAAGATGTTTGTACATAACGAAGTTAGGCCTTCAACAGATTTAGATGAATACAAAATATATGGTCGCAAGTAACTAGGTATTGAAGCTCATTTGCTCGTTAATTGCTGATTTGAGATTGAAGAGATTACATTACATATATGCTTTTATGATGGATGATTGGTCTTGTTTGGATAGGCATGGCTATTTTGTTTGTCATGGTAATTTAAATGACTTATATGATTGATTTGATTGTCTATCTCATGAGCGTAGAAATGTGGTTAAGAAAATTACTGAGACTTATTTGCTTGTAAGTTATTAATTGAAACTAATTGAATCACAAAGTCTAATCATTGGTATAATATGATTAATTTTATTTTGATGGAATGATTGTTTGGTAGTGCTAAATGATGAGAATTAGTTATATGCTACATTTAATTGTTCAATCTTGATTGTTAAATTATTATTATATTGTGATATGAAATTATCATTTTACATTTACATGGCATAGCATATGACTATTTCATATAGAATGAAGAATGAAAAGAAATGTTATATGAAAAGACTAAAAGAAAAGGGGGGAAACGATTTCACTAAGTATTAGCTCAAATGAGGTGCTTTCAAGATGCTTTTGAACTTCACTTTAAAACGAGTCAGCAAGACATAAATTTTGAAAAAGTACTTTTACTTGGATTTAAATGACTTAGTCAAGTTTTATATGATAAAAATAAATGAGAATGAAGAATGATTTGAAAAATCTTACACTTTGAAGCTAAAATACTTGTATAATAAAGTTGTTTCTCAAATATTGTTTTACTTCAAATTACCTTGAAAAGACCCTTAGTTTTCTAAAAGAATGTGAAGCCCCATGTCTTTTATGAATATAATGAGTCATGTCTCTATTACTACTATTATAGTAGCATAATCTATAGGAAGATACGATACTAATAGATTTGTATAGAGAACTAAGAGGGATACCTTCTCTATGTAACTTAGCTGAGGGGACATTATGGGTGAAGATTGATTTGTCAGGAAAGGGTAGCTCCCTGAGGCAACAGAATGCTTTGCAGTAACTACGGTACCTCTAGCACCCCCTTGAAGGTATTATGTTCAAGAAGAAATGATAATTATCTTTGTTGTTCGGTGGATATTTTGATCCTACCGAGTGCAAATTATTTTTCTAATGCGTTACCAATGGTGGGCACGATGTTGTATTCATCCTATTCGCTTCCTAACAACAACAAATAGTTGGTCAGGCTTAATTAGTGTGAGTTTCGTTGTTGTTGATGATGAGTTAGGGGCCTAGTTAGGAGACATTTCTTCATGTACTCATTTAGATAGTTGACATTTATATTAGGATAGACAGTGTAAGTGTTCATATGTTATAACATTAACATTCTATACATGATTACATTTATCTAAGGATCATTATGTGATACCTGTTGTGAGAATTATGTGCCTCATATGTTGTTTTTATTTGTCATATGAGGAAGTGTTCTTCTCCTAATAATATTTTTGGGAGTACGTGGCTTCGTGGAAAATGATTATACCTTCATCCAAAGGAAAGGAAAGACATATTTTATAATTAGGTAGTGCTTCTATCTATGGTGAGTTATAAAACTTAAGTCAATGTTTTATTCTTGTGTTCTCAACCAAGTTGAGAGTTTTATCTTATATATTACAATTCTTTTTGAACGATTTATCATGAAATTTCCTATTATTTTTTAAATTCAAATTTAGTCTCGTGAGGAAAGTACTTTGGAAAATTTTATTTTACATTTTTCAATATGGTTTTACCTTTGCTGTGATTCTTTTCTATATAAATTTATTTATTTATTTTAGTTTCACCCGTGTTACAATATTAGAATTTATAGTAAATAAAATTTTATGGCATTGAATAAAATAATGAGAATTAAATTAAAAGAAAAAATATGAGTTCAATATCTACACATTATTAGAGTAAAGCTTTTCCATCATCAAATCATCATCCATCATCCTTGTGTTATTTTTTTTAATGTTTTTGTAAAGGTCAATGATTATTAACATGTGAATGATTGACAACATATTATCAATTTATAAAAATCTTACATTGTTGATATATATATTAAAAATTTCATTTTAATTGGATTATTTATTAAATTATTAATAAATTCTATTGTAATAGAAAAAAATTCCTCTATTTTTTTGTGGAAAGATTTTAGACTATAACAAATATCAACACATACATCAATTTATCACGTGCTATCAACTTAATCCTGTCATGATGGCAATGTCACTAATTTAGTTATTAATAGATAGAGTAACTTAATAAGAAATTTAATATTTGATAGATTAAATTGTTGATACCATAATTCAAAGTATATAATGAAATGTAAAAAAAAGACATTCGCCAAAATGGTTAATCTTAATTAATAATGAGGATGACACCATTTTTTTTGTCCCATGGTCAAAAATATATATTTTATTCGTGTACTCACATGGTTAATAACACACATATTATATATGCATTCATATGGTTAATAACATACATGTTAGTCCGTATATTTATATGGTTAATAATATGCATATTATCCACACATTCGTATGAGTGAACATGTTCAAATACATAAAGAAAATAAGTGACACTGATGTTGTGAAACTTCTTATTAGAAATGTCACAAAGAAGTCACCAACAAAAAATTGTCATAAATTGTTTGCAATGTTAACACCATTAAGAATCATATATAAAACAATGAACTTCATATTCATTCTTTTCATGCCAAATTTCATATAATTGATAGGACTACTATGCAACCTAATAACTTTATCAAAACTCAACATGACTTTCAATAAGAGGGAGCAAAAGTGTAATACTAAAATATATTGAAACTTAAACAACTTTTAGGAAAGTTGAATAAATGACTTTTTATTGTGTCAAATAACTCAATAAGTGATTTTTTATTAGATTATTGAGTAAATAGTAAAATTATACTTATTCTTTAAAACTTGTTTTATATATGTAGCAAAGAAAACTTGTTTTATATAGTACCAAAAAAACTTGTTTTATATGACGTATGATTATGTAGTATGAGTAGGTACATAGTACTATCACGAAACCTTTTAAGATGAGAAAAGTTAAGGAGGCATATGACAAGTAGTGTGTGTAGGTATATACTAGTACCATGGAACCTTTTTAAGGGAAAAAGATTAAGGAGAAAGTGACATATAACAAGTGATAATGTGAAATTTTTTTATTTTATTATATAATTAATGAATTAGTAACGTGTTTGGTATCCATTAAAAAATTCAAACTAATAGCTTCTTTTATATAAAAAAATGCTTATTCTTTATTTTGTAGATAAAGATAACATGTTCCAAAAATTTGTCTTTATCTCTCAATCCAATTATATTTACTAAGTAATAAAAAAATATATTTTCTATTTACTTAAATATTTCTTTCTAATTGGATTAGGATATAAATGTCACACCCAAACTAAACAACTATTTTTGCATCATGTTTCACTACATTGAATAAAAAAGCTGTTTCCGTATTAAAATAGTAAAAAAAAAACTATGGAAAAAAGCAACAAATAATAATAAAGTGTGGCTACAATAGAGCGGATCAAATCTCGAGCATTGAGACTAAGGCAAAGAAACCACTAACTTACAATGGTTTTGTCCGTATCAAAGAAAACAACTAAAGCCACTATTGTTTTGCTCTAGGTAGGATTGTCATAAATTATACTTGAACTCGGTAGATTTTAGAAATCACCTCTCCATTTTTTATACACACGAAACCCCCCTAATTTTGTACATAATTTTGATTTTTTTAAATTAAAAACAGTGATATGTGTATCAAGTTAAACAAACATGATACTTTGTTGAAACAAATACAAAAAGTATATGAGTCAATACATTTTCATTATTTTTGTTCTTTCCAATATAATATAAGAGTGATTTAAACAATATCTCTTATAATTATTAATGCGTCATATAACAAACAAAAAATAATGAAAAATGACTCATATACTATTTGAATTTGTCTCCACAATATATCATATTTTGTTTAACTTATCATCATTTTTGTTTAACTTAATTATACTTATCATCATTTTTGTTTAATGATTTTAATGATCACATTTATTTCTCATGGAAAGGTAGTCAGTATAATGTTTGTATAAAAATCAGAGTTTTTTGTAGATATAAAAAATTGTTGAGTGGTTTGTATAATTTCACAAAAACTTAGAGATATAAAAAATTGATGAGTACTTTTAGATGTAATGGTTTTTTATACTAATTTTAGTTATTTAAGAATATAAGAGAGTCTTACACTATTAAATCAATGACTGTTCATACCTTTAATTGTATTGTGTTAATGAAGATCAGTTGTCCCCAAATTTTATCCCCAGTCCCATCTAATTAGATTCTAACATTTATTAAAAAATTTAAATAGTGTTAAGAAAATTTATATTACATATTATTTATATTATTTTTTATTATGCGTCGAAATATGATTTGATGAGAAAGGATTGGGCGATACAATTTTAGGATGCTAATCTTCATTTGTATTGTGATAAATGATAATAACATTTTATCTTAATGCAATTTTTTTTTTTTAACTTAGCTCCAGTATTGTTTCTAACTTGGTGCTGTTCCGGTACTAAGGGCAAACGCAAATAACTTCCATCCTTTTTCCTTCCATTTTTAGTTTAATTTTTCTTTATTAAGGCTCTTCCACTTCCACCAAAAGATCACTCTAACGTCTAATAAGCCAAGTTGGCTGCAGAAGCTTCACAGAAACAACACGCTTTACATATTTGTCTCATTCAGTTAATCTATTAATGCACATTTAGGTAGGTAGAATGTATTTTGTATTTTGTTTTAACTAGTTTCCTTTTTAGAGAGGCGCGTAGATAAAACAAAACCACCTTTTTCTTATTTGTTTACAAATCTTTTCTCCTCAAAACACAAACACTATTGATTATTTGCGTTAGTTCCCATCCATCAGCGATGCTTCAAGCCTTTAAATCGCAAGCGAAATTCTGATTCAGTAACGAGTTGAGAATTCAGATTCTTCGGTAGTGGTAAGTAGTTCTTTCTGCCATCGGGTTTCTTTTCTCCCTTAAGATATCATCATATATCTATTTGCTATCACCAAATGGATCACCTTCATCAACGTTGATTTTCTAATTGTACTGTAGAAATTTAGCAATTAATCACTCTTTTATGTCTGAAATTTGTTAAAGTTAACTTAATTCCATTGATTTGATTCTTAGACAGAACACAAGGACTAGACTCTCAAAAGCTTGATGGATTTTGTCTATTTTATTTGCTATGTTCACATGCCTTTGTGACGGCATATTCATTTTTAAAAATACTGAAATTTGTCTCTATAATCTATACTCCATGTTCCTACCATTTAAATATTTCAATTTGGAAGCTTATATGAAACCTCTATTTTCCGAGTTCAGGAATTAGTGATTTCTATGATATTTTCATTTAAGATTTTATTTCAAAGTAGTGACACTTATCTCTTTGGCTTATAGTCAATAGTTTTAAATTGCGATTGTGGTCGCTATTATGGTTATCGTTGTGGTTATTGTGAATGCAGTTATTAATGACAGTTGCTACGTAGATTGGGACAATTGTAGTGTGAATTATTCTGTGATTAAAAAAATATTTTTAAATTCAATGCGGCATAATACAAGCATTGCAGCCCAATGCGCCCACATCATTGTAATTCTTTGTCACACTACAATTACGATATGATGCAATGTTATTGTTGCATTAGGTGATGAGTTCCATAATTTGAATCATTGTTATTCTTTGAATTTAGCAATATAAAAGTATTTGCTCCTTATCTCTTTGATTTATATCTGCAATTTTGAAGCAGATATAAAACTTAAGGAATTAGTGATTGCTACAATTCAGCATTTAATCAAGGGTATACGTGATGACGAAACATCAAGGTAACGTAATAACCATGAAGGAGACACTTTATGCCCAACAGAAACTTCTGCACAATCTATACAGCGAATTAGAGCAAGAAAGAGAAGCCTCAGCTATTGCAGCAAATGAAACACTGGACATGATACTTCGTTTGCAAGGAGAGATGGCTTTGTTAAAGATGGAAGCAACTCAATATAAGAGAATGGCAGAGGAGAAGATAGACCATGCTGAGGCCACTATTGAAGTTTTTCAGGAGGTTATGCACCAGATGGAAATGGAAATCGCGTTTCTCGAATTTCAAGTCCAAGCTTATAAGCATAAAATTCTGAGCTTGGGGTGTGATCTCAACACCAATGAGTTCAATAGAAGTGATCAAAGAAATGGAGAAAATGGTCGAAGTAACACTGTTAGAAGGATACATTCACTGCCCCCAAAGAGGGAAAGATCATCAAGTCCAGTTGTAGATGTGAATCCTAAGATAATTGAGGAGAGCACTTACAAAGAAGTAATCTTGAACTTGACAAGAAAGCCAGTGGAATTTGATTGTTGTACCCCTGATTCATACTGGGACCAAATAAAAATGTTAGATGAAAAAGTGGAAGTGATTTCAGATCGTACTGAAGGAGAAAAGAGTGTAATCTTGAGTAGTAGAAGATGGAAGTCATGTTCAACATTATCAAATACAACCAAAAACATAACATGTGACCAGATAGTAGGACCATATACTAATTCATATGAAGTTAGTCATGGTGAAGAAGATACACAAGATATAAAAGAAGTTGGTAATCCTCCTTGTTCGCCGAATGTCTATGACATATTTGAAGTCCCGCAAACTACTGAGAAGCATAAACTCAGTGAATATGAGAAGGAAAGACATGAGAAATGGAATCATGATGCAGACAAGCAAAAGGGTATGCTAAGAATAAATAGTGAAATTAAAAGACATAGTCCTAATGATATGATGACCATCATTGACCAGAAAAAAGAAGGGCTGGCTGTGAACTACAATGCTAAAGCTGAATTTCAAAAGCTGCATCAGAGAATTGAGTGGCTGGAGAGGGAGATGATTAGTACAAGGAATGAGGTTATCCATGAAGGGAATGGTGAAGACCAGTTCAGGATGTTGAAGGACATACAAATTCAACTCACATTAATAAAGTCAGAGATGAGAGGCAGGAAAACCAAAAAAGCCACCCTTAAGGATGATAAGCCTTTGGCTCTTCTCCAAGAGGTACATATACACTTTTGGTTGTGCATGAATATTTTATTTAACTCTCGTTGGTTCTAGTTATCATTGAGTATTATTTTACATGTGATGATAAGAGTGTGATATGGAACTGACTTTTGATGAAATTTTGGATTCTTTTGGCTCTTACTGAGTGCTGATCTTTGAAATATGAATTAATGTTATCAAATTTCTATGAACAGGCAATGTTGCATTTTTGGTTTTGATCAAGAAGTAACTATGGAATGACCACCTCATGCAAAGCAATCAACATGCTGCCTCATAAGATGTACATTGTTTTGTTTACACAGAGGATTATGTTGTGTACAGGAAGGCAGAATAGATATTATGATTTGAATTTAGTTACTTAAAAATGTAAACCTTCCCATAGTACCATATCATCTTATACATTAGACACTATTATGAAGTTGGTTTGAAATTATTGCAGGTATAAATATGGATTCTCGTGTCTTCTTTTCCCTGAGATTGAGATGTGAATTTGTGATAGACATGCTTAGCAATAGATTGAACAGATTTTTGTCGTATAAAATTAATAATATTTAGATTGTTCCTATGTGGCATGAGTACTTCTACCTGTGTTGGTATGTAATGAGGTACGGGTACTTATGGATACTAAATTCATGTAAATTGTTTTATAATTGTGAGTTTTTTTTGCTCTAAATTTGTGACTTTTCTCATTTTTGTTCTCCCTATCATATTACTAAATAAGAGTTATATAATTAGTCTTTCATCTTCACATTTTAGTCGATTTTGGATCTAAACCTCTCTTCTTAAGCCTTTCATTTTATGTGATGGGTTTGACTTTGATCATTTGTATCTAATTATATTGGTATATATACCTTAGATTTTAAAAAATTGTCATATAAGTTACATGTATCCATACCCATAATCACGCAAAATAGTAAGATGCATTATTCATACAACATACTCTGAACTCAATATTTAAGTAAATGTTGATTAGGAAAGGGAAGAGGGTGGGTGGGGTTTATGCTTACCAACCTCGAATCCGAAATCCAAAACTCGAACTTGAACCCAAATTAAGTGTGATTGAAAATAATGATATCATTCCCGAACCCGTCGGATTTCAGGTAACCTGAAACCGATCGGAACCTGTCTGAAACATGCATTTCTATGCAATATTGTAATTTTATGTATTTTATATGTAATATTGTTATTTTATATATATTTATTGGGTTTGGGACGTGTTCGGGGTAGGGTATCAACTATACGAATCTCGAACCCGAAAGTTGAACTCAGGTTAAACCTGAACCCGAACCCAATCACATTGTGTTTTCGTCATTAAATTTAATTGTCATCCCTAATGTTGAACCTCATATCTAGTATGCGACAGGTATTGGGTAATACTCATGTTTGTGTAACATGGAGTGTTGCTTATACTATATTGGAGTAGAATTTGCATACAAATAAATTAGTGTGCTCTAGTCCATGATTTTCAGTTATAAATTTTAGGTTACACATGATTCAAGTAAAGTTTATGATGGAAGATTATTTTCATTAAACTTATTGTCTATAAACTAAATGTCTTATTTCTATTTTATGATCGAAAAAAATCATAAATAAGAAAATTATGCAAAGTAATAGTCATGTCTGTTCATGAAAGAGATTAGGCATTTTACCAACAACATGTGCGAAGTATGGAATGTAAAGATTGTTGAGTATAGAGATAAACCAATTTTAACTATGTTGGAGGAGTTAAGATGCTACATGATGAGGAGAATGGGACAAGAAAAGCTAGCCATGAGGAATTGGAAAGGCAAGTTGCTACCTGTCCAACAAAGAAGATTAGAGAAAATCTAAGTGGAAAGTTGTAAATGGACTCCAACATGGACTAGAGATATTGACAGTTAAACATATTAGGTAAAACATAGGTCAACCAAGTTGGGGGTAAGTTTGACAAACCAAACTTGCACTTGTAAAAAATGATAACTCACTAGTTTGCCTTGTGAACATGTTGTGGCAACAATTGCTTTCAATAATGATAGTCCTGAAGACTATGTACATGATTGACTAACTATGAGTTCTTTTAATCTAACCTATTCATATGTCATTAACCCAGTTATTAGTGATGAATTTTGGGTTAGCACAAATCAGAATCCCAAACTTATTCCACCAAAGCTGAAAAGGCCAATTGGTAGGCCTAAGAAACATAGATAGAGAGACTTAAATTTAGAATTTGCAACTAGTAGTTCACTAAATTGCAAAGGTCATGGAAGACAACTTGACCAAAATGTAATCAACAAGGACATTATGGTAAAACTTGCAAGGGTCCAGGTATGCCAAGAAAGAAGGGTAAGAAACATGAAACAGGGGTCCCTGAAAACATGAAACAGGGGTCCCTGAAAACATGCAACAACCTAAATTACTTCAAACTCAAGTAGTCTATACTACTTTATGCTATCTATAGTGTTATTTATATTGTTATCTATAATATATGCTAAATTTATGTATACTGGTTTAGGAGAGTCATGTTATTTCATCTAGAACTGCAACTGGAATTCTAACTCATGTCAGATGTCCAACAATGTTGGTAAGAACATCTTCTTGGACATTTAATTACATTGTCATTTTTTAAGCTAAAATAGTATGTATATACATTTTGTTTCAGTTTAAGGATGCCAACACAATGGAGTCACCTCAAGTCCAACAATTAGCAGCTAATCCAACCTCAAGTACATTGGAACCACCTCAATCTGTCCAAGAGAATCAGGTCCAAGCTCAAGTGAAACCAAGAAAACAACCTTCAAGGTTCAAGCCACCAAGAACTAATTCAAAGAATGATAAGAAGAGATGATGGGCAGTTTATAGTTATGTATTGTTTTGATCTTTTTATTGCAATGCACTTGTGGACAAGATGCTAAGTATGTTTTTATAGTCATGAAGTGTTTTGATGTTTTTTTTGTAATGCACTTGTTGACAAGATGACAATATGCACTTATTATTCGGATGCTAAGTATTTTATAATACTAAGAAGTGACTATTACATTGCAATAGAGCCATTTTGTGTTGCTATTTTGTACTGCATTCACTATTAAATGCAATAGCCATAGTTTAGTGGCTATTGATGTTTTTAACTTATATTTTGTTCATTTTGTGGTAAAACAGAGCCATAGAGAATTAAAAGACTAACATATAACATACTTGGTCATTCCATTCATAATACAGAACTTACATAACTTGCATAAACCATAATTTCATTTCATTGATAATACAAAACTTATATAACAGAACCATAACTTCATTACATAACAGAATCATAACCAAAACTTACATAACTTCATTTCATTGATACTACAACTACTTCATCATTTGAAAATACAAATAGAAAACCACTAACAACACATAACATGCTAAATATAGCTGGTACAACTACAACTTTTCTGAACCATATGACATATTCTTTCATGATCATTTGAATTTCTTTTAGATTAGCTTGCAAATCATCCATATTTATAGCATGATCAATCCTATTTTCTTCCTTCATGACTTGATTTCTTTCCCAATCTTCAACCCACATAAAAACCTTCACACAATATTTGTTTCCTTCCTGTAGAAGAAACAAAACTATTTCATAAATGGAAAATAACAACAATCATAACTTCATTTAAAATGGAAAATAAAAACAAAAACAGTGCCAACCTTAAAATACGGACATCTATAGAACTGTTTCTTTGGGTTCTTCATAGTCTTTGAAATGTATACAACAACAACCCTTTTGCAATGGCATAATGGAGGAGGAAATCTTCTATCTACAGAGCTCACATCACCGTACCTTGGTTGAGAGGTGTACCATGAGTTGACATCAACATAGTTTTTCATGTCATATGCAAGAGGATGACAAAATTAGGTTGTTAGAGTTTATGGTGTGCGAAATTGGGGTCAATTTCACATTTTGTCAACCCTAGGTGTTTTAAGGAAGAAGATGGAACTAAACGACGTCATTTTGCTTCTTAATTTTTATTCGAAATTTTTCTATGCAAAATGATGTCGTTTTGGTTAATGTATTAAAAAAAATTCATTTAAAATTAAAGTTTTAAAAAATATTTAAAAATATAATTTGAACAAAAACGATGTCGTTTTCTACGGGAAAAAAATAAAAAGAATCGGGTTTATAACATGGCAAGTTCTACATGTAAGACCATCTACCATAGTACAAATCACCATTTAACGTGCCACACCATGCTAAGTGTCATGTTATGAATAAAATATATATAATTGTGGGCACTTATTGTTTAGTTATGATGAAATCCTTTTACAACTCTAAAGAATCTAGTGTAATTATTTTTTACTTAGGAAACTTACATATGTTGTGTCATTTGCAAGGCAATGAGGTTGAAGAAGCTGAAAATTGAAGGAGATTTGTGAAAAAGATAGCATTGGTATCTCGCCCAAGCTAGAGGACCTTGCTCAAGTTAAAAAAGAGACCACATTTTCTGTCTCATTCTCGACCAAGCGAGATTACCTACTCAAACGAGAAAGAAAGGTTCAAAACTCTGAATTTCTCGCCTAAGCCATAGTTGTCGCTCAAGCTAGAAGAGTTTCTTAATGCTGAAATTTGCTCTCGCGCTCGAGCGAGAATCTCTAGCTTGAGCGGGAGGCAAAAATTCTAAATTAGATATAGGCGGTTACACGAATTTGAGGGGGTTCCAATCAGTTTCAAGGCACTTTCTTCATACTTTCTAGAGAGAGAAACAAGAGGAGAAGGAGAGAAGTCGTGAGAATGACTTTAGATCTAGACTTTCTTGTATTTTACATCATTCTAGTGTTGTAATGCATAGGATGAGGGCTAATTCTCTGTATGTTGGAATTGAAATGTAATCTTCTAACTATTGTATTCTTGTATTCAATTCCAAAAAATATTTTGATGTTTGTTTTGGAAAGTTTATCCTTTGCTAGATTCTTAATTTCTAGATTCTTGATCTTGGATCCAAGTTTAACTGGAAAGTTAAAAATGGAATCGAATCTGAATAATCTTTCTTGATTCATCATTGATCTAGAAATAGACAATGATGTATGAATTGCTTTTACATTGGATTTAATGCTAGATAATTGATCAAATATCTAAGGAATTGGTGTTTGAGGAATTATCTAAGAATTTTGTAATCAAGGAATCGATACAGATGATTCGAAGAAAATGTTGCATCAAGATCAATAACTTCACAAATTTACTTGACCTGAGTTACTTGACCTGAGTAATAGGTTATAGGGTCTGAGTTTACTTGAACTGAATAATAGATTACTAGGACTGAATAACATGTTACCAAACTAAGTAACGTGTTACCCTGCACTTTAAACACAAAGTATCCGATTACTTAATGAGAGTAACCAATTACTCATTTAGATAGAATGATTGGGTAATCAATTACCTAGTAGAGTAATCATTTACTGAGAGTTATTACACCAAATTTTCAAATCCAAACTAAAAAGCTTTTACCCAAAACAAATGAGTTTCATTATAATGCACTTTGATGAGTATGAAATTATGCTACATTTGCATTTAACTTGTATTTTAGGACATAATTAGGACGTTATGATTTTTTTAGCTTTTATCTCTCTTTGTTTGGGTTGAGCAGGTACTTTTGGCTATGTTGTGCAGATTCGATGGAATGAAGCCAAAATGAGTAGAGATGTTGTACAAGAAGATGAAATTCAATATTGAGGCCAAAAGAATTCGTTAGAGGTGGCAAAATTATCCACAATCCATTCAAATTCATCCAAATTAAATTCATCCAAATCCATATGTTAGGGCTAATGGATTTAAATGGATATAATCCAATGGATAGTGTTGATAACGGATGGATTCAAATCCATTTATTATATCCAATGGTTATTCATGGGTATATCCATTTGGATAGATACCCAATCCATCCAAAAAATAAAACATAAATATTTTTTCCTTAAAGCAACATGCAAACCCAACTTTGTTATGCATACCCAACATGCAAAAAATATAAACTAATGTTATGAATATCGTACCAGTCATAAAACCAGTTAGAGTACTGATATAGTGATATGGTGATTCAACTAGCGATTCACTAATAACACCGCATACAGCTGAAGTTAGATATACATATATTTTATACTAATATTAATGTTGAAAAATAAATAAAAAAACAATTAATATTTTTATTTATACTAGTGGTTAAAAATATATATTGTAGACCATATTTTAGTTGTATAATATAAAAAATATAGTATTGTGTATTTGATCATCCATACAAGTATTTTGGTAAAACTAAATCATTTTCATTAAAGTAATAATTTTAAATAAAAACAGTCGATATGACTGGTATGGTTCAATTGAAAATCGTCCGATATGATCAGTTTTTAACGATATAATTGCTTGGCTGGTATAAATGTTAGATTCACAAGTTGAACCGGCCGGAACGAATCGGTTTGGATATCGGTGATATAAACTACCTTTTTTCTAGCAAAAAGAATTCCTTCAATATTATTATCTTTTTTATGAAAACATTCTTTCAAAAAGTCTCAATAAGGATTGGTATACCATTTTTGTGTCATGGTTGAGCACGAGAAAAAATGCATGATTGCACAATATAGTATCTTTGACCTCACCTACATTGTTGTCTCTCATAGCTTTCACATGTAAATTTAAATACTAAGATTTTAAAAATTGTTTTAAAAAAAACTTTTTAAAATGTTTTAAAAATTGTTTTAAAAAAAACTTTTTAAAATGTTTAAAAAAAACACTTTTTAAAAATGTTTTTAAAAATACTTTATTAACTAATAATTTTTAAAAGGATTTTTTTCCTTCAAAAAATGAATTAGTTCAAATATAAAAAAAAATGGATTAGATATCCATCTATCCAATCCATTAAAATGAATATATGGATAGAATGAATGGATTGGAATCCATTGGATATGAATGGATTGGAATCTATTGGATATGAATGGATTGGAATCCATTGGATATGAATGGATTGGAATCCATTGGATATGAATGGATTGGAATCCATTGGATATGAATGAATTGAATAATTTAGAAATGTGATTTTATGGATTGGTGGACGGCTTTCCATCTATCCATTATGATCCAAATCCATCTAATTGCCACCCTTAGAAGTCATAGATGTTATATTATATTCCTATTTTTTGATTTGTTTTGTTGGGCTTAACCCAATATTTTGTAATTATGATAAATGGGGGTTCTCCATCAAGGATTGAACATACTTTACATTACAATTCTCTAATTTAGAGTTTGGTATTCTCTTCTCCATCATGAGTGAGTAATTCTCTTTGTTTCTAGGATTGGGACTATGCCCTTTTATATCCAATAAACATTTGTTCTTACTTCTATTTCATTGAGTATTGTAATTTGAATAATTAAACATAGTTTCATTCATGTGAGTTGTCTGACCAACAAATTACACATCTTAGATACATTGGGGAAGGATCGAGCCAACTATTTAATCATTCAGTTATTCAAACTAGAATCCTAATTTACGAGAGTAGTCTTAGAATTATCGGGGATTTATGGAATTCGCCTTGGGTTTCTACGAAGTGATTGGATAGAAAGATCTAAGTAAAGGATTCGATTGATAATCGTACCACGAGAGTAGGTGCGACTTCAATTGAGTACATGTGTCAGAGCTCCAGAGTGACTGACACATATCAAAGAGCAATTCACCCTCACAACTTAAAGTTTATGAAAAAGAGCAAAACAAGGATTGCGAGTGTAAAAGTGGTAATCCATATCCAGGGAACTCTTCCTAAATTAGATTTTGATCATTTTTACTATTTTCATAATTATTTTTGCCAATTGCTCTAAATTCACTTTTAATTCATCTTTGAGCTAAGTATAAATTAAGTGATATAATTAAAGGAATTTTCTAGTCCTCGTGGGATCGATATTTTATTACTTAACGACATAATCGTGCACTTGCGATTTGCCCTATCATGCTTTTGGCATCGCTGCCAGGGACTATGTCACATTTTCTTTTATTCTCAATTAATTCATTACTTTTCTCTTGTGTATTACGCGTTTTCCTTTTTCTTGGTACCTCAGCAGGTTGTCCATTTGGTTTATGCAAAGTTCGAATTATTACTCAGAGCCAAAAAAGGACTTTCTGTAGAAGAAGAAGGAAACAAAGAGAAAGAGCAAGAGAAAGACGTGCATGTGTATAAATAATGGTTGATTGATATGAAAAACCACTTCGCGGCTACGTAACCCCTAATGCTCGTAGTTCACTTCTTGCAATAATCTTCCCAGCTATTGAGGCAAAGAACTTTTCTTTGCTATTTGCTCTAATCCAAATGGTGATGCAAAACCAATTTGGAGGAAGAGCTCATGAAGATCTGAATGCTCATATTGATTAGTTCTTGGAATTCTGTGAGACTGTAAGGATCCGTGGGACTTCTAAAGATGTCATTCGTCTCTGTATGTTTCCATATTCTCTTAGAGACAGAGCTAAGACATGGCTAAGGAATCAAAATGCTGAAATTAAAGCACCATGGCAAACTTCGGAGGAGGCTTTTCTCAACAAATACTTTCCTCCTTCCAAAATTGTGCACTATATGTACCTCATCCAAAACATCAGTTAAAAAGATGGGGATTCAATTGTTGAGGCCTGAGAAAGATTAAATGAGTTGACTGAAGCTTGCCATCATCATGGTATTCCACCTTAGATGTTGGTTCAGAACTTCTACCGTGGGTTAGACTTTCCGTCACAATAATTGTTGGAGTCTTCAGCAGGTGGTGCCTTCATGTGCAAAGAATTGATGTTGCTTCAAAGATCATAGAGAATATTGTTTCCATTCATCACCAATGGGCAAATTGGAGGAGACGTCATCCAAGGAGAGACTCTAGTGCAAAAAATTCAGTAAATCAAATGGAAAATGTAATTTCCACACTAGAGAACGTTTCTCAAAGGTTTGGAAAGCTGGAAAAATATCATGCTAATGCTATTGGGTCTACTACAACATGTGAGAGGTATAGAGAAAAAAGGTACGAATGGTCTGAATGCAAACAATTAACTAAACCTATACATGGAGCTTGGGCCAATGAACAACCTCAATCATGCAATTACTATGACAACAAGGAGAGGAGCGAACATTAATTCAACCCACCATATAGGCAGAACAATCCCAACCTTTCTAGAGGAGCAACAAAATTTTTAATCATCAACATCAGAATGAACAAGGTAATATGAAACCTACAACACAGTTTCCATATGTATAATCTTCTCCTATTGACCACACTCTTACAACAATAATGAAATATCAGGAAAAATTACTTGTTAACCTTAATAATTTGAAGAGGATCAAATCACGATTAATAAAAATGTTTCAAATATGTTAAATGATTTGAATTTTAAGATAGAAAATTTGTCCATCAATGAAAAAATGTTGAAATACAAATTGCCCAATAAGCTAGCAAACTTTAATAGGCAAACAAGAATGCTTCCAAGACATCCAAAGAAAAATCTAAATAATGAATATTGTAAGGCTATCTGATTAAGGAGTGGGAATGAACTCAATGATGTTCCTCGAATTGAGAATGATACACTAGTGGAAGAGAAACATACTAAGACACAACTTCCTGAAGGGGAACAAAATTTTGAAAATGTGTCTAAGTATATAGCTCCACCACCATATGTACCACCAATTTGTTTTCTCTAGAGATTTGCGAAGGCAAAATTGGAAAAGAAATATGTGAAATTCTAAGATATTCTTAAGAAATTATATATCAATTTTCCATTCACTAAGGTATTGCAGGAGATGCATGCATACATGAAATATCTTTAGGATATTCTATCAAAAAGAGAATACTAGAGGATTATGAAACATTTACTCTACTTGAGGAGTGTAGCGCTTAAATTTAAAATAAATTGCCTCCAAAACTAAAAGATTCTGGTTGTTTCTCTATCATATGCTTAATTGGTAACACTAATTTTGACTGTGATTTATGTGACTTGGGAGAAGTGTGAGCCTCATCCCCTAATCTATGTATAAAAGATTGGACGTGGATGAACTAAAACCCACTACTATATCACTTCAATTAGCGGTTAAGTCAGTTAAATTCCCTATAGGCATCTTGGAGGATGTTCCTATCAAAGTACGAAAATTTTACATTCCAACATATTTTGTAATACTAGAGATGGAAGAAGAAGATGCACAAATTCCAATAATACTAGGTATACCATTTTTGGCTACCTCTGGTACTATAATTGACATTAAAAATGGAAAATTTTCTCTAAGCATAAGGGATGAAAAGATTGAATTTGATATTGCTAAATCTATTAAACAACCTTCTTTTGAGGACTCATGTTCCAGGGTTGATATATTGAACCAAGTAGTAAAAGCAGAAGTGCCTAAAGTGAAATATGAGGATCTATTGGAGAGAAGCATGTTGGTAGGTGAAACTTTGAATTTTGACGAGGAAGGGTCCGAGGGTAGTGAATCTATGAATGCAAGCTCGCCACTCCCATACAATTCGTATGAGGAGAGCTTGAGGGTCATACTTAAATCTGATAATTGGGAGAATGGGAAAGCACCTAAAGCGAAAGTAAAAACACTACCTTCATTCTCGAGTATGAGTTCATGGGATCCTACGTGATGTGCAAGGATCAACTGTCAAGCTAATAACGTTAAACGAGCACTTCGTGAGAGGCAACCCACGCTGAAGGTGCATTTTTCTAGTTCATTAATTTTAGTGTTTTAGTGTCAGCTTTAGAGCATCCCTAAGATCGGAGCCTTGGTAGGGGATGTATATAGTGTCGGCCACAAAAAAAATCATAAACTCTAAAAAAAAGATTACATAGAAAAGGGCTAACACGAGAATGCCTATTAGCTGTCCCATTCTAATAGGATATTTGCATCTAGTTCATCTAGGATATATGGGCTATTTGGGACCTTTTTCTCTTCTTTTGCAGGTACTTCCACTACACCCAATAAAGTCGACCACTTATAATTGACACATGAGTTAAGGACACTTCCTACCTAACCCGTGAGTTTTCTTTTTCTATCTCTTATTGTTTAGAATTTTACGTTGGAGACAATCTAAATTTCTAAGCTTGAGGGGTTTTGCATTTACATAGTTCATTCATGTCATGCATACCATATAGATTTTAATTTTTTTGGTTGAATATTCATATTATCATGCATTAGCATATGTTTCATATCTCATCTAACCTCTACTTTGTTCTATGTGTTATCTGTCTACTTTAAATGAAAAAGTATTCATGAATGATGATTGCTGATCTATGACCCCATTAAAAAAACGTGTGATAGAATAATAGCATGAAAGACATTAAATTTGACAATTATGAACTAAATCTAGCTTAGTAAAAGTCTTTGCTTCATAACTATTGCTGAATGTACCAAATGTGAAAAATTTGGGCAAAAAACAATAAGAGTTCTGATTTGAAATGACTATTACATAAAAACCATTCTTCTTTCATGAGTGCAGAATTTTCTATGATTGTACACTCTAGAACTTGATTTGTAATTGTTTCAAGATTGAAGTCTGTTTATGTGAATTCAAATGATAGAGGCAATTATGACTTTTTCTTTTGACCTTCAATCGTTTTCTATAAACATTGAAAAATCATTAGTTGCTCACTCTTGAGCCTGAACTTTAATGATTTATCATAGCTACTCAAATGAGGGTTTAGGGTAATTTGTGATGTTTCGTTGAAGCAATAAGAAAAACAAAAAGGCCATGTGTAGTGAATGAAACCATAAAAAGGTGAAAAACAAAAAAATTATCATCTCTCTTTTAGAAAATATTATGAATGAATAAAATATGAAAAAAATAAATAATACAAAGTATACTAAAAGAGAAAAAATTTAAAAAGTATGTTATAAAGAGAAGTGTTGATCGAAAAAGGATCATATGATAAAGTTAGGTCTATTAAGATAACTCAGTGCTTCAATAAACACTTGTTCTTACTTTTATTTCATTGAGTGTTGTGATTTGAATCATTAAACTGAGTTTTATTCGTGTGATTTGAATATTTAAACTGAGTTTTATTCGTGTGATTTGTCTGACCAACAAATTACACCTCTTAGATACATTGGAGAAGGACTGAGAGGTGAACCCAATTATCCAATCATTCAGTTACTCAAACTAGAATCCTAATTCACGAGAGTAGTCTTAGAATTCTCGAGGGTTTATGTAATTCACCTTGAGTAACTACAAAGCGATTGGATAGAAAGATCTAAGTAAAAGATTCGATTGATAACCATACCACGAGAGTAGGTACAACTTCAATTGAGTACACATGTCGGAGCTTGAGAGATGATAACACATATCAAAGAGAAATTCACCCTCACAACTTAAAGTTCATGGAAATGAGCAAAACAAGGATTTATGAGTGTAAAGGTGGTAACCGTTATCTTGGAAACTCTTCCTAAATTAGATTTCATTCCTTTTTAGTATTTTCATAATTATTCTTGTCAAATGCTCTAAATTCACTTTTAATTCATCTTTGAGTTAAGTATAAATTAATTGTTATAATTAAAGGAATTTTCTAGTCCTCATGGAATCGATATTTTATTACTTGATGACATAATTATGCACTTGCGATTTGCCCTATCATACTTCTACCTCTACTTAGGGGTATGATGGCTGGTTAGAAGCCTATTTAAAGGCACTAAGACTCCCTAATCGCTCAGAACTTTCACACTAATCTTTCATACAATTCTCACACCTTGTTCATCAACATTGAGTTAAACTTTCGAAATTTTTCTGAAATTGTTGTCAAGTGTTTTTCTATGTTTTCATATACTAAAACACACGAGGATTATGTGTTATTCATAGTGAAATACTATAAGGTTTTCAAGTTTATAATTGTCATATCATCTAAGAAATCATTGCCCTTGTTGTATTCTTCATTCTTTGTAAAGTTGTTGTGAACTTTTCACCATTGGATGTGGTGGAAAAGGGAAGAGTGAAACTTATAAGATGTGTTCTTCTAAGTGGTGACATTATTGTAAGTGTCTATTGTACTCATAATCTCGTAGTGAGATTTGTAATTAAAACTCATGAAATTAGTAAAATCTCTTGTGTGACAAAAGGACTAGACGTAGCCTTCAAATTGATAAGATGGTGAACCAATATAAAAACTGGTGTATCTCTATTTCTTCTCTACTCTCCACTCTTAATTTTCTGCAACATTATTTCTCTACACTAAACTCTTATATCTTTAAGTTGCGAAAAATCATTGATTGTGTAGAAAACTAATTTACCTCTTCTTAGTTTTTCATCTTATATTTACAATTATGATTATCTACAAACATAACTTCTACAAGAATGTAATGTGGTATTTTTTCCTTTTATGAATGAGCTTGAATGACTTCAAAAGAATGTTCCAACAATATTCATAAGTGTCCATTTAGAGTAAAGATTTAATGCATTGGGTTCATTGGAACTTAATACCGAGAAGAAATTAATTGCTTGAATTCGTTATACTTGTGAAGAAGATCTTGTACCTGACATTGACATGATTTTGATTAAGACAACAAGATGACCAAAAAGAAGAAAAAGGGAAGAAGAAATAGAAGTCCAAACTTCAAAGATTCTAGATTATATAAGTCTTCTAAGTTAAGTACTTCTATCCTTAATCTTTTATATATACTTAGACGCAATTCTTAAAGTAAAAATCATTTTTAAAATCAATTGGAAACTTAGAATAAAAAGAAATTAATTTTCAATATGCTAAGTAAGGGGTTATTTGACCTGAGTAATAGGTTATTGCAGCAAAGTAATATGTTACTTGAACTGTGTGACACTGAGTAATAGGTTAGTGGGATTGAGTAACATGTTACCAAACTGAGTAATTAGTTACACAACAAAAACAACATAGAGTAGCGATTACTCTAAGGAGTAACCGATTACTTAATTAGACAAAATATTTGGGTAATCGATTATTGCTTGTTGTAATCAGTTACAAAGAATTGTTACACTAGATTTTCAAATCCAAACTGAACAACTTTCATTCAAAATGAATGGGTTTCATTCCAAACATCTTGTACATTTGTAATATGGTATAATGGCTGGTTGAAAGTCTACTTAAAGACATTAAGACTCTCATTCCGATATAGACTTGAACATATAACTTTAATACAATATTTCTAAACCATTTTCTGCACTTTGTTCTTGCAACTAGAGTTTTTAACTTTAAGATTTTTTTGAAGTTGCAACCAATTGCTTTTCTCTGAGTTTTCATACTTAAAAACACTAAGAGTATTGTGTACTATCTATATAGAAAGATACTAAGAATTGCAAGCAATAAGCATTGTTATATCTTGTAAGGCAATCCAAGCCCTAATTAAATTCTTCATTCATCTTGTGTAATCTTATCACCATAGGGCGTGGTGGAAAAGGGATGAGTGTTACTTAGAAGACATTTTCTTCTAAGTGTGTGAGATATTAATGAGTGTGTAATATACTTGTAATCTCGGAGAGAGATTTGTAATTGCAACTTAGAATATCAGTGGAAAAATCTCTTGTGTTGTAAGAGTACTGAACGTAGCCTTTGGTAGATAAGAATGTGAACTAGTATAAAATTGTGGGTGTATCTCTTCTCTTCTCCCTACTCTCTTTATTTTTACATTTTGTACTTGATTAAAGTTCTGCAACATTCCAGTGCAACATACTCAAACATTTATAGTAGAAAATTTTGATCATGTTTAGAAAACTAATTTATTCTCCCTCTTAGTTTGCCATCTTAATCTTACAATATCTTGTACCATGTACAATTTCAAACTAATTATTTTGGATTCATTGTTCCAATCTCTTCTTTTATGATGTATCCATGTCTTCTCTTGATCATAACTTCAAACATTTAATAAAATAACATACACTTTCTTAAATGTTCTAATTATTATTTTGTGTGTTGATTCGTCTACAGCTGATTGACGAACAAAACATTTCATATTTATAAGAATATGAAGTTGTGTTACCAAGACACATAATATCTTATAGTTGAATCATTAAGTAGTCACAATGAACCCAAATGAAATTTATTTAAGTTCAAATGATTGAACGAGTAGAACACATATAAGATTAAAGTTAATAAAGTTATAGTCATTGGACATCGAGGTCATTTGATGTAATTGTCTCTAGAGGTGATAATTCGTTTAGACGAACTTAGTCACTGAATGTGCTTGACTTAATATCAAATCAGACATATAATAAAATATAAGGTATTAGACACATTAAGAAAAACTTCTTTTCATATAAAATGCAATTAAGCATGAGTTACATTAACATATTATGATTCTCAAATGCAATATTTTGTTTTCTACGAAAATATCATGAAAGACAAGTAATTAATAGGTTGGTTGCACTAACAATATTTCTCACTTGAAAATACAAACTATTGTGGTTTCAACACCTATTATAGTTCAATTTCAAAACCCTCCTTTTTGTATCTTCTGTTTTTTGAGCAATATGATTTTTTATTGAAAACTTGAAATGGACGGTCCCATAGTTATCAAAGTTGTGTTATAATAGCTGGTTCAATCAAAAAACTGATTCACCAATTAATACTAGTCAATACTAAAAATACTGGTCAATATTACTCAATAATTGTTTGTAACATAATTAATCACTGAGTAATTTTATTAATTAAATTATATGTTGTAAATAATAATATTTATACTCCTCATATCATGAGATAAATTATTTTCCCCACTAGTAAAAGTGTTACATGTGTATTGTTTTGTTTAAGTTTAGAAATATTTTTGCAAAAAACAATTAAATAAGACAATGTCATAATTATAGTGGTAGGAGGATATAACTTATATCATTACACCATAAAATACTTTATTCTCTTATAATAATATATATAACTTAACTGATATAGTTTAATTAGTAAACCACCAATTATTTTACTAGTATTATGATCGATAAGATAACTTTTTTGGTATTACCAAAGATATCTCCTCATCATTTTGGGTAAGAAATTAATCTCATTCGAGGTACGTTGCTGCCCCTCCATACAAGTGTCGCTCCCATGAATCGAACCTGACATTTTGGCATTCTTAGATCTAGCGATACCTTACACCACTTGACCAACATATTGATGATGATCGATAAGATAATTGATACAATATTAAGGAGAACATATCTATTGTCTCAATAAATGTAATTAAATATTTTTCTGACCAATCATAGGGATATGACAAATATAGTTATAAAATAGAAGATGTACTCCCAATATTAATAACGAGTAAGACTCCTCCCATTACTGGAGAGGACAATTAGACTTTTTAGTGTATTTTTAAGGGTAAAAATATAATAACAATGTAAATTAAGGAGATAAAAATGTCACTATATTTTAATTTTTCTATATATTTTTAACTATATAACCTCTCTAGTAAGGGAGAGGAGTCTAGCTCATTAATAACACCTATGCCCCTACTCGGTTCGCTCATGCGTCCGGTTGGCTTTCTTAAATTTGTTTTTTAAAGCAAATCTTTGCTCTTCATGAAGGCACTTCACATTCCCAAAACCCTGATCTCATACATACCTCTCCTTCCTCCACAATCCTAAAAAGCAGGAAGTGCCATTTGCTTTTGAAATTTCGTGTTGCACAAAAGTGCTTCCACAATGTCGAAAAGGAAGCTCTGCATGACCCTCTCCAATTTTCTGAGGCGCACAACTTCAATTCCCCAAAATTCTACCTTAAACTTTTCTTCTCCTCAGATTAAACTTTCACCATCACCCTTTGAAACCCAAATTCCCAATTTTCATAAACCCACGTTCCATTATAATTCTCTTGGGTTTCTCAGATTTTCCGGGGAAAGAAGTTGGTGCTCAAAATCTGCAGAGAAACTGCAAAGTAGTAGTAGGTGTTGGAATTGTGATGCTTTTCCTACTGCATCTGAATCGGCAGCACCATTCCTGTTCTGTGAGTCATGCCAATGTATTCAACCGGTGGATTATTCTATTGACTATTTCCAGATATTTGGCTTGTAAGTTTTTTGGGGATTTTAATTTTATTGTTTTTGTTTTCGAATTGCTCTGAAACTTCTGACCTTTATAACATTCCATGTCTTTTCACCTTGACTTGTTATTGGTTACTGATATAGCTGATAAAAATGTTAAGTTTGTAACTTACAAGGTTATTGTTGATTCTGTATGTTTTAAGGCACGTATAGATTTTAGTAGTAATTGAAGCTTGATAATTAATAAGTATTACAACAATAACCATAGTCCACCTAGTGGAGTCGAATACATGGGTCGAACGATATCATAATGCCCTAATATAAATCATGCCTATTCACATAGCATATTATGATATCTAAATATTTCCTAATCATTCCCCATGGCTTTACTTAGTCTCTCATTGCCTCTAGAAATTGGATTAACCTTCGGTTGATATACTCTCCATACTTGGGCTTTTAACGTCTCATTCACATATCCCCAAGAGGTGGGATCCTAACATATTTTCAATAATTATTAAGTATTACCAAATTGGTTTTGTTTTTTTAGTTCCCTCAGAGATTCTCGCTTGCTTCAATTTCAAACAACGATAAAACCTGTATGCTTTTATGTTTACATCTACCCTTCCCATATCCCACTAAGTGGGATCCTCCTACATTGAGCTGTCCTTTTATGTGTCCATAACTCATAATTGTGCCTTCTAGATTTATTCAGAGTATTTCTGGTCCTGTTAGTTATTAGTTTTCTGTTCTTTTTGTTTTGTTTTGTTTTTTATTTTATTTTATTTTTTATAAGAAGAAAATAGAAGTCTATTGATTTTTTTGTCTCATAGGTTTGATATATAAGTTGAGATATAAAACAGGGAGAAGAAGTATGATATAGAAGATAAGAATTTGGAGGGTAAGTATAAAGATTGGCAAAAGAAACTGCATCCTGATTTAGTACATTCAAAATCTCAGGTTTGTCTGATGGGATATCCTTTTTTTTCCCCATATTCTTGTCTTCTTTTAATTTTTGCATGGAGGGAAATGGGTAGTGAAGCTGAATGTGTTTCAGAATAAGGTAACATATTTTTGTTTTTTTGAACTCTTTCAATTGTTTAGAAAGAAAGAGATTTTGCTGCTGAACAATCTGCAAGGGTGATCGATGCATACCGTACACTTAGAACGCCTTTGTCAAGAGGGATTTATATGGTAAGAATACTCCTATCTTTAGATCTGAAAATGATGATGCTTCATTACAGTGGAAGAAAAATCTTGGTTTAATTCAAAATTCCCGAAAGTACAATTGTGATATAAATTTGCCAATAAATATTTTTCATTTGATGTTAGGAACAAATAAATTAATTATACCATCAATAAGCTTTTCATCAATTGTTTCTTGTGCAATGTTATGAAGTAATGTTATCCACTTTTTTTCCTTCAGCTGAAACTTGATGGAGTAGAAGTTGATGAGGAAAAGACCATTTCGGATCCAGATTTACTAGCTGAGGTAATTTGACAGAGCCTGATATGTTTTCTACGTGCAGTTTTTTGAACTTATTTCTTTAGCAAACAAAAACTCAGTTAACAAAGTACTTCGAAAAATGAGTGGAGAGTTTATTTCTTGGAAGCTTGAATAGTGTATCATTCTCAAGTTTTCATCTCAAGATATTTTAGTCTTTATCTTCCATAGAGACAAATGAAAATATCTAAAGGAAAATTCATGACAATATCTAGTTCTGCGCTGTAAATTGGAAGGTGGACATTTTTTATGGCTCCTGACTGCTATTAATGAGAGCTGTAAAATGACAAAATGCTGGATTTTTTAATTTATCAAAATCTCATTTAGGAAAATTTGGACATTATATTCATTTAGGACCGGACATTGTCAGTTTCCACAATACTAATTTACCTTTTATAATGTAAAATCATTATGTGAAATTCAAATATCAAAGCAAGGGGTATGTTGAATGGAAATGAAAGTGCCATTTTCTCAAAGAAAAAGAACTTCCCTCTCTTAGTTATTCGTGTTCATACCCTCAGTCATTCTTTACTCTCTTCTCAAATAAATATGCTTCCTTTCCATAAGTTAAGCTGGACTCTGAAACTAGTTTTGTAAGGTTCATACTAGTGAACACATATTATATACTCTTTTATCAGATCTTTCTCTTTTCTGAAAAAGGAAAATCTACCTTCCAATCCCATTCTGTTGCTCAATTTTATGCAGATTATGGAAATCAGGGAAGAAGTTGAAGAAGCAACTAACTCTGAGACTTTGAATTACATCCTCTCTCAGGTAGGATGGACTCTGTACACTTAAATTTGCAAGAAAGAATTGCTAAATGGAATTGGAATTTTGATTACTTTGATGTTGTTGCTTCATATCATTCTGACGTCTATATGCTATTCAGATGCAGGAGAAAATGAAAAATTGGTCTACTACCTTTGCTGATGCTTTTCAAAGCCAGAACTTTGAAGAAGCAAAAACTTCAATTCAGAGAATGACTTACTATAGTCGTGTAATGGAAGAAGTTGTAAAGAAGCTTTGACATCAATAGGTAATGTATTCATTTACTTTTGCTTGATTACTTAGGCTACTCCTGCTAGAGATGAAAGTACGAAACCTGAAAAAGAACGATTGAAGCAATAGTGAAGAGGGACTTGTACATCTCCAAAGTAACCTAAGTAGGAAAAATGATAATGGTTGCCACTTTTATGTCATTAAAATTTTACCTTTTTTGCTGATTGAGCTTAAATAAACAATGATCAAGTCTTAATCTCACTAGGTGGGGTCCTCATTTCCATGATCGAGCTAAAGAAAGTGAGACGAAAAGAGGAGTTAAAACATAAAAACAACTGTTAGTGCTTAAAACAAGCTAGACCCTCCTACCTTTCAACATTATTAAAATTTTAAGAAGAAAGTGTTATGGTAGTTTTATAATTGTGCAAGAGTAAGAACATAGCATTCATTGTCTGATAATAACTGGATTTTAGGGATTAAAAGAAGTAGAATTAGGTGAAGAAGAATGAAGTTCAAGATCAGAATTGATCTTGAGTGAATTCTTTATTAACAAGCTTTAGAAATTCAATAGAGAAAGTATTATACTTTGAAGAAGAAAACTCC
This sequence comes from Lupinus angustifolius, assembly GCF_001865875.1. Taxonomy (NCBI): domain Eukaryota; kingdom Viridiplantae; phylum Streptophyta; class Magnoliopsida; order Fabales; family Fabaceae; genus Lupinus; species Lupinus angustifolius. Next base: position 7,873,373 of record NC_032013.1, read on the forward strand.
TAGAATAACTGATTTTTGAAACAGTTATTCTTCCCTCCAATTCTTACTTTCTAAAAAGATAACCACCCAACTACCGAAGCATTCTATTTATAGCACCCTAAACCCAACTAACTTTAACTACCCTGAACAAAAGAATAATAACAATCACCCCCCTTTACATTCTTTCTCCTAACATACATTTTAATAGGGAGTTTATACCCATTCCTAACAATACTCCCCTCTAAAAGAACTAACTTGTCCTCAAGTGGAAAAGAAGGAAACTTCTCCTGGAGCACAACATCCAACTCCCATGAATTATTGCAAGCAACCAAATTAGTCCACTTAACCAACACCTCAATCTGACCCTGTTGAGTCTCCCTGCTATCAACTATGTCTTCTGGTTCCACCTCTAGTTCATATTCTTCACTGAGTAAAGTAGGGAGAGGCTGAGGAGCTTGATTGGATTTCAGACCCTGCTTGAGCAAAGATACATGAAAGACTAGGTGAATCTTAACATTCTCAGGGAGGTTTAGCTTATAAGCCACAAGACCAATTCTTGTCATCACTTGATATGGTCCATAATACTTGGCTGCTAGTTTAGAAAAAGGCCTAGAAGCTAAGGACTTGAGCTTGCAAGGCTGGGTCTTGATATAAACCCAATCCCCCTCTTTGAATTCCACCTTCCTCCTATGTTTGTCAGCCTGTCTCTTCATCTGGTCTTGGGCTTTTAACAAATTTTGTCTGAATTCTCCTAAAATCAAATCTGTCTGCTGAACCAACTGATTGATGTCTTCCACTTTAGATGGAAACTCTCTAGCTTTAATCAACATTGGTGGATCCCTACCATACAAGGCCTTGAATGGTGTCATCCTAGTGGAACTGTGATAAGTAGAGTTGTACGAACATTCAGCCCAAGCCGACCCACTATCTAGGCCTAGGTCCTACAAAACACATCAAATATCCCTTCAAACACCTATTCACTACCTCTGTTTGACCATCAGTTTGTGGGTGATAGGCAGTGCTGAGCTTCAACTGAGTTCCAGCTAGCCTAAACAACTCTTTCCAAAACTGGATCCCTATCAGAGACTATAGAGGAGAGGAATCCATGCAATTTAACCACCTCATTTACAAACAGAGCAGCTACCTCCTTGGTAGAAAAAGGATGACCCAAAGCATAGAAATGGGCATACTTAGTCAACCTATCCACCACTACTAGTATGGTATCCTCTCATACCTGAGTAGGAATTGGCAAAGGTTGCAATAGTCCACCCGGGGTAAGGGTGGAGTGCTTGTTCCTCTGGCATACATCACATTTTCCACAAACCTCTTAATGTCTTTCTTCATCCCCAACCAAAAAACACAACTAACTATCCTCTTGTAGGTTCTGACAAAAACCTAAATGACCTCCCATGGGACTTTCATGACATGCCTTCAATATGGTGAGGATTCTGTTGGAGTCTCTGGCAATGGTCAATCTCCCCTTGTTCAATAACAACACACCCTTAAATTCAAACCCTTCATGGCTGCCTGGCTTTATAATCAAATCTTGGATCACTTGTTGCCACTTGGGATCCTGAGTGACTTCCTTGGTCCAATCCTCCTTTTCAGTAATTGAGACTAAAGAAATGACTGCATACATTTCTCTCCGAGATAAGGCATCAGCTACAAAATTCTCCCTTCCTGGTTTGAATTGGATCTCAAAGTCCGTTCCAATCAACTTCACAGTCCACTTGAATTGTTCTTCTGTGAAGAGTCTCTCATCAGTGATGAACTTGAGGCTTCTTTGATCAGTCCTAATTACAAAATGCCTTCCAAGTAGGTAGTGCCTCCACCTCTGCACTGTTGGGTACTAGTGAGGTAAGATTACACTTAGAGGGGGGTGAATATGTTTAGCGGATCACTAATCCCGCTTTTCCGATATTTGTGCAGAATACAAAACTACTGCAGTTAATCAATTATCAACAAGTTAATCGATTAAGGACATTTCAATTAATCGATTACAATCAACACGTTAATCGATTATACTGGTTATTCTTTTGAAAAACAGTTTTCTTGCTTTGCAAAACAGTGATGAATCTAGATCTTTATTAACACTATTGATTCGTGATTATCAACAAATTAATAACAATTAACACTTAATCACAGAATGCAATTTCAACACAGAAAACAGTAAAGACTGAATCTTAAAGAGATAGGGAAAGTGAAGATTGTGCTCGAAGATTTTATCCTAGTTCGTTTGCGGGTCCACTTGCAAACTAAATCCAGGCCTCCCGATTGATCTGAGAGATTTTTCTTCACTATTAGAAATGTAATTTAGTTACAAACACACTTCCAATATCCCTAGACAGAAACTTCCTTCTTGAAACCATTGAACCACCAAGCTCGGTTTGACCTCTATCTACGCATACTTGGATACCACACCGTTCACACAATCTTGCCCTAACAGACACTCTTTGCTCGAATCAAGACTCCCTGTCTTGCGAAAATCCCTAATTCTTAACTTGTGATGATACCATACACCACGAGAATTATCCTCAACTTTACTGAATTTTGCCGAGTTACTTTGCACACAAGATTGTACGGATAACAACAATTAAATCGGCTCTTCTACAATCCTCGACAGAATGATCTCACAAACAGCCCTAAGAACTAAATGTACAAATCATGCAAGATATTTCAAATGAATGAAACGTGTAAGTACAATGAAAAGAACTCTCTTTCTTTTTTCTCTTTTCTCTCTTTTCACTCAAAAAGATTTGCAAGAAAAACTTCAAAGAATCAACACATTAGCTTTGAAAAGTTTAGCACCATAAATCTTTGTTTTTCTTCTCTCAATAATTTTTCGATCTCACAATGATCCTCAATGATAACTCTATGAAAGTGTGAAAAACATTGCTTTAAAACTGATTTTGATTCTGTTGCAAAATAGCAGAATTAACTCATAACTGACACAACAAGTATTAATCGATTAAATTGTCATGTTAGTCGATTAACGGGTTTTTGAAAACAGATTTTCAATTATGGCTTAATTGATTAAAAGATTACTTAATCGATTAATAAATCGAAATCCTGGGAGGTTAGCTACTGTAACTCAATTTAATCGATTATGACTTTCCTTAATCAATTAAGGATTTCACTAGGACTTAATCGATTACAAACTGGGTTAATCGATTAAAATCGTTAAAATTGGTTTTTCAATTTTAAATGGTAAACACCCTATACGATGAATGATCATGCAATCATGATTTTAGAAATGATTAAACCTTTATGCATAAAAATCATGTATGCTAAATGCAAATGCATGAGTGTTAATTATCATATATTTATATGTTGATGTTATGCCTCATTTTATGTGATTTTTATTTTAGACTCTTTGTGAGACACTTCCATCTTGGATTTATCTACCCTAAGACTCAATACTAGGCAATCATCTTAGGACTCTAGAATGTAAAAAGCAATTCTATGACAATGACCTTGAGTTCTTGGTATGTTGTTTGTTGAGATGTCTAAGTCTTCAAGCTTTCATGTAAGATCTTCTCTTTATCAAAACTTCGTAGGTCGGTTATGATGACATCCTTTGACTATTTGCCATTTCAATCTCCCCTTTTTGATGATGACAAACATTGAAACAATTCCTTGTTTGATGACTTGAAGCTGGACTGAATTCCTTGTTTGCATAGAGTTGAATCAAAATGCGCTGCTCCCCCTCACTTTTTTCTCTCCCTCAAACCATGTAAGAGGTAATGCTAGGATAGCAACATGATTACTTTGCGGAAGTTCATTTCAACCTGCAAAACAGCTCAAACAACACCTTTTCCCCTTTTGGCATGATCAAAAAGCTATGACGATTATGATAATAAAAGCCAAAAATAAGGAAAGATATACAATTTACTGGTCTTAATCGATTAATTAATCAAGGATAACCGATTAAGCAGCTTAAAAAATAATTGGACATGTGCACAGAGTTTAGGTTTAATCGATTATAATATGGAGTTAATCGATTATTTAGTAATAAAAACAGATTATGGCAGAATTGATTGCGAGATTTATCTAGTTGTGTAAATTCAACAAGAAATCCATAGGATGATCATAGATAATGATGTAGCAATATTCAGAATATATCAATCATTTAACATAAGATATGCACATTAGATAACATCAAAGGATAACGCAATAATTTGCAAACATAATCCAAATTAACATCAAAGTTTTACAACATATAAAAGTAAGTGCAATAAACGAGTACAAATTGTTCAAAATAGAAAGTACATCAAAATACAACCATAACATAAGCAACACCAAAATACAATCACCAAAACATAATAACCATACACCCTAGACACACACTAGACATTCCTATCTAGGCTAATTTTGTGTAGGTGGTGATGGAGATGAGCCACAGGTAGCACGCACTATGAAAATGATACGTTCTAGGTCCTCGAAAAGCCTCTGCTACTGCTGCTGAAATTCAGCGGCCACAGAATCCCTCATACTCTGAAAATGTCCAATCTATACGCGCATTGAGGCGTTGTTCCATTGCATCCAAGTGAGCAAGCCCAAATGATGGTTCTTGAGGTTCAACAAATGCCTCGGCAGGTGGTTGCTCAGGAATGAACTCATTGGGATTTGCCGCATTATCTTCAGGTGGTATATCCTCATTCACTCTGGCAGTATGGTCTTCTTGATATTTCCATTCATTACCAAATTTATAGATGTCCATTTTGTGAATCAGGTTATCATCAACAAGATGCTCTTGGGAGTTAGTCATGATAGTGTCCACATGAGTGGTGTCAATCTCATAATAATCAATGATACGAGAGATGAATATCCCATAGGGGAGCAATCTTGATGAAGATGAAGCTATGTTGAGCATTAAGCCATTCTACATCCGCATACCGAATGTAGGTTTTCTTACGACCTTGAAACTTAGTCAATCTAGCCTCTTGAAGAATGGAGAGTAGTAAGGGTCTCCGCGACTCTTTCATCCTCCTTGAGTCGAGGAAGAGTCTTTTTCTCCGTGTCTAACAAGTTTTACAGTGTGCTTCACTCTCATGCTCCTTGGTTTACTCATCTTGCAGGTATAATAGTGATTTAATCGATTTTTTGAATTTGAGGTTTAGGGTTTCTAAAGAGGGGAAACCGTGAAATACGGATTGGGTAGAGATTTAAGGTTTTAGAGAGATGAAACTATAAAGTAGGAACCAAATTTGCTAATAAACTCTTGAGGAACACTCAATTTTGGGAAAAGATCTGGAAGGGGGAAGCAAAGAGGATTAGGGTTCTAAGTGAGAAATGACCTAGAAACGTCACTTTAATATGATATAGCACTGCCGTTAATCGATTATCTGCGGTAGCTTAATCGATTAACCAACATAATGATTTTCAAAATTGAAATTTTGGAGCCCAAGTAATCGATTGAGTTTAGGCGTTAATTGATTAATCAGAAGATAATTTTCAGATTTTCAAAAAATTGAGCCCAGGTAATCGATTAAAATTTGTGTTAATCGATTACTTTGCGAGATTAAAATTTATTTTGGCTTCTGTAACTCAAATTAATCGATTAAGGCACAGAACAATCGATTATTGACAGCACTTATCACAAATTTCAGTACAGTTTATATATATCTAGAGTATGAGTAGAGTTCTATTGTTAAGATACAAACCTAAAGGATTTTGATACACTAAGAGAGCCTAAAACATTCATGAAGATAATCTAAACAAGGAAACATGCATTCATAACATGTATCATTCGTAAGCCTATAACAAATATCAAGCAAATGCACATAATAACTCTAGGCAAGTTAGTTTAGATATTTTTCATCAAGTATGCCAAGTTCTCTGCGTAAGACAAAAATGTATCCTGCGTAAGGGGCTTGGTGAAAATATCAACTAATTGCTTCGAGTTTCGACAAATTCAAGCATGCAGCCACCTTTTTGTACATGATCTCTTAAAAAGTGATGTCGAATCTCTATATGCTTAGTTCTAGAATGCATAATTGAGTTTTTCGATAGATTTATGGCACTAGTATCATCGCATTTTATAGGAATTTTAACTAGTTTTAAGTCAAAGTCTGATAGTTGCTGCTTCATCCATAGAATCAGAGCGCAACACATGCCTACGACAATATATTCTGACAAAGCAACACAAACTTGCTTCTTACTATGCCATGATACTAGGGAGCTCCCCAAAAGGTGGCAAGTCCCGCTAGTACTCTTCCGGTCTAACTTGCATCCCACAAAGTCAGAATCAGAAAACTCCAAGAATAATTGATTCCCGAATCAGTTATTCTTCCCTCCAATTCTTACTTTCCAAAAAGATAACCACCCAACTACCAAAATATTCTATTTATAGCACCCTAAGCCCAACTAACTTTAACTACCCTGATCAACAGAATAATAACAATCACCCCCTTTTACATTCTTTCTCCTAACATATATATTTTTGATAGGGGGTTTATACCCATTCCTAACATTGTCATTCCTACAACATGCAGTTGTGGAGTTGTGGTTATCCCTCTATCATTTTTATTCTTATCTCATTTGTGATTCTAACAACATGCTTCGAAGCACAGTCTTAGTTTATTCTTGTGTGTGTATATATGTTCTTTTTCGAAATTAGTGACTTACCTTCATTTTCTATCTGTCAAGTGCGTATACAAGCACATGTTGTTGCCCTTGCTCTGCCAAATCAAGGATGTATTAAGTGTAGGATAATATGTTTGTGATAGAAACTGGATCAATTAAAGAGAAATTAACACAAATAAAAAAGTAGTTTTATTGATGAATTCTCAACAGGCAATTGGGTACCCTAGCAAAGAAGATTAATTCTCCAGGAATATTCCAGAGTCCCTGGTCTCTCCTCTCACTAATCTCCCAGTTTCTAACTAACTTCCCTCCTTCTCTCTTACTCCTATTTATATCTTCTACTCTCAACTAACACTTAGTTAGGGCCCTAACAGAATCAGCTGCTGTCCCATTCCCTTTCTTCTCTTGTACACGTATATGATAGGAGGTCTAACAGTTTGGTCCAAAACTCTACCACAAAATTGTAAAATGTCTCACTTTGTTGTGCTATAGTTATATGAAGACCTACTTATTGCATAACCAGGATATCATTTCTGTAGTACTCCTGCCAGCTGAGCTGCAATGCTTTCTCAATAAAATGTATCTCTCTATCAACTACTGATGATTCATGGTTTTAAGTTGTAGTTATGGCTGCAGCGGCGTTGCATTTATTGCAATTTCGGTAAATTGTTGGAAAATGCAACTTATACAACTACAACTGTGACTGCAGTGCAGTTGTGGAGGCTCCAAAACCATAATATTGGACCGCAAATGCCATTGATATATTCTTTCCTTAGTTTACTTACCTCGTAAATGGGATACGATAGTCGTTTTTACTAACCAAAAATATTTGTAGCCCCTACTTGTAGGGTTGCCTCTAATTCCTTTATTTCATATTATTATTGATTTTATTAGTGTAGGCTTTCAAATACGGGGCTATTCCTTTTGGAGCAAATAATAGATCAGTATGAAACATTTGAACGAGACACCTCTCCCATTGAAGTAGCCTATCATTTCTCAATGGACTCAATGAACATGGGGCCCCATACATTTCGTCATGACATCATAAGCACGATCATCCTTCAGATCATCTGCATGAAACTAAGAACACTGTTTTATTCCTGGATATAGTTATTGTGTAGTGTTTTTCTCAACCAAGATTTGAAGTCTATGGGAAATTTGCTACACTTGTTTTTAATTTTAATAAAGGTGTTTGTGGAACTAAATACTTGATCAAGCTTAAATAAAAAGCTTACAGTCGTAGTTGAACTCGACTTGTTTAAATGAGCCTAGCCCCAGCACTATAGACTCGTCATTAAGGCACGTGTAAACTCAACATTAAAAGCACGCGTATAGTTCGGATGTGTATATCACTTTTTTCTCATCAAGAAGAAATGAACATTTTAATGCAATAAATCTCGTATGGAATTTATTTAATGAATTATTACTTATTTGTGTAGTAAATTATGATATATGAATACAAAATTTTACTTTATTTGTAATTTTATTACAACTTCTAGGCTAGTATAAGGATGCTTTTTTGGTCATATGCGAAACTAAACAGCAAACAAGAAAAATTGCTCAACGGGTATGGACAATGTCAGCCAGCACCATCAGACTGCAACCAGGCGGAGAGTCCCCAACCAATCCCTGAATTGGCACAATCCTTTAGACAAGAGGCCTGTAACACCGTGGGCTTCACGAAGAGAATGAGACAGATGCACATGCTAATTTCCGTGGATCAGGCTGGTATAAAGAATTAAAGATGTTTGATAAATATTAAGTTAACATTATTAAAAGTAATTCATGAGAAATTTGGTAAAGAAAAAATAGTCAACTTTCAAATGATCAATAAGCCAAGTACAATCCTCATTTTTAAAAACACGTTGAATGAAAATAAGAAATAAACTAGAATAGCATTCTGTCTTAATATCCCTTTGGATTTGCAACCAAAACTCCTATTATGGCAGACTTCATTCAGAATTCCAAATGCATAATACCTACAATTATGAACTGTTTGATTCCTGATATTTCAAACAGAATATCCAAGATTCTCATCTCTAACAGTCAGGATAAAATTGTTTGGCAAGGAACCTTGGATGGTTAGTTGTCCTTAAAAGCTACTTACATTCATATCTCTTGTTCAGAAAACCAGTAACGTTGGGGCAAAATCATATGGTCAAATGCCATTCCTCCTTCCAAATCATTCACTACTTGGAGAATGCCTACCGATGATAATATTAAAAAAAGGTTGAGTGTTAGGTATCAATGAACAGAACACACCTAGAAGGGGTTGAATAGGTGTCGCGGTTACCAATTACCACTTTTTGCGCCAAAGACCTATTCCGGAAAAAGCCCCAGTTAATCGATTAACACTTTGTCTTAATCGATTAACTCACAGAAAACAGCAAGTTGCGAAGTGGCTAGCTCAACCACTCACCGATAATCAGATACAGATAAAATCAATATTCTTGAACAAAATTAAATTTCAATATATCAAAGTTACAATATCCAAATTATCAGCTAAAATTAGGCAAAAATTACAACTTGAAAAATAAAGAGATTAAGGATAGAAAAAGCCTACAACAAGGAATTTTATCCTGGTTCGTTTGCGGGCCCACTTGTAAATTACATCCATGCATCATCTTCTGATCTCGAGACATTTTCTTCACTAATATTGAAACGAATGTATTTTTTCATGCATACTTCCAATACACAAACTTAGATGCTCCCTTCTTGAATCCAAGAACCCAATTTCTTGGTTTGACTCAGCTAATCGCCTAAGAAAACCTTTCTTACGATCTAGCCCCAACCAAGAAAATGTTCTAAACTCAAGACCTCTAAGTCTTGGTGAAGACTCATTGAGTCTCTTTGGTGGTACGACACCAAGAGACGACTTCCCTTATTACAACACAAAAAGAGTACAAAATTAGAGTATTATCAAGCACAATGCAGCTCAAAATATCACAATTAAAACTCAGCTAAAAACCCTATACAAGACTCACAAGTAAGCATGAATATGTATGAGTTAATCGATGTGCGAAAACAGAGAATTTCTATCCCAGAATTCTTCTAAAGAAATGCAAGAATCATGCAAAAGAAGATAGCAAATGTTAACACATTAATCACATGCAATTAGATCACATTTAAACCCTAAACATGATACTATCTCTCACTATCTCACAATACATTTCTCTCTGCCTAAAATGACACAAATGAGCACAAAAAATATGCAACTAGCAATTCTAAAAATGAATGAGTGATCTCTTAATGCAAGACCTAAAAACACAATTTATATAGAAATCCTTTATGATACCCACTTAATCGATTAAGTGACCTTTTAATCGATTAATGTGCTGTTGAGAATAACTGTTTTCAAGTATTCAGTTATCTATTAAAACTGAATTCACGTTAATCGGTTAACTCCTTCCTTAATCGATTAATTGACATTTTTTCAGCTAAATGATAAAATGGTAAACTACCTATATGTTATGCTTATTAACTATACATGTTTTACCAATATATTATATGCCTAAGATGCACAGATACCATGTATAATTAATGCATGAACATATAATAATCTAGATGGCATGTCTCATGTAAATGATTTGATTATTTTTAAGACTTGTGAGAATTGCACCTAGGTTTACATAACCTAGACTCAATATCTAGGACACACATCTAAGACTCTAAAAGTGACTAATGTAAGAACCTAGTCTAGATATGAGATCCTTGAGTCCATGACATATTGATTTGTTGAGTCATCTTCAAGCTTTCGATGAATCCTTATCTTCAACAAAACATAGGCAATTTAATAGTGCAACACTTTCATACTTTACATTTTTATATATTGTAGGTTCTATTCTAGATGAGTTCAGTACGATACAAAAATAATACATGCGGAAGAATTTAAGAAAAAAGAAGAATTTAAAAATTTCATATTATCATCCTCTCCCCCTGCTCTAATACCATAATTAGGTAGAATTGGTTTCTAAATATACATGCAATCTTTTGAGTTTATAAATAAAGTATATATCATATCATAAGTTGAGGTGTCAACCATATATTGACTAGATCTTAGATAGAACTTTGTCCTCTTTCATGGAGAAGTCATACTGGTATATAGACCTTTTCCCTTTAATTTATTAGAGCATAACATTTTTTCATTTCGGAGAGTAACTCAATTTACACTTAATTTAAGTTATACTGGTTACATTTGATTTCAATCATTCATTTTCTTAAATTTAATGGACCAAATGAGTGAAACTTAAAAATTATTTAAGATTTCTCTTTTTCTCTCTCATCATTTGTTTCACTCACTCATTTGGTCTTGGTCTGTTAGATTTAAGAAAATGAATGATTGAGACAGAATGTAACTAGTGTTACTTAACTTGGGTGTAAACAGATCCCTCTTTATATATATATATATATATATATATGTGTGAAGTACATAGTTGAAGAAAAAGTTCAGAATTGTAAATATTATAATTTATTGGTATAAAGTAATATTGATTACTTCATAACCTTTTTGTATATGATTTCAATATTTTTGAAAATAATATATTAACCAGTGGACCAGGAGTGTTCCCTTGCATGTTTATCAAAACTCAACTATGGAACATCGTAAACTTGAATGTATCCAAACAATATCCATTTAATACTTTTTATGTGAAAATATTTAAACATATATAAATGACTTCAATGAAAATTTGTGAACAAAAAATTCCACTACAACATTTTCATGAGCTATATCCAAATAAACACTTTTTTCTTCAACATAATTTAGGCATATTACAAAAAGTTAACATTCTTTTCATAAGAAAACAAAGATAAAATGAAAAAGTAAAGCCATGCTGGTCATGTTCGTCAGAAAGATTTCCATGGGATTATGTTTACAACCGTGTAAGCTACCTTAGGAATAGGAGGTCACTAATTCAAATCAAGGAGTCCTTTTCCTTGGATGCTATCTTCTGATTTCATCAAGTGAGAGTCTCATATATCAGGTCACCTTATTGTAGCCTTCTACTAGGAAAGCGATCATTCACGAGCAACACAAATGATTTGCTTACCAATGTTCTTGCCATAAAAAAGCCCAGTGAAAGCAGCTGGAGCACTTTCCAAGCCTTCATTCATGTCTTCAATATACAAAATCTTTCCTTGCTTGTAGTTACTTGCAACATGTTCCAAAAATTGAGGGTATAAGTGCAAGTAATCACTTTGCAAAAAGCCCTGCATTTTGATGCGCCTTGTGATGAGGTTGAGTAAGTTATGAATCCCTTTAGGAGAAGATAGGTTTTGTTGAGACACCATCCCACAAACAGCAATCCTCCCATGAATGTTCATGTTAAGGAGTGCAGCATCAAGCATGTCCCCACCCACATTATCGAAGTAGATGTCAATACCTTGTGGGAAATACCTGCCATTGAGACATGAAAAAATGATGTCATAAGGTAAGTTTTTAGTACACTTTTTAAAACAGGACATAGGGAATTTCAGTGTATTTTATAAATAAACAGAAAAACATACAAAAATTAGAAAGGAAAACATTTTGGTTTCACTAAAAGAGGTGGAACGCCAACAAGGCGCTGGTCTAATGTTGTAAGGTCTTGCCAGATCCCCAGAAAGACCAAAGGTCAAGGTTCGGTTCATGTCAGCGATACTTGTTGGAGGGACAACAATACACCCCAAAATGGATTAGTTCCTTACCCATAGGGTGGGAATACTCTTGGTAGTACAAAAAAAAGAGGTGGAACCAAGGAGAAAGAACAGAAAACATGTAATTTCATCATGTTTTGTCACCAAACACTATCTAAGTTTCAATGGTGGATGTCATGAAGGATAACAAGTGAGAAATTAATTCTCAAACAATATTCTTGAAGAAAAAATCATTTCACTTTCAATAGACTTAGTAATTCAAGGTTATATCAGGTTGTGACATACCTTTTTAGAGCTGCATCCAAGTCCGATTCTTCCTTGTAGTTAAAAGCTTCATCAAATCCAAGCTTATTCTTTAGAATTTCAACCTAACATGACAGATTTAATAAGCATCCACGTCTGTCTATAACACAAAATAATATTTTTGTCCATAACACAATAAATAATTAGTGGAACTAACCTTTTCCTTTGAGCCAGCACTTCCAACCACATAGCAGCCATGCAATTTAGCAAGTTGGCCTACAAGCTGACCTACAGCACCTGATGCTGCTGATACAAAAACATATTCTCCTTTGCATGGGGAGCAGACCTCATAAAATCCTGCATAAGCGGTAAAACCTGGCATTCCTGTAAAATTGAAAGGTATGTGATAGGTTAATTATTTACGGAAGTTTGTCAAATGGATCACAAGTATAAGAGTAGAAATGGATTCCACTCCAATATGTAAATCTGAAAGGAAAGACAAAAAACATACGTCCATCCTGATATTCAAAACAGCTTTGCCATAAAATAGATAATTTTCACACATAAGGAAATTCGACTCACTTGTATTCTTTAGTAGAAATTACAAAAAGAAACGGATAGAACCTCCCTCTTCGAGTCAAGAAGAAAGACTTCATTAAATGATCACATTGCCTCCAATGGCTTATTTATACTCTTCTCTCACGAACTAACTATCATTGTAACTATTCTAACTAACTCTATTCATATCAATACCTTTCCGTCAAGGTTGATACAAAAACAACAGAAGTGAATAAGAAGCCATATCTACTTTAAAAAGACCGTGCAACCATCAAATCAGGTGAACTACTCTACATCGCTAAGTGCTTGTGCGCCACAATTAGGTCAACCTCAATAAAGCACAACAGCCTTCTAGCTTCGGTGGCTCAGTCAAATGTAAACCAAAAGTTGGTGTCCCTAGAAGCCTTTGGGTCCAATTATTTGCACAACAAATTCCATTGGAACGCTTAACTACAGGCCAGATTCTGTTACTACTCTGGCTTTCTCAGCGGCAGTACTTGTATCAAGTGCAATGTGAACCAATTTACATATTTCCTCTAAGTCTGACTTCTTAGAAACAACCTCCTTTCTTCTACTAGCTTCCTTGTTGCAACAGTATGATCAAAATGTGCTTAGTGTTAGCAGTCTCATCAACCATTTTCCCAAACTTCTGAACATTCCCTCTCGAATTCCAACCAATACGATCCTTTCCCACTTCACCCTACCCGAAGCATTTCCATATTTGCTACACCTTATACACGGTTTCTCACAATTTCCAATCACCATTAAGGAATAACTGTTGAAAACATCTTCGTTCAGCAAATGCAATAGGGATTAGGGAAATTCCAAAAATAAGTAAAGTGTATTCAAGACCTTTAACTTGGTATATTTGGATAGTATCCAAGAAATTCCAACGGAGGTGTGAGATCACCATTGCTCTCTTGAACAAACAAGAGGGTTTCGATTGACTCTCAATGAAAGCACCAATTGATAAAACCCCTCTTCGACTCACGTAGAAAGACTCCCATATGCATTTAATGATCTGAATAATTTCAGTAACTGGTTACCTTCACTCCAATGTCTTATTTATACCCTTGACTGACTAATTGTCATTGTTACAATTCTAACTGACTCTATTTTGTATCAGAAACCCTTAACACTTTGAAGCTTGAACAACATAAAATCTGAACATAGAGAAAGGAACTCAATAGTCAATACTGCTGATCACCACCAAATCAAAAACCCACTGTTTGGAAAACGGCTCGAAGCATAGATTGAACCAAACTAGCATTGAGTTAGTCTTTTCGTCAAGGTCCTAACTTATCCTACTGAAATATTTATTTCTGAAGTATAGTTGTGAAACTTGATTCAAAAAAAGTAATCACAAACAGAGAGAAACAAATGCTAAAGAGTAACAAATTACAAATCTAAAGTGATAAAAGAGAAAAAAAATTAATGCTAAATGATAACAAATTATGACGTTATAATATTTTAAGCACAAGAGAACTAGTTAGGATGGGGCATACCAAGAAGACCGATGTGGAAGGAAAGTGGAATATCATCATCTGGCTGAATTTTTCTCAGCTGCTCAGTTTTTTTAATCAAGCTATACTGTTCCCAGCCAGTAAAACCAGAAATGAAATCACCAGGCTTGAAATTTGGGTGATCGGAATCTATAACTTTCGATACACCAAATCCTTCTAAGACCTTCCTTCATCAATATAGGCACATGCGTGACTTACTATATCATAAATTAATCTTCTTTATTTTAACGTATATAATTTCAGAAGAGGAATATTATGGCAACAAATTTATTATAGCATTCAGACATGTCAAAGTTTGAATTTTATAAACAAAACAGGGAAACAGATAGACAAATTGAACAATTTTATTTTTGTTGAACATTTTGGTTCCACTAGAAAGAATGGAACCAAAGCACAATTTGTAGCCAAGCATAAGCTTAGTAAAACCTTTACTTTTTGTCTAAAAAGTACTACTAATTACTAACATTCTCAATTAGAGGGTGAGTTTGGCTGTGCTGGAGATCTCCTGTCCCCATTGGTGTTCTCAATTGTATCTCAAACCAATCAAAATGCATTATTTAATTTGAAAAAAAAAAGTTATAAAAACATAAATAAATATTTTTTATTATTTTGTGGAATACTATCCGATAGGGACACGGGACAGCAACGTTTTGGGACAGAGGATCTCAGTCCGTTTGGCGTAATAAGGCTATTACTTAGTGACCATGTAGTTATAGGTTCAAATCCCGGAAACAACCTTTCTACTTGTGGGACAAGACTGCATACATCTATCATCTCCAAACCCCACTAAGTAGGAGTCTTGTGCATTTGGCAGCCTTTTTTTTTATTGAAACTCTCAATTCAGAAGTCTTTGCAATGACATCGCGACTGCAATTGCCGCTACATCAACCATATTTTCACATAACAATTGCAGTAAACATAAGTGCAATTTAAAACATTATTCTTGAATATAAAAAAATGTCTATCTTATTACTTAAAGAACTTAAAATATTTCTTATCTTATTTTTCTGTAAAAATATTGAACAAATTGCTAATTTATTACAATCATGTATAAAACTATAAATTATCTTAGACCTTGGGTATAAAGTTAGTTACCTGAGCAGGAACAAAAGGTGCAATATAAGAACCATGAAAATCACGCATCCGACCACGCATATAAGGATCGCAAGAAAGATAGAAATTCTTGACTAGAATGGCTTCTGATCCTTTGTGTGGAAGTTTCAGTTCAGTTTTGGTTACCTTGATTTCCAAATCTGACTCTTTAGGGACTCCATCTATGTAACCTTTAAATATAACCTGTTTGTTGTTTTCTACTTCTCCCATTATCATACACTAATGATGTTAAATGTTACAAACAATTGAAGCACTTAGCAGCTCAAGTGAAAATTTAAGCATGTGGCTCAAACTGGGAAGAAAGTAGAATGGTTTGTATTTAGCGACCTACTCTTGCTGTTGAACTTGGATCTAAAACCCACCCTGGACCAGTGGGGCAAATTTAATGGCCGACATGACTAGCTACTAATTCATTATCTTAACATATGGGGATGAGATGTCCTCATTCATATTCTACTTGATGTACTAAGATAATGTGAAAGTTTCATTCATTTAAAAAGAAAATTTATAAAAACAGAAATGAATATTTTAACATTATTTTATGAACTTTGATTGATGTGAGAAATTATGGAAGGTGATCATTGTCATATGAAAAAATTGACAAGGCTTGTATATTCAAAATAAAGTCAATTTTGATTTTAATCCCCTATTTTTTCTTAATTTATTTATGCTTTAATTGATTGCATTGATTTTAATATCAGTAAATTGTATGTAAACACATAATTAATGGTGTATGCCACATCCTTACCTTAGATTGAAAACCCAAATTTTGGAATAGGTGAGGATCAAAACCCAAAAAATAAATAATGGATCCAACCAAAGGTCAAAAATGGTTTTAGTAGTTCACATCAGCAATTAATTTTAGTTTAACACATGTTACATATGTTTGATACTAAAACTAAAATTGTAAATAGAGTGTATATGGATTGCTTGAAGTCTAGGCGATTAGTTAGTTAGAGTAATAGCTTCCTTGTTAATAGTATATCTATACTGCTTTTAGTTTAAGTGATTAGTTAGTTAGATTATTACCTATCTTACCTTCTATAAATAAAGTGTTCCTATTATAATCAATATTATGAAATCCGTCCTGACGTCAAACTAAAAGAGATTCCATATTAAGTTTAAATCCTTAAATTGTACATTAAATTAGGTAATTTTATATATAATTTATCATTTTTATCTATAAATGTATAGTTATATATAAATAAAAAAATTTATATATTTAATAATTATGTATAATTATATTGAGATAACATATTTCTATCTTTTTTTGAACTAGAGTAAAACAAAACATTATAGTAGTGTCCTATTTTTTTTTTTAAATTTTAAGTGAATCATTGGATCCACTTTCCAGATTATTCTAGTTCAACCAGGTTTAACATGGTCAGACTAGAATTTCTCTGGTTTAAAGTGGTCTAACCCCTCATTCAGTTAAGACTATAAACTAGAGTTATTTTCAAGTCTGGTCAGCGATCGAACCAGTCGGACCGCCCGGTCCGGTCAGGTTATCATAACACTATTTGTAATAGCAATAATGATTTTAACTCCATAATAAAATTAAGAGAGCAATTATGCCCTCTGCTTCATTTCTCTTTCTCTCTCCTTCTTCTTCTCTCGTTTATTTTTTCACGTGGTATCAATAGCTCATATGGAAAACACCTTTGAAAATTCTTATTGATATTGTAGCTTGCAACAATTTTACGCTCTCTTTAAGACGTTTTGTGATACTACCGAAAATGTGCAAGCAAACTATCAACCAAGTCGTCCCCAAGATAAAACAGTTTAGTTCTTTGTTATCGAATTCTTACTACACTATAAGAACCAATCTCGAATGCAGCTACCACAATATGGCTATCAACGCCAATTGTCGAAATACCTACAATGTGGCTACCAGTACCAATTCTCGAAATACCCACAATATGACTACCCGTGCCAATTCTTTTCCATGATAATGACTACCAGTGTCAGTTCTCTAAATTCCCACAAGTTGGCTACCTCGCTCAATTCTTTTCCTACAATACTGACTATCAGTGTCAGTTCTCGAACTCCCCACAAGTTGGTTGCTTGTGCCAATTCTTAGTGTCACGGAAAGAAAGGAGGAGAAGTTTGTCGGAAATCTGTCGGCAGAAAATATGTGGGAGAATGAAAAAGTTGAATAAAAGCGCATTCAACTTGGGGCAAGTTATAATGAGGGGAAAATACCTCTATTTATAACATAAGATTTTTTCCATATTCCTCATCTCTCCAATATGGGACTTGAGAGTTGTTTTTTTTCAAAACTTTTCTATGTGACTTGAGAGTTGTATTTTTTCAAATCTTTTCTATGTGACTTGGGAGTTTTTTAGATTTCACACCCAAAAGTTCTCACTAATCGCTTCCAAGAAACCAAGTTCCAACAATCCCCCACTTCAAATTAAAAAACGATTTCCGCGAATTTTTGTGGTCTCAATAAGATTGTGCATAAACAAATGTTTCGTGCGACTTGAACCTTTGCATAGTGAATAAAATCCAGATTTTACTAGAGTGACTCGTAGTCTTGAACTCTATCTCCAACATCAAACCACACACAACATTTTCAAAGGTGTATTCTATAAAGCCCGTGCATTAAAGGTTATGCACGTTTATCCCAGTACAGTGAACCCTCTAGAAATTTATGCCCCAAAATTTCATAGGAAGCGGTCCCCACTTCCACATTCACATAGGTGAGTCTATCAAGAGTACTCCTGTAGCCTAGGTACTCCATTCCAATTGGAGTATAGATCTCATTAAGAGTTTAATTCATCCTTACATATGCTGCAAGAATCATGCTTATCATAATTTTATAACATGTTCATTCTCATATCACTTCACGACTTGTTATTACCCATTGAACCTATTTCTTGGGATCTTCATTCAGTTAGGTCGGGTTACTATCATGAGTGATCCTCGTTCTAAGGGCAATAGTCCCATACTCTTAGAAGTATTATGGACTTTCTCTCTAGCTAGTCCTTTCATCAAAGGATCTTCTAAGTTATTCTCAGTGCGTACATGATCTACTCTAATAGTTCCTATAGAGATTAACTCTCTAATGTTGTGCTTACGACGAATTTGTCGTTTCTTACTGTTACAAAAGCGGTTCTCAATTTTCACAATGGATCAACACAGTTGTGATTGATTTTTCCCATAGAGGAATATCTACAAGCAAGCTTCTCAACCAACTTGCTTCCTTAATAGTTGTTGCTAGTGTTATCATCTCAACTTCCATATTGGATTGACCTAAAAATAATATGGATTTTGTTAGACACTAGATAGTCATTCTCATCATTTATGGCTTCTTGCCACAAATCAGCATACAAAGAAGTCAAAACTGCTTGGAGATTTGATGGATTCTCCTCCAATATATAGACCATATGATTTGGTTTATGCTCTCTAGAAGTTTTGCTCTTACTTTTAGGTTCTATTTCAAACCTTTCATTTTTTTTATCATTATCTCTAATCACATTTATGTGACTAGTTGATGTGCCCCCACTATTCCTCAATTTAAAAAGGAATTTCTTTTCATTGAAGTCGATATTATTATACTCAATGATCATTTTTGCGTTAAGGTCATAAAACTTGTATCTCATAGGACTGAGACTCTGTGAGTTTAACTCTTTTGGGGCATACCATCAGAAATGATTTCATGAGCAATTGTATGTATCTCATAGGACTGAGACTCTACTGATGTATTATTAGTCATATGATGCTTGAGGTAGTTGCTAACATTAGTCTCAACTTCCTTAGTATCATATTTCTTTTTTTCCTCAAGTGCATATCAAATTAATTTGGCAGACTGATATGGATTATAGTAATCATAGATATCATCTGACAACCCATTCATAATGAAATTCATACAAAGGTAATCATTTTCATTCTAGAGAGCTATATCAATAGCTAGTTTATCCCTTTCCTTTTTTCAGCTTTTTCCAGCAGCAATAGGATATCAGTTTTTAGAACGTGAACAACTTTTCTCATAGTGAATTTTTTTTTTATCTTATGTTGCCACCCTTTGAAATTTTTCTCATCAAACTGAAATGGTTTGTTCATGTCAAAGTTGTTCGGTCTAGTAATATTATCTATCAATTTCATTGTAGTAGAAACGTCTTAAAATTAAACTTTGAGTGTAAAATCTAAAAAAATCTCAAGTCCCACATAGAAAAGTTTAGAAAAAAAAACAACGCCCAAGTCTCACAATCCTTCTATAGTCGCTTTTTCACCACTATTGATGCCTTCTGCTAATTCGTGTCAAGATCTATATCCATATCTTCCTATTACAATTATGAGGCTAATGAATTTTTTTTTATCTCAATTGGATCCAGTTCATGTTGGTTGTTCTTAAAGCTAATAGAGCTTTGCGATTTGTTCATTCATTTGAGATTCCTCCACAATTTCTCTCTAAAATTGATTGTGACCTAAATCGTGTAGATCTTGGCCTCTCCAGCTGGGAGGAGCAGGATCAAAAGGTTTTTTGTGGTTGTTGAACTCTATTTGAGAGTCTCTACAACCTAGGGTTATGGGATGCACCTATTCATGGCAATTGTGTAGTGAATTGTGTGCCTTTTGCATTGCTCGAACCAAGGATATGAGTCATCAATTATGTGCTCAACTTCACATAATTTCTCAAGGTTCATACCCTATTTTAGGATTATTCTCTCGTGTCAAGGTGATTACTAATTCTATCATATTGATTGAGACTCCTATTTCACTTGAGGAACATGTTGACTGTATTTTGGATGGATTGAATGAAGAATTCCATCTTGTAGGTACAAGTGTGGAGAGTATTGACGAAGCTACATGTAGTTGAGGGTATGCAAATGCAGACCTTGAATTGTTTTTTAAAACAATATGTATACCACTTATATTTCTATAAGCTCCAAATTTATTTTTATGTAAACGATATGATATGTTTCATGAAAAATAAATAATCATTATAACATTGAATTATTTTATAATATTGTAGGTATGTAATTTAAGGAATTTTATAATTGTTTCTCTGAGACAAATACTCACTTGTTTCTATTTTTATGTCTTGTTTGAGTATAACTAATTTATTCTCTAGTTTTGATATGACAAAACCAATTGGATTTATAAAGTTTATCTATATAATTTTTGTTCAACTGATTTGGTGATGTTTGATAACCAACTTGAAACTTATATTATTAATACACGCGGTAATGTTGAATTTGCTTCTTTAAAATGAATCAATAAATCTTTCAAATAAGTTGGTTAAAAGTGGAAGATACATTGTTTTCCTGTTAGTTTATCTTCTTTTAAAATTAGCAATACAACTATAGAAAAAAGTTTTTTAAGTATAAAAATTATGAAAAATAGGTTGCATAATCGAATAAGAGATTCATGGATGAATGATTGTTTAGTGGCGTATATTTAGCGAGAAATGTTCAACAATATTTACAACAAATTAACCATTCGAACGATTTTAAAATATGAAATCATATAACTTATTTGATTAAAAATATTTAAATTTTGTAGTTTTGACATTAATGTATATTTTTATAATTGACGATATTTATTATTTTTATTTTAACCTATATTGCACATTTTACCTCTAGGTCCTAGATTCGGTGGAGAGTCAAATTCATTCACCTTCTGTTAATGACTTGAATAATTTCTATTCACCTATTAGTCGAGATTAATGAAATATCATCAAAAATCTCTATATGATGCATTATCTTCTAACGTTGTTACTACTCCTTCTCCAAAAGAATCTCCTATTTTTATTTCTATGCCTTCAAGTAATCATGTTGTTAATACACAGTTTCTTCCACCTCCTTCATCTCATCCTTATCAGCAACCTTGGTCTCATGGTGGTTTTCATGATGGATGTCCTGGTTGTTATGGCGGACGTGATACACATTTTGGTGGATTTCCAGGATGTACTAATCGTTATTTCTGTGAATTTTGTAATCGCTTTGGTCATGATGTGCTTTAGTGCTACTATGCACCTTATGATTTTCATACTCCTGCACCATACACCTGATCGTTTGGTGACACAACTCATTCTATTGCCTATGGTCCATATCTTTCCACATTCTTCTCATTCTACACTTTCATATAAGAAATATAAGACATGCATCATGTTACATGAATTGATATACTATTTTTAATGGTATAACTCTTGGATGGAGAATTATGAATGAAATGGTAAGACTCTTGGAAAAAAATCTATATGTAATACTTGATGGAAATGACTTCAAACATTGTCCATATCTCTGTACAGAAAGATTATTTCTATCTACCATCAATCAAAGGAAAAACATATAAAGAAAAGAAAAGAGATAAAAGAATTTCTCTATTAACGAAGAATAACACACAACATCTAAAAGATGATCGTGTCGTCATGGAGAAATGTTAATAATCGATAATTATTCTTGTTATGTGAAAGCTATAAATTCTTAAGATTCATTTACATATAATTTTCATAATAAAACTTACATGTGATATCAAAACATTGTATTCAAGAATTTATAGTTTTTCATTAATAATAATTCAATCCTAAATAATTTTTTTAAATATATTCTTAAATATTTAGAAAACTTAAATATAATTATTTCCGCCAAGAAAACATTAACTGAAGATAAACTCTGTTGTTCTTGAAATCTCATGTTATTTATATATTTTTATACATAAAAGAAATAGAGCACTGACCATTTGTGTTAGGAAAAAACAGAACATAAACATTGCATTGTGTTCTTCATTTTTCTGTTTTCAAATACATATCAAAAACGCTTATTTATATATATATATATATATATATATATATTTATATTGCCGACACTTATATTAAGTGTTTTTCCATACACACATTTATTGTTACCATATATAATATATATTTTATACATATATAAGGTATAGTGCTAAAGAGAGCATTATGTCACTATTATACATATATAACGTTTAAATATGTTGTTATATATGAACAGGAACAATATACATAACAGTATATATATATATATATATATATATATTGAATTATACAATCAAGCATAGAGTGTTGCTTTGCAATATTTCCTTTTTATATATATGCTTTATGTTTTACATTATATATAAAAGGAAACAATAACAAAAAAAATATATATATATATATATAAAAGAAACAGTCACGTATATATTTATATAAATATACATAGAGTTAACAGAGAATTAATCTAATGTTATATTATATATAACGTTAATATATATATTATATATAACATTAACAGATATATAAAATTAAGTTACAATTTCATTTGAATTTTTGGTGCAATTATATACAATTTTGAAAGTTATATGTATGTGTAATAGTACGACTAGTTAGATGTTTGGAATTTTGTATGATAAATTTGTTAATTAACAAAGTGATTAAATCTTTTTTTATTTAATTCCAAATTATATGCTCATATTTCATTTAGTTATTAATTTGATACTATGAATGATATAACACTTATTGGTTTACGAGTGAATTGAAGTTCACTATTATAAGATAGTTAAAATCACTCAAAAGTTGATTATTTGTTCTTAACTTCTTATAATAAATGAACATGAATGTTGGTAGTGTAAATGCATCATTAGTTACATTTATATATCTAAAGATAATAAATGTTTCTAATATATGTATGTATCATTTCCTAATTATGTGAATTTCTTTTAGTATCATTATGTCTAGTATGATATATTTATGGATTACTCAAAGGTAAACATTAATATACGCTTATGAAGTAGTCTGAATTAATTTACCATGTTAGCATGTAACTAAAGTCTTAATATTATTTTTTTAATTTTATTGATTATAG
The DNA here is from genome assembly GCF_001865875.1 of Lupinus angustifolius. Taxonomy (NCBI): domain Eukaryota; kingdom Viridiplantae; phylum Streptophyta; class Magnoliopsida; order Fabales; family Fabaceae; genus Lupinus; species Lupinus angustifolius. Next base: position 7,896,816 of record NC_032013.1, read on the forward strand.
TGTTTGTTGCTTTGCATTCGCAGTTCTCATCTATTCCAACTTTCATTTGATTTAACTTCTGTAAATGGAGTGAACAAATCCAATTCTACCTTGGAGTAATGGATTTGGATTTGTCACTTAGAGAAGATAAGTCAAATGTCATTACTAATATAAGCACTGAAAAACATAAAGTTCATTATAGGAATTGAGAAAGATCAAACATATTGAATCTAGTGTATATGTGAATAAGTATTGTTGGCAACATTAAGTCTGTTCTTCCTAAAACTGAAAGTGCTAAATAAATATTAAAGTTTGTTGAAGAGTGCTCTCAAACTGCTGACAAGTCTCTTGCTGAGACACTAATGAGTATATTTACCACCATAGATTTTGATGGTTCTCGTACTATCATGAACATGCTATTGAAATGACAAACATTATAGTAAGACTTAAGATATTGGGAATGGGTGTAGATGAGAACTTCATTGTGTAATTTATACTAAATTCATTACTCTCTGAATATGATCATTTCCAAATGAACTATAATACCATGAAAGATAAGTGGAATATGCATGAATTGCATAATATGTTATTTAAGAGGAAACCAAAATGAAGAGCCAAGGAAACCATTCCATCAATTATGTTAACCATCAAATAGCTAGAAAGAAGGTCAGTAAGAAACATGACAAAAAGGGAAGGGACTCTTAAAGATTAATGAGTCATCTTCTCAAATCCACAAGAAGGAACATCATAACCACCCATGCCATTTTTGTAGAAAGATTAGACATTTCCAAAAGGATTGTCCAAAACGCAAATGTTGGTTTGAAAAGAAAGGTAAGTCTAGTGCTTATATATGTTTTGAATCAAACTTAGTAGAAGTTCCTTATAAGACTTGGTGGATTGACTCTAGATGTATTACTCATGTTTCTAATACTATCACTACGCCAGAGTTATCATTCAATAAGGCTTATTTTAGATGTATAACAACGCTTTCGGGCGCTTTCTTTTTTACCGTAGTAGTATATGGTTATTATTAACAGCGCTTCACAAACATTGTTGTATTGATTATTAACAGGCCTATTTTGATTGTTTGTAATTTGTTGTTTTGTCAGAGTACATAATTACAAATAAAAAAATTACATTACAAAGAAACAATATTATACAAATTACAAACAATCAAAATTAAGCTATAATTATACAAAGACTACTTCTATCTAATTTTTCCTTTTCTTTGATTGTTTTTGTCTTGTAGGATCATCCTTGTTTGGAGGAGCATATTGATTTACCCAATGCCTTTCATCGTGATCATCTCTTGTATATAAATCATCATCTGTAGTTAGTCCGCTCTCACGCGACTGATATGTCCAAAAAAAAAGGATCATCTTCGTCAATATCTTCATATTCTTTGTCAATAATATTATTGACGATTATTTTGTTAGTTAAAAGAACAATGAACCATTTCATATTAGTTGGGTCACTAAAATAGAATCCTTGTTGAGCTTGTGATGCTAGAATAAATGGCTCATCTTTATATCCTGGCCTATTAAGATCTACTTGCATGAACCCTAACTCATCAACTCGGAAGCTATTGTTGTTATCAACCCACATACAATAAAAAACTGGCATCCGAAATATTGTATAATTCAATTCCCATATGTGTTCGATCACTCCAAAGTATGACATGTTCACATATATTGAGTTTCTATCTTTTGCACTTGACATGTGTAAAGTTCGAGCAACAAGAGTCACACCACTATTTTGCATTTTACTTTGATCATCTTGTTTTTTCGTATAACATGTGAACCCATTAATTAGGTAACCCGTGTAGGATAAGACATGAAGGCTTGGACCCTTGGCTAACCATTTCAATCTTTCGAAAACCAAATGTGCGTTTATATTAAACTCCTCATTAATGTAATTTTTTAGCCACTTTATGAAACACCGATTATGCTATTTGGAAATCGAATTTTCATTCTTACTTGGGTAGCACTTCCTTAGCATATCCTTGTATGTTTCAACATATGGCTCAACCTCATCAACATTATGTAAAACATATAAGTGCACTTGCTCCAATTCGGTTCATGTTATAGTCAATATTTCATTCCCATTAATACCTTCACCAAATGTTTTTTTTTTGCATATCGAGGCTTTGGAATGCCCATGAAATCACCATCGGTAAGGTATCCGGTACAAAAAATCAAGAGCTTCTTCAACAACATATCGCTCGACAATACAACCCTCTGGTCTTGATCGGTTCT
>NC_032013.1:7899149-7929992 GCF_001865875.1 Lupinus angustifolius
ATGGTTTAACGGAAGTTTTTTCATTTGTTTTGAGTTTGCCTTTTGTTTTCTTGGAGCAAATTTATTCCTTCCTAATCTTCATCATGAGATAAAACTTAATTTTTTTAATGTTATTGAGGTTATGTTTTATCTTCATTTTGACTTTTAGTTCTTGTTAGTATCTCATATATTGTCTGTCATATAGGAATATGGGTAAAGGTTGTTGGTGATATTATTAAATAAACACTTCTTTATTTTGATTGTTTGATTTTGTTTTTTAATGTAAACTAACTTTACGTTTTTTATCAAATTCTCTGCAGACTTTTACATTTTTTTTGTTGATTGTTAAACATAGGAATGAAATATAAATAGATTGTCAAGCTATGGGTATGCAATTCTTCTTATTTATTTTAGTGGACTATTTAAACAAGAACCTTTCTTTCTTTTGTGCATTATAGACAATCTTTGATGATCAAAATACTTAAATTTATTGTTAGAAAAATTAACTGGAGATAAATGTCATTGTTTGATTTAGTTTTTTAATGAAAACTAACTTTAGGTCTTTGATTTATATAATTGTCACCACTATTACAGTAAAATTAAATAAATGTATTTGACGATAATTATGTTGTTCATTGCCTACTAAATTGTAAGGATCATTGTTATATGTGGTGGTGAAAGAAATTGTATTGGAAAAATGAGAGTTATTCTCTAATACTTTTCTATAACTTAAAATATTTTAATGATCGTTTTATAAATTTTTTATATTTTTAGTGAACCATTTATTATTTTTCCATCATTTGTCATTGTTAATTTTTATTACTTCTATTTTTATTTAATAAATTATTATATTTTCCTAATAAATCTACCTAATATTCTCCTAATCGCCGCTTTTTATCCAAAGCATTACTCTTAATAAAAAATATTGATAAATTGAAACAAACACTAATACATGTACATTGTACAATTTAATAATTTATGATCTACCGGAGATTGATGATAATATTATGTCACATACTCACATATTAATTTTACAATGTTTTATACTGAGTAACTAATAATATTTAATGCTCATCTGTTTGCAAAATTGTATTATGAGATGATAAAATTAAGATCGTAATTATGATATGTTTTATACTATCAATTTTTTGTTTTATTTTTGTGCATACAAAATATAATGACATTATCCGGAAGTGTTAGTGACATTCAATTGAGCCTTAGAGGAAAACACATCATTTTTTTTATTAAAACATAATATGATATGTTTATTTACCAAACTCTAGACTACAATAGAGATGAAAATAAGTCCCAAAAAGAATTGGAGTATGAGACTCTATTCGTGATGAACACAATTGTATATGCAGCTCTTCCTTAGGATTAAACAATTATCTCAATCGAATTTATTCATATGCAAATTACAATATCTAAGATAACTTACTATATATATTTAACATTTAGTGTATGTAGACTACACATTACAACGATAGGAAAGCGAGTTGACAGACACGACAATGCCTGTCAACATGCTAGTTAATGATAATAACAAATGAAATATTATATATAATAATAAGATTTAGAATCCACTTACTTCAATTCAAACTATATTGAATTGGATTTCCATAGAATTGATATCTATGATAATGGAGACTAAGTTTAAAAAATTCACTTATGAGATTCCTCATATAATAATTATATAACGTGTGATAAAAATATAAATTCTTATTGAAAATAAATAGGAAAAAACAAATTATATCATGTAATTATAATAGTCCATAGTTATTATACTAGTAGTATATATCAATAATGATTATATGAGAGTTGGTCTAGTTTAATTAGAGCATACACAATGGTAGCAAAAAATTGTTTATAATGAAACAATCATATTCTTTGTACAAGTTCATCATTGTAGTAGGGGAGTTGTTCTTGTTCTTATTATGCAATTGTAAGCTAAATAAACATTGTTCTTAAAGTTGTGAGTCAGAATTAAAAAATGGAAAAATTGTTAAAAATAGAGAGAAATATAAATGTGAGGTAGATTTGTGAGGTCCATTTAATAATAGAAATAGAATTGCATCATTTTAGGTGATTTTAGCTTGAGTTGCTTAAATTATTGGAAAATATAAACAAATATAAAATAATTAATGAGACTCATTTAAGAACAAAAAATGTGTTACACCATTGTAGATGATCTCAAAGGTCCTCGGTTCGAGTAACTGAAAATGTTGTAGTTTGGATTTGGTAGGGAAAGCTTTGCAACCATAATGGCATAATTTATGTTTGGATAATGGTCCTACCTTAGCTCCACCAGGATTCCTCCATGCTAGTTAATGAAATAAACAACGATTGAATTGTGTTTACCAACTTTGTAGTTTTAAAAACTTTGGACAAAAATAAAATGATTTAAACAACAATTTAAAAATTTAGATGAATGACTAGTCTATTTTGCAACATAAATATTATTTAGACAATTAACTCGTAAAAAATATGTTTAAGAAAGATACTTGATTTTACAATGCAAAACTCTCCAAATTAAAAGCAGATAGATGTAAAAGCTAAAACCAAGGAATTATGGGATAGAAGATTTCAAAGAGATTTTATATTGATTCAATGATTTTGCATGTTATGTCTAGTTTCTTGGTAGTACCAAGATTCCACTATAATCAACCCCATATTAAAACAAGTATTATTTACATATTTAGCCTCTCTTGAAGCTCAACAATACAAATATGAAAAAATACAGACTATAAATTAAATAGTAAATGATTGAACATAAATGTTCAACTTAACACATTGGTATTAAATGAAAAAAATGAAAAAAAGTGCTAGAAATAAATGAGAACTTTTAATGTGATTCAGATTGTTCTATCGTGTTCTTTGTTGTTCAATGTCCATTTTTCAATATTGATGCTATTTGCAATTTAATTTGAATGTTTCATGGTTGTTGAAGAAGTTGATAGGAAAGAGAATAGATTTTGTGTGTAGAAGTCCCAAAAATGATGAGCAACACACTCCTTTAGTACTTGCAATATAAAATTTCCTTTTTGGAGCAATAACGTACTTTCCACTTTCTACAAAAGTAGATGGACCAGATAAGTATTGTCTACTGGATAATTTTTTCTGATTTATCGATTCTTCAATTCAAACATGTTTTTAGAATTGTTAACGATACTTCAATTTAACGTAAGCTGATTCTTCACATATTTTTTTACTGAAGATTTGAATTCTTGTTTTGAACTATTAATCACACAAAATATGTTAATGTAGATATAGACATTTCACTCTAGTGGTATGAGAAATAATGAATTTCAGATAAGTTTTGTACATATACAAGTCTTCAACATAGACATATCTTGATTACAAATAGATAATTTTTAGATGATTCTAAAAATAGATTTTTGATATTGTCATAAGGCTATATGACTCATGAATAGACAATGTTTTGTGAATTATTCAAACATAAAAGATTAACACTTAGAATGTGTTCTATACAATCTTCACCATTAATAATTTTTTTTAATATTTGTTTTTTCTAACCACACATGTTCTTATCGGAGACAATTATATAAAATCAAGTAGAACTAAAAGCACTCTCATCCCTAGTTTTAAGAGAGTCTTAAATGAAGCATTGAATTTGAGTTATTCATTTTTAAAACTCTTTGTTAAAACTCTAACTAGTCTTTTTATTATTGCTTTCTACTTTTCTTGTGAAACATAGCATATTTATATATCCAATATTTTATTTAAATTTTTTATATGATATTATATTAATTATATAAAGTTTTTTGCAATGTCAACTAAAGGCTTGACAGTCTCATTCGAGTGTTAATAATTTACTCTTGTGCCATACACTTATAGTCATAACTAGTGTTAGGAGTAAATCTCTCTCCAAGAGGAATTTAATTTAGAATACGTTGTTTGTTGCTTGTACTTTATGTTGTAAGTCAAGGAATGACAAGTTAATATTATCACAAGATAGGGATTTCGATGAACAATAAATGAATAAGAGCAATAATAGAAAATTTAGTGCAGAAGAAGATAATTCTTCATTCATTCATAACATTCATGTATCAGATGGAACAAGGTTAAATACATGAGTTAGAGAATTTAGGTTAAAATAAAAATTGCAGTCATTAATTTCCCACCACATAATCAGATAACCATATGGGCATTTGGTTAGATCGAATAGGCCTTTGTGCATTTTCAATCCTATCATTGCCCAATCCATGGAGAGACACCTTGTTCTCAAGGTGTGATGTAGACTCAACCGCATGGGGACCACGTGGAGTTGAAGTACACGGGCAAATATTTTTTTTAGTGGGGAACAACTAGTTGGAATTGATGGGGAGATTTGAGTTTGCAGTGGGGATTGTGATTTTCCTTTAATCACTCCTTGAGACGTGGGAAATAATGAAAAGGGTGTAAAGATGTGCAGATTATCCAACAGAGCAGAATTAACCCCTCATCCAACGGTTCATTTTGAACCATGTGATGTGAACGAGTTTCACTTTGAAAAGTAGAGTTCAAATTTTTATCACCTCTTTTAATGCTTTTTATTTTTACAACAACAAAATCACCTTGATTCTCTCCATTTATCACCTCATTCAAAGGCCATGTTTCCCATTTGTTCTCTGTTGGTTATCTCACTCGGTTTTCTTCTTCTTTTCGAACCCCATCATGGGTCTCCTTCACTACTTCTTCTTTCTGAACTATATGGCCCACACCTGGTTCTTCCATTAAAGGTCCAAACGGGGAGGCGTTGTGCTCACCGCTGGAAGGCCTTGTTTGGTCTGGTCGTGCCACGGTTGGTTGTGCTAGTGGTGCCACAGCTGGTTGTTCTAGTTTGTCTTGCTGGAACCCGACTAGAGAGGTGTCTCTTGCTTGGCCGTGAGGGTCACCGTGGAAACACCATATGAGAGAGACGTGGAACACGGGGTGGATGCGAGACACTGGTGGAAGTTCCAATTCGTAAGCCACCGACCCAACCCTCTTAACAACTCAGTATGGCTCGTAGAAACATCGAGACAATTTATGGGAGCAGCGTTGAGCCACTGTTTGCTGCTGATATGCTGGAAGACAAAGGAGAACCCAATCACCTACCTCAAAGGTAATATCTTTTCGTCCTGAGTCGACTTGTGCTTTCATACGTTGTTGTGCATGAAAAAGGTGTTTTTTAACTGTGACTAACACTTCAGTTCTTATTTGCAGGATTTGTGGGTTAATGGTGGATCTAGGACGGTAGTCCCGAATTGTTGGTAGGGTTCTACCATAAGAGCTTCGAATGGAGTCATTTTTAGAGCCGAATGGTGGTTGGTATTGTACCAATACTCGGCAAGAAGGAGGTGAGCAAACCACTGATTCGGTGAGACCCCGTGAAACATTGAAGGTATGTTTGTAGTCCATGGTTCACAACTTCTGTTTGGCCATCAGACTGGGGGTGGTATGCGGTGTTGTAGCATAAAGAAGTGCCAAGGAGCTTAAATAGCTCCTTCCAGAACCCATTGAGAAACAAGGGGTCACGATCAGAAACGATACTTTTAGGATCACCATGGAGCCTGTAAATATCATTCAGAAAACACCGAGCAAGGGTTTCAACTAAGAACCGAGTCGGTAGAGTAATGAAATGGGCGCACTTGGTGAGCCGGTCACGACAACCCAAGCGATCTTATGGCCTTGAGAAGAAGGTAGTTGTGTTATGAAATTCATAGATATTTGCTCCCATACCCTGTCTAGAACTATTAGTGGTTGTAATAACCCTTGGTATTTTTGACGTAGGAACTTGTAATATTGATAGACGACACACTATTGAACAAACAACTTGACATCCTTGGTTATGCTAGGCCAGTAGCACGAAGCTGTAAGACGTTCCAAAGTCGGTTTCCATCCAGAATGACCAGCAAATGGTGTTTCATGGAACTCCTTCAACAAAATCATCCGCAGGTCCACTGTATCAGGTATGAAAATACGGTTCTGAAAAAAATACCATTCTTTATGATATATGAAATTTTGAACTGCTTGGTGTTTCTCATTCTAATTTGGTGATAAATTGTTGACCCACCGAGGTACTGTAATATGAGCGGATTTGATCCAGAATTTGTGGGAAAGAGGATGACATGGAGTAGCATGTGGTTGAATCTTCATTGTGGCACCTGGACAAGGCGTCAACGACTGTATTAGAGGTACCAGTCCTGTATTTAATTTCATAGTCAAATCCTATGAGTTTTGTTGCCCACTTTTGTTGTTCTAGTGTGTGTAGACCTTGAGTCATTAAGTGTTTCAAGCTTTGCTGATCCGGGTAAATCTGAAATTTTCTACCAATGAGGTAATGATGCCATTGTTTTTACAGATTCGGTCACCACAAAAATCTCACGGACATAAGTGGAAGAGTGTTGCATCTGAGAAGACATTTTCTTGTTGAAGAATGCTACAAGATGTCCTTCACGGGAGAGAACAACACCAATCGTAATGGCTGAAGTGTATGTTTCAACAACAAATAGCTTGGAGAAGTTCGGTAGTTGTAGGACCGGGGTGCTAGACATAGCTGTTTTTAATTCTGTGAAGGCGACTTGTGCTACATTTGTCCATGTAAATGTCTGTAATTTTAATAACTCGGTGATGGGAGCAGTGAGTGTGACGTATTGCTTAACAAACTTCCGATAGAAACCGGTGTGGCCTAAGAATCCCCTAAGTGTCGTGAGTGAATGTGGCTTCGGCCGTTTAAGCATTGCTTGGATTTTATCAGGATCAGAGGTAACAACCCTTGTTGAAATGATGTGACCTAAGTAACCAACTGCAGAAACACCAAAATGACATTTGGATAACTTGGCATTAAACTGGTTAGTAACTAATAGGTCCAATATGATTCTCAAGTGCACTAAATGATCATTCAAATTAGATCTATAAATTAGAATATCATCGAAGAACACCAAACCAAACCTTCTCAAATGTGGTCTCCATAGGTCGTTCATTGCTGCTTGAAAAGTGGTCGGAGCATTAGTTAGCCCAAACAACATAACCAGAAACTCGTAATGACCATCAAATGTCCTAAAAGCAGTTTTATGAGTATCTTTTTCTTGCACTTTAATTTGATGATAACCCAAATGAAAATCAATCTTCGAAAAAATGGTCGCACCACCTAATTCATCCAATAATTCATCAATGGTTGGGATGGGAAAGCGATCACGGATGGTGATTGCATTTAAAGCCTGATAATCGACAAAAAACGCCATGTCCCATCCTTCTTTTTTACTAGCAAAACTGGGGAGGAGAAATGACTATTACTAGGTGTAATAATCCCATCATTTAGCGTAACATTAATCATAGTAGTCATAGTGTGCTTCTATGAATGAGGGTAACAGTAAGGTTTAATGGAGACAATGGCATAATTGGGTATTAGTGGAATTAAATGGTTATGAGGGCAGTCCGGGGTAGGCCATGTGGGGTTTGGAACACTTCCTCAAATTTGTTTAGAAGAGTTTGGATTTATGGGTTAATTTCTTAGGGCCTTTGTTGTGGTAAGTTTGGGGTGGGTAGGATGGGTGTTAAGGTTATTGTGTGGAGAGAGGCAATGGAGTCTGTGCTTAAGTAACAAGTTAGTTGATGAAGTGAGGAGGGCAAGATTGGGCTGGCATTGTCGCTTAGAGGGTAATGATGTTATTCCCCACTTTAAACGTCATTGATGGAACTGCAAAGTTAGAAGTGACTGGCCCTAGAGTGTGTATCCATTCGATGTTGAGAACAACATCAACTCCCTTAATTGGCATAAGATAAAGTGGGATATGAAACAATTGGTTTTGCATCCTGATGGGTGTATTAGAACACAATTCGATACAATAAATGTGGGCACCATTTCCCACCATAATTAGGAATGTTGGAGTTGGGTAAATCTTCAATTGTAGATAACTTGCCAAGCGAGGCTGAATGACATTATGTGAACTTCTGGTATCCACTAAAATTATGACTAGATGGCCACAATTGAGCCTTGAAATCGCATAGTCTTAGGGGATGGTTGTCCCTCAAGACCTTGTTCAGATAATTGAAAATGAATAAGCTCATCAGTAGGTACTAGATCGTCCTCAACAACTTCCAAAGAGGAAAATTCAGGCTCCTCCGTTGGCTGAAAATCGTCTACCAGGAGCAGCAAGAAATGTCTGTTCTGAAATTTATGCCCTGTGTGAAACTTTTCATCACAATTATAACAAAGACCTTGGGCACGTCTCTATTGCATTTGGGCCATAGTGAGACGGCGAATAAGGAATGATGGCGAGGGTGATTGTGTAGTTGGAGTGGTAGTAGGAATGGTATTGTGTTTAGGTGGGAGGTATTGGTTAGGCTGGTTAGTGGCAGTTGGGTATCAAAAAGGTTTGTGTTGTGTGGTTTTTGAATCTTTGAGCTTTGATTCAACAAGTTTAGAAAGTCCTAAAGCTTCTGCAATATTATAGGGGCGGAGTACAGCCAACTCAGGCCTAATCTCAATCATTAGCCTAGAAATAAAACAATTTAAAATTACCTCTTAGGAAAGACCCCATATTCTGTTGCAGAGTGTTTCAAACTACCTTTGATATTCTCCCACTATGTTAGTTTGTCGAAGCTTAAATAATTATGCCTGATGATTTTCATAAAAGGAGGGTCCAAAACATGTCTTCGAGCATCTAATGAAACTTTCCTAGTCAGTAAAAGTAGAGTTTGTCTAAAGCCCACTTAAACCAGCTTAAGGCTTCACATTTCATATAAAAAGAAATGACACGGAGACGATGATCTGGAGCGACCTGGTAAAGCTGGAAAAATTGCTTAGCTTAGAATTACCAGTCCAAGGGTTTCGACCCGTCAAAAGGGTTTAGTTGTAATTTGGGGGGTCTATGCTAGGTTGTTGGTGGGGGTATATAGGGAAAGTTGGGGAAAATGTAAGGTTAGTAGGAGTGAAAAATGGGGAAACTAGTGAATATGCATAATTAGGAAAATGTGTGGGCGATGGCTGTTGAAGTAGGATGGGGGTATTGGGGCTGTAGGGTTGGGGTTTGACACATTGGAGGATCCAGGTTGGGTTGGGGTTATTGTTAGGTATCAGTGGACAGAATACACCTAGAAGGGGGGTTGAATAGGTGTAGCGGTTATCAATTACTGCTTTTCGCATCAAGGCCATATTATGGAAAAAGCCCTAGTTAATCGATAAACCGCATGCCTTAATCGATTAACACATACAAAACAATAAGATGTAGACAGGCTTCTTGCACAGCAAGTCACCGACGTTCAGAACAGATAAAGCAAATATTTTTATACAAAATTAAACTAGATACAATAACCTAACAGTGTCCAAAATATCAGCCAATATCATGCAAAAATAAGACTTGAAATGTAAAGAGATTAGGGATAGAAAAAGCCTGCAATAAAGAATTTTATCTTGGTTCGTTTGCGGGTCCACATGCAAACTACATCCATGCCTCCCCTTATGATCTCGGGAGATTTTTCTTCACTAATATTGAACAGAATGTATAGTTACATACAAACTTCCAATACAAGACTTAGACGTTCCCTTCTTGAATCCAAGAACCCACTTTCTTGGTTTTACTCTCTCAATCGCCTAAGAAAACATTTCTTGCGATTTAGCCCCAGACAAGAACTCGTTCTAAACTCAAGACCTCTAAGTATTGGTGAAGACACACCAAATCTCTTAGGTGATAAGACACCAAGAGACAAATTCCCTTATTACAAAACAATACACAAAACTGAGTTTTATAAAGCACACTTTTTCTCAAAATATTACAATGAAAACTCAAATAAAACCCATATACAAAACTCACAAGATAATAAGAATATGTATGAGTTAATGAAAATGCAGAAACACAGAATCTCTACCCTAAGATGCTCTTAAAGAAAAACATGGAAGAAAAGATAGGAATGTTTAACATATAAACCACATGCAATATGATGACAATCAAAGCCTAAGCGTGGTACTATCTCTCTCTATCTTACAATGCATTTCACTCTGCCTATATGACACAATTAAGCACGAAAATATGCACCTAGCAATTTCTAAAAATGAATGATATGATGTGGTGCACGTTCTGAATTCACAATCTTTATAGAAAACCATTTCGAGTCACAATTAATCGATTAAGTACCCATTTAATTGATTAACGGGTTGTTGGGAATAACTGTTTTCTAGTTTTCAGTTTTCAGTTGGAACTGTAATCATGTTAATCGATTAACATGTCTCTTAATCGATTAGTTGGCACATTTTCAACTTATTGATTAAATGATAAATAACCTATATGTTATGCTTATCAACTATACATGTTTTACCAATATATTATGCCTAAGATGCACAAGTAACATGCATGTTTAATGCATGAACACATAATGATCTAGATGAAATGTCTCATGTAAATGAAATGACTACTTTCAAGACTTGTGAGAATTGCATCTAGGTTTACTTAACCTAGACTCAATATCTAAGGCACACATCTTAGACTTCTAAAATGAACTCTATTAAAGAACCTAGTCTAGATATGAAACCCTTGAGTCCACGACATGTTGATTTCTTGAATCATCTTCAAGCTTTCAATAAGTCACTGTCTTCATCAAAACATAGGCAAACTCTAATAGTGCTTTACTTGATAATTTGCGCTTTCAATCTCCTTTTTTTTTATGATGACAAACTCCACATCAAATCTTGCTTTATGATGATTGTAGAATTCAATGGTTGTTAAATTCAAAGTTAAAGTGCATTGCTCCTCCTTAATGTAAGTAGGTTGTGAAAACAAACGAAAGCTGAATTTTACTGTTTACAACCTACAACCACATCAAACAACAAAGCAACATTTCTCCCCATTTTGACATTATCAAAAAGATAAACTTATCAATCTAGTCAAAATTAAGAAGAGTTATGTAATGATAACAAAATTGTAATAAATTAATTAATTTTTGGAATTTAACTAATTAACCAGTTGTAAGAAGCTTGAACAAATGCTCTTGTTAACATCATTTAATCGAAAATACCTGGTGTTAATCGATTAAATGGACAAAAAATAGTGAATGAACAATTTTAATGGCGTAGATGGTTATAGGATAACTAGTTAAGCATAGAATGATTAAGCATTGATAAAATAGCAGCCTTAACCATACAAAATAGATGCATTTAACCAACATGGTCAAGAACCATTAAACACACATTCATACTATTTGTGACATAAGTAAATATATGATGTAAGCAATTGAAAAACCAGTAATGTACAAAGTTCAATATCATGCATATCAAGTTATAAAAGTTTAGTACAAGTAGATAGTAGCTATTACAAACCAATAAAGTAAAGATGAAATAAGTCTCAAAGAGAACAAAACAACACAATTCTGAATTTAGCCATTAGAAGAAATAAACCTAAGGTATCCTAAGGTCTAAAGTCTTCTAACTATGGATGAGGTGGATGGTTTATGTCATCAGGAAATATCAGACTACTATCTCCCTTGATGAGAATTCTCACCTTTTCAAATTCTGCACAAAACCTGTTATTTTGTGCCTCAGCAGTAGTTTGAACAAAGTTCCTCAAGGACTGATAGTGGTTATCAATATAAGCAACCTGACACTCCTTAAACTGCTCCAAGTCAGTACGATAAGAATCCTTCAAAGACTGAAAGTGCAGACCCATTATGTTGTTCAGCCTCTGCTCCATAGCATCCAAATGAGCTAATCCAAAAGAAGGTTCCTGCGGTGCATTCTCAGTTGTCTCCCCCTGAGTTCCTATAGCCTGCTCATCTATCCCAGCCTGATCATCATCTCTGGATAAATCTAGATCCACTGTGGTGTAGTCCCCTTGATATTGCCATGTATTTCCATACGTGTAAATACTCATCTTGTGAATCAAGCTCTCACCAACAAGGTGATCTTTATTAGTAGATTCCATTATAATAGTGTCAGACACATCGATGTGCTGATAATCAATAACTCTCGAAATGAAGACACTGTAGGGTAGCAGTTTGGATTGTGAAGTAGACACACTATACATGACCTTAAGGATCTCTTCAGGCCATTTTATCATGACATTCTCCTTAATAGCATACATGAACCTCAAATCATTCAGGTGGACTATGCATGATTTGTATTCCTTTGAACCAGAATATATGCTATCAAATAATGCAAAAGTCTATTCTCCATAGACAACAATCTAACTTTAGTTGACTATCCTTGGACATACAAATGAGGTCCTCTTAAACATGACTTATAATCTTCAGCAACATCAAACAAATTCTTAACCCAATCACAGTCACCAATACTAGCACCATTAGTAGACAATCCACCCACATTCATAAAAATTTCCTCACTTAACTCAAACAAATTCCTAGAAACCATGGACCAACATTTTCCATCTTTATACCTAAAGTTTGCATAGAATTCCCTAATTAGAGCAGGGTATATGTTTCCTTTTAATTCCAGAAATGTAACAACTCCTTGAGCTTGCATGCCATGTGGAAAATCAAAGTTTTCCACCATCCAAGTTAAGTTAGCATACCTGATATATGTAGGTTTCCTACGTTGAAATTTAGACATTCGGGTCTCCTACAGAATGACGGAGTAGTAAGGGTCTCCATGGTCCTACCTCATACTTGGATTTGAAGATAAAGCAATCGGAGTCCTTCGTGCATGTTGTGCTGTTGTCTTAATCCTTTTTGAGTGACCTCTTTCCATTGTAGATGGTAAAATCGAGAGGATTTTGGAAGAAACCTAAACATAGGGTTTGGAATTGGGGAAAACGGATTTTTGGAAATTTTGAGAGAGATTGGAGTTTAATGAAGTGCAATATGGATAGAGGGTGAGGTTTAATCTTCGTTTAAGCTAAGGATTGAAATTATGTTGTTTCCTCTGAGATTTAGAGAGAAAAGGGGATAGAGAGGTTTTGTAAAAGTGCCAAAAACGCTGATGTTTCTACTTTATCTACTGTCATTAATCGATTAAGAGCTTCACTTAATCGATTAATCATAGTTAAAATTCTAGATTTTTAGAAAAATAAGGCCATGTAATCGATTAAAATGAAACATTAATCGATTAAATTTCGTAGAAAATAAAGTTTTAGCTACTGGAACTCATTTTAATCGATTAAGACTTTTGTGTAATCGATTACCTGACATCAGATTTGTAGAATCAGGTAGGTTTTTGAGTTTTAAAAGCATATTAAGATTTCTAATCTATATTTAACAATTTTAGGCAAACACACATACATATAAAGCTTATTATACTAGATCATGAATCTTAATAGGAATAGAATGAATTCAACAAGTATTCATTTTGAAGCATACAAGACATTCAACATGCGAGGCAAATAATAAACTGCTAGAAAATTTAATCAAGATATTTTTCCTCAAGGATTCCAAGTTCTCTTTGAAGAACATAGAAGGTATCTCGTGAAAGGGGCTTGGTGAAAATATATGCTAATTGTTTAGTAGTTTCAACAAATTCAAGCACACAATCGTCTTTTTAAACATGATCACGTAAGAAGTGATGTCTAATTTCTATATGCTTGGTTCTCGAATGCAAGACGAGATTCTTGGATAGGTTGATGGCACTTGTATTATAATATTTAATAGGGATATTTTCTAGATTAAGGCCAAAGTCCTTAAGTTGCTGCTTCATCTAGAGGATTTGAGCACAACACACACCAACGACAATGTATTCCGCTTCAGCGGTGGACAAAGCAACACAAACTTGCTTTTTTACTGTGCCATGCCACTAAGGAACTGCCTAGTAAGTGACAAGTCCCACTAGTGCTCTTCCGATCCAACTTACATCTGGAAAAATCGAAATCGAAATATGCTACCAAGGATAGTGAGACATCCCTAAGATACCATAATCCTATATTTATAGTTCCTTTTAAATATCTCATGATACGTTTAATATCACTATAATGTGAATCTTTAGGTAATTCTTGAAATCTTGCACACATGCCAACACTAAGCATAATATCAGGGCGAGTCGCAGTCAAACATAATAAAGAGCCGATGATCCCTCGATACTTGGTTACCTCAATAGCTTTTCTCTTTTCGTCTTTGTCTAGATAGCAAGCGGACACTATAGGTGTAGAAGCTTCTTTACATTTTTCCATGTCGAACTTCTTGAGTTACTCCTTGTAGTACTTCGATTGATGAATGAAGATATCACTTTCCATTTGTTTAATTTGTAGCCTAAGAAAGAAAGTCAACTCATCCATCATCGACATCTCAAATTCTCCCTACATCATCTCAGAAGATTCTTTACAAAGAATGTGATTAGTAGATCCGAAAATTATATCATTAACGTGTATTTGAACTAACAATATATGATCATCTAATCTACAGATAAAAGAGTAGTGTCAACCATACCCCCCACGAACCCTTATTCTAAAAGAAAAGAACTCAATCTGTCATACCAAGATCTGGGAGCCTGTTTCAGACCATAGATAGCCTTCTTGAGTTTATAAACATGGTTCGAAAATTTAAAATTTTCAAAACCGGGTGGTCGATCTACATACACCTCCTCTTGAATGTAACCATCCAGAAAGGCGCTCTTAACATCCATTTGAAAGAGCTTAAAGTTCATAATCGATGCGAAGGATAAGAGCATCCTAATGGCCTCTAATTTGGCTACAAGAGCATAGGTCTCCTCATAATCGAAGCCTTCCTCCTGGTTGTAGCCTTTGGCCACTAAGCGTGCCTTATTTTTTATGATCAAGCCAGATTCATCTAGTTTATTACGAAAGACCCATCTCCTACCAATCGCTGGATGTTCTTTTGGTTTAGGGACCAAGTTCCAAACATTATTGCGCTCGAACTGGTTTAGCTCTTCTTGCATAGCTATACCCCAGTTCACATCCTCCATGGCCTCATTGATGGTCTTCGGCTCGATCTGAGATACGAAGGCAACGAAGTTACAAAAGTTGCGTAAAGAACTACCGGTTACCACTCCCGTAGAGATATCACCTATGACTTTGTCAAGTGGATGATCTTTCTTGGTCTTCCATGCGATCGGCAAGTCCTGATGCTCATCCTGGACTTGCTCTATTTCTTCTTCTTTGTCTTGGTCCATGTCCTTAGAGTATACTTCTTCTGAAGCACTTGCAACATCATCAGAAAAGACCTTTCTCTCTCTTTGTCGCAAAGTTGGCTGAAACTCAAAAGATTGTGGTCCAGGCCTTCAACGTATAGTACATTCTCGATCACTTCCTGAATTGAGTTGCCAATTGTCCCGATACCAAGTATCTTCCCTTTGTTATTATCTCCATACGTGACAAAATATTTTTCCTTTAATGATAGATCTAGTAATTTCAATCTATTGCCAGTCATATGTCTCGAACATCCACTATCAAGATATCAATGTTGCTCGTGTGCTTGTAGACATACCTGCAAAATTGATCATTTGCTTCTTTCAGGTATCCAATTATTATTGGGTCCTTTTCTGTTAGTAATCAGGGAGTTCTCTCCCTTTTTCATCGAAGCGTATACACCACTCGGTATACCATACTTCCTAATATAGTAAGAGTAGGAAGTGTGGCCATGAGTGCCACAGTAGAAACATGTAGGAACTTTCTTATTATAAAACTTTTTATTTGGTCGAGTTATAGGTTTCCTATATGGTCGTTTCCTACACAAGGGGGGAAATACCCTAATCTAGTATGGTCACAAATGGTTCTAGTTTGACAAAGCATAGTGTCTAGTTGGTTCTGACTCTCTATGAGTTTTGCGAGTTTTTCATTAAGTTTCAAATTTTCATTTCTTAAAGTCTCGCAAGACTTACAGACAGTTGACTGACATAATTTATCATTTGAGCAATCACATGTATTACAAGAAAATATTAGATCTAAAATTTTGTTCTCAAGTTTCAGCTCATCTAATTCTTTCTATAATAGGACTATTTTCTGTTCACTTAAAAGGATTTCGCGTTTTCAATCAGAATTAATCCTAGCTAATTTTTTAATTCCTCATGCAATTCGCCATAAGCATTAAATAAATCCTCATAAGGAGGTGAATCATCAGAGGAAGAAGACGAGGTGTCAGAGTATACCTCATTATTAGTCTCCTTTGAATTATTTAAGTCGCAAGCTTCATTTGTTTTGATCATTAGGCATAGCTTGGCGGTCTCCTCCTCATCTGAGGTGCTTGATGTCGTATCCTCTTCTGGTACGTCCCACACAATGTAGGCCTTCTTTGACTTGAAGTCCTAGGGAGTGCTCTTCTCCGAATCAACTTTCTTGAGATAAGTAGGACATCGAAATCTCATGTGTCCCAGCTTACCACACTCATTGCAAGTGAAGCGCTCTTTATTACCTTTGCCTTTTCGAGTTGATTCACGCGCTTCTTTCTTCTGAAATCATTTAAAGCCTCATTTCTTTAAGACCTTCCTGAATTTTTGTACGAGAAGGCTTAACATTTCATCATCAATATCTGAATCAGACTCAACATCTTCTTTCTCTTCAGTAGGTTGAGACGTTGTTTCTTTAAGAAATATGCCTTTCTTCTTGCGGTCTGATTCCTCATGCATTGCCAAGCGCCTAAGTTCCATCTCGTGCTCTTGAAGCTTTCCAAATGGTATTGTCAAAGGCATGGAGTCAAGATCTTTGGATTCCATGATAGCTGTAACTTTAGGATGTCATCTCCTATCAAGACAATGTAAAACTTTATTAGTTAGTTCTCCTTTGGTGAAAGATTTATCTAGAGAACTAAGTGGTTTACTATATGTGTGAATTGTTTTTGCATGTCGCTGATAGATTCACTCAGCAACATACGAAACAACTCATACTCATGTGTCAGGGCATTCATCTTGGCACGCTTGAGTGCCTTTGTGAGTCACTTGTAAAGTGTCCCACATTTCCTTGGCACTTTGACATTGCGAAACCCGAAAGAATTCATCATATGACATGATCAATGTGATGATGTTTTTAGCATGTAGGTTGTATTGAACCTTTTTACGTTCATCATCGGTCCATAAACTCTTGGGTTTTTCTTTCGGTTCATCATCCACTAGATGCATTGGAACGAAAGGCATGTTGACCACGAATTCCCAAATATCCGAGTCAACGGCTTCTATGAATATTTTCATTCGGACTTTCCAGTAGGCGTATCCTTCGCCAATAAATATGGGAAGGTAGTTAATGGATGTGCCATCACCGCCAAAGGGATTGGTGGAACCCATTTAATTTCCCTTTAGGATCACGCGTATGCGGTTGAGACGTACTAGCTCTGATACCACTTGTTAGGTATTAGTGGATAGAACACACCTAGAAGGGGGGGGGGGGTGAATAGGTGTAGCAGTTATCAATTACCGCATTTCACACCAAAGTCCTATTATGGAAAAAGCCCTAGTTAATCGATTAACGGTAAGCCTTAATTGACTAATACATACAAAACAACAAGATGCAAATAGGCTTCTTGCACAGCAAGTCACCGACGTTCAAGAATAGATAAAGCATTTATTTTTATACAGAATTCACCTAGATACAACAACCTAACAGTATCCAAAATATCAGCCGAACTTGAAATGTAAAGAGATTAGGGATAGAAAAAGCCCGCAACAAGGAATTTTATCCTGGTTCGTTTGCGGGTCCACTTGCAAACTACATACAAGCCTCCCCTTCTGATCTGGGGAGATTTTTATTCACTAATATAGAACATAATGTATAGTTACATGCAAACTTCCAATACAACACTTAGATGCTCCCTTCTTAAATCCAAGAACCCACTTTCTTGGTTTGACTATCTCAATCGCCTAAGGAAACCTTTCTTGCAATCTAGCCCCAACCAATAACTCGTTCTAAACTCAAGACCTCTAAGTCTTAGTGAAGACACACCAAATCTCTTAGGTGATAAGACACCAAGAGACAAATTCATTTATTACAAAACAGTACACAAAACTGAGTTTTATAAAGCACATTTTTGCTCACAATATTACAATGAAAATTCAACTAAAACCCATATACAAAACTCACAAGATAATAAGAATATGTATGAGTTAATAAAAATGCAGAAAAACAGAATTTCTACCCTAAAATTCTCTTAAAGAAATGCAAGAAAAACATGGAAGAAAAGATAGAAATGTTTAACATATAAACCACATGCAATATGATGACAATCAAAGCCTAAGCATGATACTATCTCTTTCTATCTCACAATGTATTTCACTCTGCCTATATGACACACTTAAGCACGAAAGTATGCACCTAGCAATATCTAAAAATGAATGATTGATGTGGTAGACGTTCTGAATTCACAGTCTTTATAGAAAACCATTCTGAGTCTCAGTTAATCGATTAAGTACCCATTTAATCGATTAACGGGTTATTAGGAATAACTGTTTTCAGTTTTCTGTTGGAACTATAATCAAGTTAATCGATTAATGTGTCTCTTAATCGATTAACTGTCACATTTCAGCTTATTGATTAAATGGAAAACAACCTATATGTTATGCTTATGAAATATACATGTTTTACCAATATATTATGCCTAAGATGCACAAGTAACATGTATGTTTAATGTATGAACACATAATGATCTAGATGGAATGTCTCATGTAAATGAAATAATTACTTTTAAGACTTGTGAGAATTGCAACTAGGTTTACCTAACCTAGACTCAATATCTAAGGCACACATCTTAGACTTCTAAAAAGAACTCTATTAAAGAACCTAGTCTAGATATGAAACCCTTGAGTCCACGACATGTTGGTTTGTTGAATCATCTTCAAGCTTTCATTAAGTCCTTGTCATCATCAAAACATATGCAAACTCCAATAGTGTTTTACTTGACAATTTGCACTTTCAGTTATTTGTGGGGGATTTGGTGATTGAGGTGGTAAGGTGAGTATATTTGCAATTTTTCTGTGATGGTGTGTAGAGCCTCTGCAATAGCCTCATGTCTAGACGCTTGATGTTCTTGTTGTTCTTTAAGCTTATCAGCAAAAATCTGTAACATTGACTCATCAATGTCCTGAATAGTAGTTTTAGGAGGCATGGTTCAAGAATGAAAATACCAATTTGATAGGGCTTTTGATGAACAGTAAAGGATTAAGAGCAATAATAGAAAATTTAGTGTAGAAAAGATAATTCTTAATTCATTCATAGCATTCATGTATCAGTTGAAGCAAGGTTAAATACATGAGCTAGAGAACTTAGGATTTCAACTACTAGATATGGCTAAACAACATAAGGCCTGAGGTGAAATAAAATAAAAATTGCACTCATTAATTTCCCACCACATAATCAGATAATCATATGGGCCTTTACTTAGATCGTATGGGCCTTTGTGCATTTTCAGTCCAATCATCACATCTCCTACTAATTGTTGGAATGATGATATTGACTACTTAATTTTTTGGGTACATAATTGACCACTTAATTGACAATACAAACACATATCTTAAATTTTAAAGAGTTACACCAAAGTTATTTCTATAGAAATTAGTATTAACATGTATCATATATCCTTTAATTTATTTCATATATTCATATATTTATTAGATATCAATACTCTATGATACTTCATCAATATGTATCAATGAAGTATTATAAAGTATGAAAAAACTAATTGTCATATTAAATTTTAAAATTAATGAATACATTGATATATTTTGGTAAATGATTACCAACATGCCTAAAGGCATATAAAACTTGTCCATACATGAGGATGATATGAAATTGATATTATTTCTATTTTTAGTGAATGACAATAAGCACCTCTTCTTTATTGCAATGATTAACAATTTATATTTTATATTTAATAATATATATATATATATATATATGGATGTAAGCAGTTCTGGCTTGAACCGCGAAATCGAGCAGAACCATAAAATATGATTTTATTTGATTATTTTTTAAAGAACTATTTATATTCAGTTTGGTTCATGGTTTTAAAAATTTAGGAACTGTTGGAACTAAAACGAAGCACATATTAAAAAAAAGATGCTAAGGAATATATTGTATTGTTGTTTGAATTCTTCAATCAATTTTGTGACTTAAATTATCAATTTTATGCAAATTGTAGTGTTATATATATTACTAATTTTTTATTATGTTAGTGCTATATATGTTACCACTTACTAAATTGTTATATATATGTGTTACTTTCCTAGTGTGTTGATGATGATTTAAAACATATCTTGTAACTTTGGTGGTACTGAGTTCCAAATAACATATACCATAAATTGTTATATATGTATTGTTATATATGCTCCTGATTGTGAATTGTAATGATATACATGTTACTAAATTGTTACATATCTTATTAATCGTGAATTGTATCTTTATACAGGTTACTAATTGATATATATTACTAATTTTATAAATATGGTCATTCATTTTTCTTCCTAAATTACATAATTGTTATATTTGTTACTAATAAAGATGTATGAGTTTCAATATTTTATTCATCTATTTATGATTTATATTTTTTTGATAGAAATAATAATAATAATGCTTTCCTTTTGTAGACAATCAATATCTCTTGTATGTAAGATTTAAAAAATAGGAAAACCGTGGAATGAACCAAATCATTCATGAATGGTGAGCACTTCCTACAATAAAATTTGTGGTTAAATTAGATGAACCAAATTATGTTTTTGTATTTGGTTCCAACATTAAATTTCACCAAAAATCGAACCGAATTTTTACACCCCTAAATATATAAGGATTTTCTTAGTGGAGTTTTCTAAATGTGTATAGTGAGTAATATCATCTTGCAACTTCTAATCCCATCTATGAAAATATTTTAATTTGGTTGCCTTGTAAAATGATCATTATATCACAGTGGTTTTATAATTTATCATGTGAAAGTGATAGAGAAAAAAAAGTTAAAGATGTTAAAGGCAGACCGTGCAAGAGGGATATCCTCGCAAGTACTGGATCTTCTTGAAGGAGAGGATGATATACTTTTACAAAGTTTTGAATTTTTTTAATTTAAAAATAAAGAAAAATCTTGACCCTTAAAAAATATTGGTATCATGTGTCACCATCTCTATCCAATACTGGACTCTCCGAATGCATGTGCACTCTCGGAAATAAGATGTTTATTGGAAACGAAGCAATGGTTCTATTCTACACGGCTTTAAAGCTGATACAATTTTCAGTCACATTTGACTCCTGGTGTCCCAGGATATATGATTTAAATTCCATTGACTTAAAGTTCAACCACATGAATCTCAAAACCACAGAATAAACTACTATCTGCACATTTCAATCTGCTCATATAGTTATTTTCCTGCATATCACCAGTGTCTTCTGCTAAGATCCCACTTGAACACCTTGAGCCTTGGCAGCAGCACCCTTGGCAGCCGCAGTAGCTGCAGCTGCGGCAGCAGCTGCGGCTGCAGCAGCAGATGCGGCAGGGTTTGATGAAGGAGGCGGAGTATTGGATTGTGAACTGCTCTGTGCTTCAACTATATGTGACTGTGGCTGCTTCTGAGATTTAACTTGGGCAAGCAATGTCTTTATCTGATTTCCTGTAAGAGTCTCATGCTCCAAAAGAGCATTTGCAAGTGCATGAAGCTCCTTATTGTGGGTGGTTAGAATAGTTTTCGCATTGCGGTAAGCCCTCTCTAGGAAGTGCTTCACCTCTTTCTCAATAAGAAGCCTAGTCTCTGAGCTCAAGCTTTTCCCATCATCATTGTAATTGTGAGTGGCTAGTCCAACTTCATTGCCCATACCATATTTAGTAACCATTTCCCTTGCCAGACTAGTTGCCTGCTTAAGATCCGATGATGCACCGGAAGTGACCTCATTTTCTCCAAAAATTAGCTCTTCAGCAACACGGCCTCCCATGCAAACATCGAGCCGGGCAAGCATCTGTTTGCGTGACATGCTGGTCTCGTCCTTGTCAGGCAATTGAGTAACCATGCCAAGAGCCATTCCACGGGGGACTATTGTTGCCTTGTGAACAGGAAGGGCCCCATCAGTATGAATGGCCACAAGGGCATGGCCACCCTCATGGAAAGCAGTCAACTTTCGTGACTCTTCGGAAATGACAGCTGACTTGCGTTCGCTTCCCATTAAGATCTTGTCCTTTGCATGTTCTAAATCAGCCATGCTCACAGTTTTGCCACCATCCATTGCAGCCTTGAGAGCAGCAACGTTAATCAAGTTTGCAAGGTCAGCACCAGAGAACCCAGGTGTTCCCCGGGCAATGATCATTAGATCAACATCAACACTCTTCAGAACCTGTATTATTGGAGATAAAAAAATCCATCATTACATGTAGGCAACGTTGATCAAGTGTTTTAATAATAGTATCATATTTATACAAATAGGGTCAGGCTATTGACACTTCAAGTGGCCTATCCACACTCAAAGAGTAAATCGCCATTTTGGAGTGCCAATAGCCTCACAGGTACAAGTAATGTTGATCATAGACGCCGATTAATATAGCTTAAAAATAGACGTATGAGCTTATACACAAACGTATCTTGTTTATAGCCAATCATAAACCAAAGAAAGAATAGAAAACAATGTTTTGCACCAACATAATGAGCGCAATGTCTGTGTACATCATAAGCCATGAAATCCAAGCTACCAAATAAGAAGCATACCTTTGACATGTATGACTCCAAAATCTGCCGTCTTCCTTCTACATCAGGATTGGGAACAACAACATGGCGATCAAATCGCCCAGGTCTCACCAAAGCCTTATCCAATGACTCTGGAAAATTTGTGGCTGCGATCACAATTATGCCTTCATTTTGTTTGAATCCATCTAGCTCAACGAGCAACTGATTTAATGTCATCTTCATGTACATTTGGTCCTTTGGATTTCGGCGTCCTCCAATAGCATCTATCTCATCAATAAAGATAATAGAAGGTGACCGCTTTTTTGCAGCAGAAAAAAGATCTCTCACCCTTCGTGCACCAACACCAACATACATCTCTTCAAATTCACTACCGCTGCATGAGAAGAAAGGAACCCCAGCCTCTCCGGCTATAGCTCTGGCTAACATTGTTTTTCCAGTGCCAGGTGGACCAACAAGCAAAACTCCTTTTGGGAGCTTACCACCAAGACGAGTAAAGCGCTATTACAAGGAAAACAAGTCATACAAAGATGGTAAGGAAAAACACAGGCCATTAGATGTGATGAGGAAAGAAATATATCAAATGTAACTAAAAATGCATGAAAAAGGGACATAACATCAAGAGCAATAAAATAGTACCCGGGATCTAAATAGCCCCATTAAAGCAATTATATTGAATGTCACCCAATGTTAGATTCTCAAAAGAAATCATCCCAACCCGTGAAACAAATCTTATATAGTAAGTTACCATTTGAAGTAAAAACCCAATTCCACTAACTCATTTTGCTCTACCCAAACTGTCCCATGCAGCCATTTGAAGGTCAACAGAAAACAGTGCAGTAAACAGCAATATGCACATGTGGATACAGTAGTAATGCATATTGATGTGCATGTCAGGGTTCCAAGATTCCTAATGACTAGTGACACAAGCATCAATAAGAATAAACTTAGGAAAATCTGATTCATTAAAAATTTTCTCTCAATTTTTAATCAAATAGAATGGCACATTATTTATGAATGTCATACTAAGAGTTATCATTTGTTGAAAAGTTGTGTTCACATGGAGCATGCTATATCAACAAGATCACATTAGCCCAAGGCATGTATCAATTAGTTTATAGGTTAAATTGCTCTTTTAAAATAGTATATACTATATCTACAAACAGAGATTAAATTTCTCGTGTTTGATGCAAGAAATATATGCAAGGGGGGAGCATGAATTTATGCCAGCAATGTCTACCTTCGGGTCTCGGAGGTAGTGAACAATTTCTTCTAGCTCAGCCTTCGCCTCATCCACACCTTTTACATCACTAAATTTTGTACTTGTCTCCATGATGGGTTGCACACCTTCATTCATACCAAGTCCTAGGGAATATGAAAAGCAAACCAAAGACATTAACCACTAAATTCAGATTCAATAATGAATGACTCTTAACAGGCCATAAATTATAATCACATATGGCAATACCTTTACTGATTCCTTTATCCTCAATAATTGCTCCTACACCGGAAATCAATAAAAAGGTCACAGCAAGGGACCTAAATGTACGCCATAACCGATCTTTAAAACTCCCAACTTCTGTAGTCACCATATGAATTGGAGAACTTGCACTTCCAAGAGCTATGTCATTTGTAGACTTTCCAACATTTCTAAAAGCAGAAAGGCCACCTATACCCTGGTCTTCCCTCAGGGAATTGGAAACACCTGAAATTTTGTGACACATCTGGTTGTAACTTAAATAGTCCGAATTTTGCGCTAAATCTTCATTGTTCTTATAAAAGAGGAATTGGAATGTTTCTTCTCCACTCATATGACATCTTCTTAGACCTCATCATCTCATTAAACTAGAAGCAAAAAATACTTTCCTTACTACAAGGAAAAAATACTTTATTTTCACAGAGTACTAAGCAAACAAGCTTTGTAATTAAAATCTCGACACTCTGTTTGCATGTATGAATTTAGAAAATAAAGTGGTTAGTGAGTTCTGATAGACACAATTTGGCCATTTCCACAGCCCTAAGGGACATAAGTCTAAATATCTGCGACTCAGAAGACAGCCCAAAAGGAAAGTCCAAGAGAGGTAGAAGCAAGAGAACGAAATATGATGGCTTGCTTGGGAAAAAAACTTATATTATAGAGGAAGGTTAACTGGTCAATAAACATAATGAGAAGAAATATTTGACAGAAAGCGCAGAACACAAGCATAAACAAATATAGCCAAAAGAAAATAAGCAGTCATAGCAAAATAGCCACCTTTCTGCAATGTCTTCAATATTTCACTTTCATCCAGCCTATCAACTTTGACTAATGCTTTAACATATTCAGAAAGGGCCGAAGGATTAGTGCGTAGAGATGGCTGACTTTCAAATAATTTGATCACAGCTTCAGGATCATTGCGATAGTATAGTTCCTTAAGATGAGCAACATCATTGGCTTCATCTGCATCTCGTACTCGACGAGCTAAGTTGCTAATGTAGCTTGACTGGAATCTCTCTTGTGCACATAAAAGCCTATTCCCTACATAAATTTGAAAGTGTCACAAATAACAGCTGAAGGTCATAACTCATAAGGGGCAAATTAAGGTACTATGTACGTATGTATAATTTTACAACCTGAACCAAAAAATTAATATTAAAATTTACAGCATCACATATTTTAAGAAGTTAATTCCCAAAACAACAACATTATGAAAAAGAAAGCAAAAATATAAACTAGAAAATAAAAAAATACTTATAGAAGCAACTAACATGAAGTTAATTTTATGACTAATGCATGGTAGAGGAACAAAGGATTTATACCTACACGATCTCCAAACTGATTAACAGAAAAATAGCTTCTAACAAACAAACTTTTGACCAGTCCAAACTCTGATTGACGCCTAGCAATCTGTAAAAATAAATCATACAGGTAAGTAACATAAAAGAATACAACTACAAGATATAGACTACACATGGCTGCAGGCTTCATGCAAAAATATGTCAGAAAATCAATAATGAATACTATATTCTCAACCACTGGTGTTCATAGCCACCGGTAGTTAAATTTTAACTTCTCACATTCAAATAGATGCAAATTTTCATAAACTATTGATATCATCAATGTAAGAGATGACTTGTCGGTGAGTTTCAGGGACAAAGAAAATAATTGTGCAACTCCATCGTCTCAAATAATTGAGACAAGGAAAACAATATTCTTTGCATTTATGGTGTCTTGGTTCAAAGATAGAGTCGACAATTTTGACCTCAACAATGACAATTCATTGTTAACCATCATTGGTTTCTCACAAATTCTCTTCCCGTCTAATACTGTTCCCATGAAGCAAAATAAGAAAAGATGAATACTAGGGTGTGTTTCGGAATTCATTAGGGACCTTCAAACCATGGTTTAGAGTATCAAAAGTGAGTTTCACTTTTCTAAACATGTTTGGAAAAATCAATTGTCAGCTGGATTTGGAGGCCGAACCATGGTTCAAGAAGAAGCAACAAACTTTCAGTTCTCCATTCGTCAAAAATGAGCTACACATATTCAACTACTAAGCTAACAATAATAACCTTGCATAATTGTATGTACCCACACAATATTGATTATACCAAAATCTCTTTAAGACCAAAAGTATCTTAACATAAATTACTTTAGGACTCACTTTTGATTGAAGCTCAATTTTGTAAAGTATAATACAAAGATATTAACATCATCACCATTTATATCCTATCTTTCTCCTATTTCTTGGTCAAAATCAATGATTTACATCTCCCTATGTGTAGGAACCAAGAACTGTGTCAAATTATGACCACTATAAGTAATTACTTAAAAACCAGCTATCCAAATATGATACTTGAACCCTCGACAGTACCTTCATTTCTATGCCAGAGTTATCAAAGAAACCTCAGCCACAAATGACAATATAACATACGAAAAAAAACTGTAATTAATATGGATGCAATCTTCAGCAGAAATCACTGATCTTCGAAAAATTATTACTGCTTCACCAATCTTCCAAAATTAAGACAAATTCTCAAAACACATAGATGGGCATTTTATATCAATATCACGTTTCCCATTTTTTAAGCCTTTTCTCTCTGATACTACGAAAAGTTCAAAACTTTTTCATACAGAATCAAAACCCCAAAAAAGCCCCTTCGACCCATTAACAATCCAAGTATATTGAATCTAGAAAACAGATAAAGGGGAAATGGGATGAAAATAAAAAGCCAATTATAAAAAAATAAAAAAAATATAATTTAGGGTTTTGAGAACAACAAAAAAACATGTAAAAATTGATGGCGAAGGAATAGGAATAAACTGACCTGTGTTATTAAGGGTCTCCAAGCCATAGTTATGTAGAAGTGAAAGGATGAAGATGAAGTTGAGCTCTAAAAAACAAAGGTCTCAATTGCATTTTCAATATGTTATATACTTTGTACTAAATGCTATTGTGTCTGTTTTTCTGCCCTGTGTCTCAGGTCTCGGTCGTATTCATCACTCCATGATTTATATTTTTGTATTTATAATGATAAAAACCTCCTTTTCAAAAATATAATAGTTATTTTACACTTTAGAGGCAAAAAGGTACTTCTAACTTATTTTAATTTCTTAATTTTTTTATACATTTCAAAGAAAAAGACAAGAAACTCCAACAAAGAGGAAATGTGTCAATATGCAGGATTAGGATTGCCTCCGGTGGCGGAGAGTCCCAAAGCTTCTCCTCATCCTAAAGTGTAGCATAAAGGCCGGCCATACAATATGTTATCATGTTGCCCTCTATGAACACATGCTAGAAATGAACGTCACAGTTTCTAGCAAGTTACCCACGGATCTTGTAGACAATGATAAATATGTAATGGATATGGATATTCAGCCTCTCCATAATAATGTTAATTGTTTCAAGACAATCACTCTCTAAAACAATGTTCATGTGACCAGAATTCCAAGCCAAAGATAACCATACTCCATAGCCAACAATTTTGCCTGTATGGGAGATCTCTGGCTGAATTTCCTCAAGAAACTTGCAAGCCATTATCCCTCATGATTACGAATAACTCCTCCGCTGATGTCTTTATTGCTAAAGTTGCACCTTCCATCCACGTTAAGCTTTACCTGTCTGACATCATGTCGGCACTAGAAAGCCTTGTACAAATAAAGATCATTAATAAAGTTATCAATAATACCACAATCACTAAAATCTTGATGAGTGTTCCTGACAACTGAACCAATATCCCAAGTAGGGGTGAGCATGGGTCGGGTTGTGACGGGTTAAGGCTTGTCTTTACCCGACCCTAAATATTGGTCAGGTCACTTTTTTGAACTCGGACCCGACCCTAGACCTGGAGTTAACCCGATCCTAAATAATAATCGAGTCAGCCTTTAAACCCGGTCCGACCCTATACCCGATTAAATATAATGCATACTCATTTTAGATAAAGATTTCTCAATATTATTTATTATTATAACTATGTAGTTTGATATACAAAATGTTATATGTATATATATATTATTAATCATGTATATATTATGTAAAAATTAAAGAATAAATGACATTTTCGATCAAAATGATATCATTACTTTATACACATGTGAGTAGAACCACATACAAACATGATGAGCAAATGATCATGGGACGGGATGGGCCGGGTCATTCTTGGTCCCTACCTGGCCCTAAATATTGACCGGGTCTATTTTTGAACCCGAACCCGGCCCTAGACTCGATCAGACCCGACCCTATTCGGACTCGATCATGATCGGACCGTGCCGAATGAGCGGGTATGGCCGGGTCCTACTCACCCCTAATCCCAAGAGCTATCATCGAAAATCGTATTGTTCCGCCACCTCTAGGCCCACCAAAGTCCTGCTAAAAATAGGCGACCGGGAGCAAGCCTAGAGTTAACCTCCACCCAGTGCATGAAGGGGATATTATTCCAGAATGCTTGCTCGTTAAAACCCAATCGATGCCAAAGAAGAACAAAGTTCTCACAATCTCTTAATGTATGCATAATATCCTCAACAATATTGTTGCATCGACTACACATGGGAGACGTTGAAAATTTCCTAGGGAACCTGAGTAAGTTAGTGGGCAAGGAATCGTGAGTCGAGAGTCAGCAAAGAAACTTAACTTTCTCTAGGATTGGCAACATCCATATGTATCTCCAAGAAGGAATGGAGCTTCTAATCCTCCCATTAAGCTTCAACCACCAATAACCAGAATTTGTAGTGTAATTCCCAGATGCATTGTCATCCCAAATCCAACAGACTTGAGGGTTGTAGGAAGTGGGGACATGAATGTTACTAATAGTATCTTTCACATAAGTGGATAACATAGTGTACATACCATTGAAATTCTAGGTGTCATCCCTTCAAAGATCCTTTACACACAACTAAGTATCACAAATATGCACAAAGTCAACTAAGGAGCATACCAGGCCCATACCTGTCCAATTCTCATACCAAAGGGATTGGCTCCCATCTCCAAGTTTCAAATTAAAACCTTCTCGTAGTTCTAAGAAAGCTTTCATAATACTCTACCAAACAGGGGAAGCAAAAGACTTCTTAGGCATATACATAATTGAGCAATTTCCTAGGTATTTCTCTGTCATGATCTTGCACCACAATTTGTTACTATCCTAGAGTAAAGACCAACCTAGTTTACTAAGTAAAGCAACATTAGCAGAGCGGGAGTCCCTGATTCCCAAATCACCATCATTCTTGTGCTGACACATCTTGTCCCAATTGACTAGGTTGAGACTTCTTTTATTTACATCAACATCCCAAATAAAGTTCCTTGTCATCATGTCAATATCATTGCAAATACCCTGGGGAAGCCACATACTCTACATAGTATAATTAGGTAAGGACCTGCTTAGTCTTCCACGTGCCCTGTAACACCGTGAATTTTCTGTGTATGTTTTATTAATTATTTATTTTAACAACGATTAATTTTAGAAATTAATCAGTATTGAATTAGACTAAACCGTAGTTGAGTGTTAGTCTTGTTTTGTGATTTCCTATTTTGTGCTAAACTTTCGTA
Source organism: Lupinus angustifolius (assembly GCF_001865875.1). Lineage (NCBI taxonomy): Eukaryota > Viridiplantae > Streptophyta > Magnoliopsida > Fabales > Fabaceae > Lupinus > Lupinus angustifolius. The sequence continues at coordinate 7,928,661 of NC_032013.1, forward strand.
ATTTTCTGTGACGGAAAGTTTTTGAGCTGCTATCGGGCCCAAATCCGCCTGAATTCGGCCCAATAACATCTTTTTGAGTTCCGCAACTCGGAATTGAATTCCAATTGGGCCATTGGCTTTGAAATATTATTTTGAGTCTTAAGATAGACATCAAGTTTGTCCAGAACGCATTTCTAAATATTTTTCACTCCGAATTTCGTGTTTTGAAGTTCTAACCATAAACCGAAGTCGAGAGATTTTTAATATCTGACTGAGTATTAGCCGACAATAATCGAGTATGGTTTATTTGCGAATGTTTCGTCGAAAAGGTCACATCGCTTTCATGTAATAGGCTTGCTTGTGGAACAAGCAAAAGTACATATCCTCTTATACAAAATCCCTTAAATCACTCATCTACCTCTTACAAATCTACATTTTGGAAGAAACCATTGGTCTTTACCCGCTCTCAAATCTGATTTCTTGTCCTTTAAAGCCAACACCTAGCTTAGGAGGAAACCCTTGGCATTTTCTCTCTACACTTTAGAATTTTAAGAACTCTTAAGGTAGTTCTTCTTAGTTCTTCATTTTCTTCTTCATTTTGATTCTTCATCTTCTTAAGATCTAACCATTAGATGTTTATGAAATTTTAGTATGATGTTTATATGTATGTTATGAACATTTTCAACTGTTGAAATGTTCTAAAAATCTTCCTAACTCTTGTTATGTTCAAAACTCTAAATAGATATTTTCTTGAGCTTAGAAAGTTATTTTGAAACCATGAACTCTTTGTGTTCATGGGGTTGTTTTTAAGGTTTAAAAAGTTTTATTTTTGTTGATTTGAGTTAAAGGTGATGATTTTGAAAGTAGCCTTTAAAATGTTTTGAACCATGTAAAGTTTGAAACTTTTCATTTGTTTTTGGCTTGAGAAACCATAGCCTTGAACAAATGCAAAATAGTTGTTTTTCGGATTTGATGATAGAAACAAATGTTGTAGTGTAACATGGTTAAAGTTCATGATATTTACATCAAAGGAACCTTTGAGGAGTTTTCTAACCATGCAAAGTTTGGATTATTTTCACTTGTTTTTGGCTTGAAAAAAAACCATGGCCTTGGACAAGTTTAGAATAGTATATTTTTAATGATGAGGTTTGGTTGTGTTTCAAAGGGGATGATTTTGTTATCAAAGGAACCTTTAAAGTGTTTAATGATAAGTTGAAAGATCAAAACTTTCCTTAGCATTAGGTCTAAATCATGACCTATATGTGTTGAGGAAAAATTTAGTTTCTAACTTTGAAATTCAAAATGTTTGTGGATGAGTTGTTGTGAAAAAGTGTAGCTTAGGAAATTTTGAGT
>NC_032013.1:7930092-7931278 GCF_001865875.1 Lupinus angustifolius
GGGAACGAGACTTTCGAGGATAAATGATGGTTCAAAAATATGAATCTTGGACCGGATTGATAAAAGTGTTTGAGTTTATAAATGAGTTAAAACAATGTTTTTACCTTAGGGTTATCATGTAAAAATCTAATTCGTGAATCACTAAATTGTTTATGTGAATCAATGGATGAAAGTGCTTGGGCAAACGTTTCTCGCCTGGGCGAGGGCCAGAGAACATGTTTTGGGCGTTTTTGGCACCCACACGATCGTACCTCACCCGAGCAAGTCCAAATAGGTATTTTGACCAAATATGGTAGATTTTTAGCTTGAGCGATAGTCCTGTCGCTTGAGCGAGAACCATGTAGAAAATTGAGTCTGTTTTGATGAATTGGTCGCTTGAGCGACAGTCTCTCGCTTGGGCGAAAGACAAACAATATTTTTGACTGATTCTGATTGTTTGATTGCTTAGGCAATAGCCCTAGCTTGGGTGTGAAGTTTATTTAACCTTGGGAAAGACCGTGGCTTAGATGATTGAACCCAGTGCCCAAAATTGACAAACTTATACAAGTACCTTTGTTCTTGCGCCTATTTAGGGAAAGGTTTCCGACTATGATGTCGTTATTAGGGCGATGCCCAGAAAAAAGGATTACATGATACCACACAGCGAGGTCGTCTAACCGTAAGAGGCTTGGCCATGTGGCCGTCCAGGGTGATTCAGCGATGGTTCATAGTGGTAGGGATGATATTCCTCTATTTACGTGTTGACCTAAGATCAGACCCCACAAGAAGCATTCCTCTGGGAGATGTCTTAGGTTGGGTTGATCATATAAAATAATGATTAAAATATTTAATCGGCTAACCTCAGTTAGTGTGCATACTCATTATGGATAATGAAGTAGTGGAGAGGAAATTTACGGGAGACGAACGAGCCCCAGGATGTTGAGAAGGACGACGATGGCGGTGGTTCGTCAGCAAAGTCTTGAGGGTGAGTCTAGGTGAGACGAGTCCTTTGTATTCCTGGATGAGGTATTCTGTTGGATCAGACAGTTCTCATTGTGCAAACTAGACGATCTCTAACAATCCCTCTTTGCAATCAGGATCAATGAGAGGGATGCCCAGAAAGTGTTTGATAGGACACCATCCTGAAATGGACAGTTCTTCAGAACAAATCGATCATATATCCTTGTGAGGAATAATTTTGGTGCGT
>NC_032013.1:7931378-7949492 GCF_001865875.1 Lupinus angustifolius
GCGTGTCTGTCTGGATGTGATATTCCGTGTAATTCCAAGCCGTCAATGAGTAATATTCATTAGATGTCTTACTCCCTCTTCTTTCTGTTTGTCTTCTGATCGCGTTTTGTTCAGATGGATCGTTCTGCGAGGATTCGGAGTTACCGCTTCTCGATGTCCCAGGAGGGGGCATGAAGGATTGAGGGAGATCGGTACACCTACACAAGCCCTTGCGACTTAGATTTGTGTAGGGTACTTTTTGATGTGCTGGATGTCTCAATCTTTTGTGTAATTTCAGTTTGGGCGAATATTTCTTCCGCCTTGTATTTCGTATAGATATTTTCCATTATTAAATGAAGTATTATTCAAAGTTATGTTGTGTTATTTTTTGTTACCATTAGGTAATGATTTTTTATTTTCTGCAATGTATGTTACTTATAGTGATGTCCCGAAAAAGAAACGAATATAAAGATGATAAGTTTATGTTACATTATTCAAAAAAAAATTTTAGCCATTTTTGGGCATTATATTTATGGAGTAGTTTTTGGGGCGTTACATGCCCATACGCTTGTTAATCTTCTCAATTAGAGGATGAAACACAGATCGACAGACCTTCCCTTGGACCAAAGAGATGCCCAAATAATTGCCCAGATTAGGAACCACACACATTGCACAAATACTCGTGAAATTACTCTTCCTCCTATTTGAGGCATTTTTTGAGCACATTGTTAAGTGCCAGGTTGTTAAGAAAATCTATATAATTTTGGGCACTTAATATATTGCATCATTTCTTGAAATTACTCTTCCTCTAGTGTAATTATTTCTTGCTTAGGAAGCTTACATATATTGCATCATTTGTAAGGTAATAAGGTTGAAGAAACTGCAAATTGAAGAAGTTTGTGGAAAAGAAGTAGTGGTCTCCTCGCCCAAGCCAGAGGGTAGACCAAGCCAAATTTTTCCTTCTCGCCTGAGCGAGAACCTGACGCTCAAGCGACAAACCAAGAGTGCAAGGTCAAACCCTATGTGGATCTCTAGCCTAGGCCACACCTGTCGCCCAAGCGAGAAACATCTATTCAAATCAATTATCTTTCTCTCGCTTAAGCGAGAATCTCTAGCTTGAGCGAGAGGCAAAAATTCTGAATTAGATATAGGCGGTTGCACGAATGTGAAGGGGGGTTACCATCAGTTTTCAAGCAACTTGTCATGTTTTTTAGAGAGAATAACATGAGAGAGAAGGGGAGAGAGTTATGGAAACAATTTTAGATGTGGATCTCTTGTATTTTACACTGTTTAATCTTTCTAATGCATAGGATGAGCGGCTAAATCTCTCAGTGTTGGGATTGAATGTAATCTTCTAACTCTTGTATTTCCTAGATTCTATTCAAATATGTATTCATTTATTTTGATTTTGGAAATTTTATCATTTTCTTAATGCTTGATTCTAAATAGTTATTAGATTCTTGATCTTAGATCTAAGTTCAATTGAGAAGTGAAACATGGAATCGAATATGGATAATATTTCTTGATGTATCATTGATCTAGGAATATACAATGATGTATGAATTGATTTTACATTGGACTTAATGCTAGATAATTTGTTAAATATCGAAGGATTGATATTTGATGAATTATATGAGGATTTTGTAATCAAGGAATTGATATAGATGATTCAAAGATGTTGCATCAAGATCTATAACTTCACAAGTTATATTGTATTGAATCTAAGGGTTACAAAGATGAGGAATGATGAAAGTCAATCCCAACCATTTTAAATTTACATAAAAAATACTTTCAGTTAACTGTTTTAGATAAACTCAATTCAATGAACATTATCAATTCAAATCATTGTACATATGTACTCAATCTACTTTTTTAGAGAATAATATAGATCAGATTTGCTCTCTGGGGACGATATACCAGTATTTACCGGTTTTGATACTTGCCATACACAATAACCTCAACAAGTTTCTAGAGTCGTTGTAGGGGAGCAATGTGCGATTTATATTAATTTCTGAATATAGTTCGTTGAGTAGTTGTAATTAAATTCTTTTTAAATAGTTTTTAGTATATATTAATCTTTGTGCTATCCCTTACTGTAGTCTTCTCATTTATGCTTTTGAGTGGACATGCTACTGAAGATCAATTGCAGTTTAATCCTGAAATTGAACGATCAACCAATAACAAAAGAAAGAAAGCAAAAGAAAAGAAGAAGAAGCATGGTACTCAAGAGGCACATTCAAATTCTCAACAGATAACAATTCCAAAGCCTCAATATACAAAAATGAAAAATGCAAATGCTGCTACTAGAAACAATGAAAAACCTAATCCTCCGAGAAGGACGTTAGGTGATTATGCAATGTACCAAAGTCTGAGGCATTATTCGAGTATTATCATTCCACATACTAAAAGAATAATGGTAATCAATCCACCTTTTCTGAATCTAGTTAATGCACATCAATTTTCTGGAAAGGATTATGAAGATCCATATGCACATCTTAATAATTTCTATGAATTGGTGGCAACTATAGGCTATAATGAGAATGAATGGGAAGCTGCTTATATGATGTTATTCTCATTTTCACTAATTGGTGAAGCTAGGGAATGGTTAAAATCTCACCCGACCCAAACCTTGACTAATTGGAGTGATTGGGAGTCAAAGTTTTTGACACGATTCTTCCCACTAGCTCGTTATGTGTATGCCAAGTTTGAGATATCAAATTTTCGACAAGGTGCAAATGAAGCATTTTATGAAGCTTGTGAGCATTTTCAGATGTTGTTGAGAAAATGCCCCAATCATGAGTTTGAAGATGTGGATCAACTTAACATATTCTGCAATGGATTGCAGCCTGAGACCAAAATGATTTTAGATGCAGCAACAGGTGGATCAATGTTGGTTGTGGATGTTGAACAAGCTATAAGGATCATAACTGTCTTATCTTCAATAGATAGGAAAACACAACATAATCAGAGGTCAGTGCAGAAGAGAGAAGTGCTTGATTTGAACACATCTGATGTTATTCTAGCACAAAACAAAATTCTTACTAGGCAAATTGAAGCACTTACTAAGCAAATGTCAAAGTTGCCACAACAACTACATGTTGTGCAAACCTCTCTGAGTAACAACAAGTGCTGATGTGTGATTTTTGTGGAGTTGATCATTTAACTGGTCACTTTTCATTGTCAAGTACCAATCACGAGTAAGAAGTGAAATATGTCACCAACCAACCTGAACAAGACAATTTCTCCAACAACCCTTCGTATAATAATCAATTTTTGTAGGGTTGGAGGGGCAATCAGAATTAGAATTATGGTTGGAGACTAGAATCAGGACCATCAAACAAGCAGCCACCATTCTAATAACCATTTCAATAGAGTCAACACCCACCATTGCATGCAAGACAAACCAAATTTGAGGACACTTTAGAAAAGTTCATACAAGTGTCAATGACAAATCAGAAGAATACTGAAGCATCTATAAGAAATTTGAAAACACAGGTGGGTCAATTGGCCAAACAGATGTCGGAACAATATTCTGATTGCCAACAATTTTCAGCCAACACTCAAACTAATCCCAAGGAACATTGCAAAGCCATTACTACCAGGAGCGGAAAGGTGATTGGCAAGGATGTTGGTGAGAATTTGGTGATAGAGGAGGAAGTGTTGAAAGAAAAAGATATTGAGGAAGAAAAAAGTGAGTATGAAGAGATACCAAATAAGAAGAACAGAGAGACTGAGGAAAAAACAAAGAAAAAGAAACTGAGGGAGAAAAAAGTGAGCAGAGTGAGAAGAAAAAGAGTGAACTTCCATAGCTGAAAAGTCTTCCTTATCCCAAAAATTCTTCCAAGAAAGACAATATACAATTTTCATGGATATATTCAAGAACCTCCAAATCAACATACCTTTCATGGAAGCCATGGAACAGATGCCTACTTATGCCAAGTTCATGAAGGATCTTTTGACAAGGAAGAGAAAGTCTTCTAAGGAGACAGTGACACTTAAAGTTGGATGCAGTGTAATAATTCAAAAATCTTTACCTCAAAAGACTAAATACCCTGGCCAGCTTCACAATACTAGTCACTATTGGAGAACTATATGTACGGAAGGTACTACTGGATTTGAGTGCCAGCATCAATCTAATGTCTTTGTCCATGTTACGTCGAATTGGAGATTTGGAAATCAAACCTACAAGGATGACTTTGCAGCTTGCAGACAGAGCAATGAAATTTCCTTATGGAGTTGCATAAGATGTCTTGGTTAAGGTGGACAAATTGGTATTTCTAGTTGACTTTGTAATTATGGATATTGAAGAGGACACAAAAGTTCCTTTGATTTTGGGCAAACCATTCATGAAAACGGCCAAGGTGATAATTGATGTTGATGATGGTAAGCTGAAGGTCAGAGTACAAGACGATGAATTAAACTTCAATTTTTTTGAAGCCACACATCATCCAAAGGACAAGAAACATTGTTCCATAGTAGATGGTGTTGAAGAACTATACATGATAAATGACATACATCTATACAAAAGTAGTTCTTTGGAGAAAGCTTTGATGAGTTAACTTGAAGGTATAAATGTAGAAGAGCTAGATGCATACCGAGAGGTTTCCTCTCATCAGGTGTGTAGTAGAGCTAGATGCATACCGAGAGGTTTCCTCTCAGCAGGTCCAAACTGAGGAACTAGCCAAAACTCAGAAAACTGAAACTCAGAAGTTGGAACTGAAAATGTTGTCGTCGCACTTGAAGTATACATTTTTGGAAGATGGAGGTTGTAACATCGTAATTTTCTGTGCGCATTTTATTAATTATTTAATTGACAAGCGATGAATTTTAGAAATTAATCGGTATTAATTTAGGATAAACCTCAATAGGTGATTTTTGAGTTATGTAACTCGGAATCGAATCGATTATGCCATTGGCTTTGAAATATTATTTAGACTAAAAATAGACATCAAGTTTGTTTATAACTCATCTCTACATATTTTTCACTCTGGAATCCAAGTTTCGACGTTCTAAACGTAACCCTAAATCGAGAGATTTTAATCTTCGGTCGAGTTTTAGCCGACACTCGGGCATAGTTTTAATCATGATGTTTCATCGTATTAGTCACGTCACTATCAATGAGTCAAGATTGCTTGTGGAAGATGCAAAAGTACAATTTTTTTTTGCAAAATCCCTAAAATCACTCATCAACCCTTATATCACCAAGATTTTGGAGATCCCCCTTTGATTTCCCCCCCAAAAATCTGATTTTTTCTCTCTATAAAAGGCAACCCTTGGCCTTGAGGGAGAACATTTTTCTACTCATTTTCTCACTTCTATCTTAGGCATTTCAAAGAGATTTTAAGGTAATCTCTCATTGTTTTCTCATTCCCTTCCACATACATTAGTAGATAGTTATCATTGTTGTTATGTTGTTTATGAGGCTGTTTTATTTTAATGTTTGGAATCAAGTATTTTTTATTGTTAAACCATGTAAAGCATGGATTTTTCCACTTTTTTTGGCTTGAAAAACCATAGCCTTGAACAAGTGTAGAATAGTTTTTTTTCAGATTTAATGCTAGAAATATAATGTTGGTATTTGAATGTGGTTAAAGGTAATGATTTATATATCAAAGGAACCTTTAAGGAGGTTTTGAAACCATGTAAAGTTTGGATTTTTCCACTTGTTTTTGGCTTGAAAAACCATAGATTTGGACAAGTTTAGAAGAGTCAATTTCAGTTTTAATGCTAGAAAGTTTAATATGAGTGTGTGAATGTGTTTAACGGTGATGATTTGTACATCAAATGAACCTTTAATATGTTTAATGATAAGTTGAAAAATCAAAACTTTCCTTGACACTAGGTCTAAAAATCATGGCCTATATGTGTTTAGGAAAAGTTTAGTTTCTATATTTGAAAGGGTAAAATAGTGTTATTAGTGGGCTTAATGGACGTGTTATCAACACTAAAGAATCATATTAAGGAAAAATATGAGTTTTTGTTGAAAAAGTAGTGTTGTAAAAGTATTATGTGTTAAGAGTTTGATTAGTGAATGATATCTTTTAACTTCCAAGTTCAAGTAATGATTTGGGATAAAAGATGACTTATAAAAGTCTTGACTTTATAAACTTAAAGTGTTATGAAGTCTTGTATGGTAGATTAGTTATAGTATGGACGTTGTTAAGATAAGCTTACTTTAAAATGGTAAGTTTAACTTAAGAAATCTTGATTTAAAATGTTGTTCTTGGTTAGGTGATCAACATTATCAACCCGTGTAGTTACTAATAGAAGGAAATGTATTGAGATGACCAAAGAGTTTTGTTGAATCCACTTGAGTTAGCTTACTTTAAAGTGGTAAGTTTAACTTATGAGATCTTGATTTAAAATGTTGATTTTGGTTAAGAAATTTACCTTAAAGTGGTGAATATGCCTTAAAAAGTCTTCATGAAAATAATAAATGATGTTAAAGTTAAAAGTACAAGCTTTGTTAAAAGTCTTAGTTTAAAAATGATTATTTTTTTAAACAAGACTTTCGATGAAAAAGAATGGTTAAAAAATAAGTAATCTTGAACTGAATGGATGAAAGTGATTGAGTTTATAAGAGTTAAAAGATGTCTTTACCTTAGGGTTATCATGCAAAAAGTTAATTCACAAACCACTAATTTTTGTGTGTGTTTATTTCCGAAGCTTCCGAAGTTGGACAACCTACTCATTCACACTAAAAGGGAATCACTCACTCGACAACCTAAGGTGAAGGAGAATACATTGTGACAAAGTGGTGTCAAAATATGACATCCAGACCTCTTAAACTACCTCAAAAGTTTGGAGTCGTCTTGTGTATTAAGAAAGCCCATACTTAATCGATTATTTGCCGGTTAGGATTAAACACATATGATTTCTTAAGTTATATCATTTAGGATATGTATAGATGTAGAGTAATGTTGTGGTTATCCATGGATGAACATTATTTGAACAACTGTAACTAGGAATGATCGATTATCCCTTGAAATATTCGATTTTCCTTATTCTAAAACCCCCACCTGATGGTCATAATCGATTACCATGGTTGATAATCGATTATGGATATCAAAAATCAGAATCTTATAGCTAGTGTAACTTGGAATAATCGATTAACCCTTTTATATAATCAATTATCGATATCAAAAGTCAAAATCTTTTAGCTATTATAACTAGGAATAATCGATTAACTCTTTTACATAATTGATTATCAATATTAAAAATCAGAATCTTGTAGCTACTGTAACTAGAGATAATCGATTAACATTCGACATAATCGATTATCAGAGCTATCGCTTGAGCATCAGACCTCGCTTAGGCGAGAGGTCTCCAGGCGGATTGGGAATAATCGATTAACCCTGAAAAGATGTAAACTTCGTAAGGAAGAACAATCACATTAGACTCTGCAGAGTTTGTACAAGAAGTTCATCATAACCAAAGTAATAAGTGCTAAAAATTACATTGTTATGGGCGAGGCCCGAAAGGTTATGTTTTTCCACACAACAAGATCGTCTGACCATATGAGTCTTGGACATTGGGCCGTCTAGGGTGATTCAACGATGATTCATAGTGGAGATGAGGTTTTCCTCTGTTCATGTTAAGATCAGGTCCCACTAGAAGCATTCTCGATGAGAGATGTCTTAGGATGGGTCGATCATAATAAAAGAATGATTAAAAGATTAAATTTGCTAACCTCGTTTAGCATGTATACACATTGTGAATAATGAAGTAGTGGAGAGGAAAGTTACAGGAGACAAACGAGCCCCTAGATGTTGAGAGGGTCAGTGATGGCGGTGATGCGTCACCAAAGCCTTGAGGGAGATTCTAGGTGAGATGAGTCCCTGTATTCCTGGATGAGATATTCTATTGGATCAGACAACTCTCACAGTGCAAACTAGACAATCTCTCACAACCCCACTTTGCAATCAAGACCGATGAGAGGGATGCCCAAAAAGTGTTTGATATGACACTGTCCTGAAATGAACAGTTCCTTTGGAACAGATCGATCTAATATCTTTGCAAGGAATAAGTTGGTGTGTTCAAATCGGTTTTTTATCGGACCTATACTCTCGGTTATTTCCGAATAGTTTATTGGGAGGATATTGGTGTAAGGATGGATGAAACAAACATAGCATTCATACATTGAACTCGTGGATTTTGATCCTCATAGTCTGAATTACAACATCATTCGTCATTTGCATTTATGTATGTGAGAATATAGTATGTATATTATGCATGTTATGTGTGAATGTGATAACTATATAATTCCACACCGTCGATGAAAAATATTCATTAGATGTGTTACTCCTTTTCTTTCTACTTTTCTTTAGTATGCGTTCTTGTTCAGATGGACCATTCAATGAGGATTTGGAGCTACCGATTCTCGATGTCCCAGGAGGGGGTATGGAGGATGGAAAAAATTCGCTACACCTACATAGGCCATTGCGCCTTGGAGTTGGAGATGGTGTGTGATGGCACCACGATGCGCTTCTCATCCCATCATGCAGACTTAGATGCTTCCTTCACATTGCCAGATTGGAGGTCAGCACCTATCGTATCATCTACCTAGTTTGTGACTGTAGAAGGTGCAAAATTTGTTACATGACCTCTGCCATAACCATTTTGTCTTAAACCCCTTCCTTTATTTGTGTAGCTACCTCTTCCTCTAAAATTGGAGGTGGGTGTTCTGAGATGGGATTCTTGTTTTTTTATTGATAGACAAGGCCCTATTTTCAGCTTCTAGAATAGGGAGGATGGGTAAATTGAATTGACTTTCTTGTTGAATTAACATGGAGTAGGTCTTAGTTATATTTTGGAGGGGATCAAGAAGCATTATTTGGGATCTAACTTAAGCATATTGCTCATTCAGTCCCGTTAAGAACCTAATCACATAGCTTTTATGTCTATAGGTTTTCATGCACTGGTTCACTCCACAAGAACAAGGGATATGGCACTTACAATTGGGTATTGCCATGAATGTGTCAATTTCTTCTCATATAGTGTTTAATTGAGTAAAAGATTTCTAAAATGGTAAGGGTATCTTGATTCAAACGATATAGTTCTTTCAGTAATTCTGCAATTTTGAAGACAACTCCTTGTGAGAATCTTTCATGCAAGTCTTTTCATGCATCAACAACTAAGTTAAACCATAGGATGGATATGACAATGGATTCTTCCACCGAGTGTTGAATCCATGATATGATCATATTGTTACACCTTGTCCATGAGCAATGCATAGGATTAGTTGGTTCTGGTTTCATTAGGCTTCCATCGATGAATCCAAGCTTATTCTTGGGTTCAAGAGCCATGTTCATATCATGATCCCAAGAATGATAATTGGTTCCATTCATTAATCGTGTTACTAAAATGAGTGTATGGTTCTCATTCGGATGAAGGTAGTAAGGGTTGTTATTTTGGTCAATTTGAAAAAACAATTGATTTGCCATTGAAGAAGGTTTCAAGAACAGAAGGAGATGTAATTAGAGGGAATAAGATGGAAGACAAATCAGAGCACTAACGCTCTGATATCATCTTAATTTGGTTGCATATCGGAAGAAAGAAAGGAGAAACAAGAAAAAAATAATACCTCAGATTTATTACTTCAATATGAACTACAACCAGAGAGTTTTAAGAAGATGACCAAAATTGAAATTAGTTAATACCTAACAAAACTAACTAAGACTATTTATAGAAAACTATCTAACATACTCAAGTAAAAGAAAAGGAAAACAAGCTAAAATAAAAAGGCCCAACAAACTAAAACATTATTAGAGAATTAGGAGTGCAAGATGGACCAAGTACTAGCATACAAGATGATAGAACAATCACATATTTACAAGGACTTTTACTAGTGGAAGTCGTATAAGAATATAGAAAAGTCATAGAACTTCTACCAATAAAAGTCATGTAAGAAAATAGAAAAGTTATGGAAGAAGAGAATTTAACCGTGGTTTTGGTATAATTCACTTTTGCCTTATAGAGTTGTACAAAGATCACATTTGCATTGTATGATGATTGGGAAGGAACTAATGGTGCCTATTGAAGAGATAGATTGATAATAATATATCCCAAAATCATGTGTCCAACTATGTCTCATCAATTTTGACACAATAAAAAATTCATATATAATTTTATTTTTATTTTTCACAACTCAATTTTTTGTAAAAATGTCAATTTTATTGAATGAGGCATGGTTAGTGACATGGTTTTAAGATATGTGTCTCCATTCGAGGAGATAAACCAAAACTATAATTAAGACTATAATATATATATTGTTAGTGTAAAAATTTATACATAATTGACACAGCCACCATTCATTTATATTTTTAAAAGTCAATAATACTTAAATATGAATGATACACTCATTTTCTTTATTGTTCAATTTAAATGTGTCTTCATTTATTATTAAGTGATCCTCAAGATCTTGGTCTTACCTAGGATAAAATCATTTCTTATATAAGAAAATGAAATTAAGATGGGAAAATTTAAAAGTGTTTTTCTAATGTCTTTTGCAACTCGATCCTAAAAGGTCATAGACTAAATAAATGACTTAGGAGTAGAGAGATAGAGAGAAAAGATTCCTCCTATTTTCAAATGATTTCGAGTCGTTACTATATTTTTGGGTTAAAATTCTCTTTTATGCCCAATTTGAAAAGTTTAGTTATTAAATTAGTTCTAGACTCGTTAGCCGACTATCAACCAGGGAAAGTATTAACAACTCATATGCCTATGTTAAAACAATATACTCACTATCTGCATGGATCTTTATACCCTTAATAATTTATTTTGTTGAAAAACTTAATTATTAAAATAAAATGTTCTTATTTTTGCGCTTATAAAAGTCTATATTGCTCATACATATCTCTAAGTGCAATACAAAAATTAAGATTATATATTTCTCGCTTGAAAATTGATTGATGAGTTGATTTTATGTTATTAAAGAAATTATTTAATTAATTGAATGTGGATTAGTAGCAGAAGAGATCACATTAGTTGTATACAGACATCCTACTTAAATAAATAACAGAGGCAGTATCAATGACAATAACACTTTCTTGGCACGAAGGAGAATGTAGAATACAACATAAGCCATTATCTCACTATTAGAATCTCAAAATAATTAATTAATTAAAATATTTAATTTAAAAGATAATTAATTGCATAATTGACCATATTGGTCTTGAACTAACTTCCCAGTTTGATAAATAATAGAAGGAGTACTAATAATCACAACTATTTTTTGCTCGAAGGAGAATATAAGATAAAATATGAGTCGTAACCTCACTATTAAATTCTCAAAATATTTAACAAAACATTTTCATATATTTTATTAGTATTATTTTATTTATTTATTACTTATTAAGTTATGTATAAAAATGGAAATAGTATTTCAATTTTAATAAAAATAAACGAATGTAATTAAAATAAAAGTAAGAAAAATAATAAAAGCAATAAACAAGAAATATACTGAAATTAGGCAAGAATAAATAAATAAATGAATGCATGCCACATGTCTCGTTAGGGCAAGAAAACGAAAATTAAGAGTCAACCATAAACCAGTAATGGAGACAAGTCGTCAACCATCAAATGCAATGTTGCAAGTGACAAGCATGGAATTCAGGCAAAGCAAGTGGTGGCGGGAACTAGTTCGTGTTGGCTCAACAATGCAAGCACACGGACGATCAAAGGATAAGTGTTGCTATTGTTGGCAGCGATCAGCGGATAAAGACATATGTCTCGTTTTGTGTGGTCTCTTGTTGATGGCACCGATAGATAGAAAACATGCAACATGGCTCATGATTGAACGCAATTTTCCTTGCTCTCTAATGGCACATATATGACAAAAAATCACGAATCATAAGGTGTCCTCTATTTAATGAGTCCATAATGACTTATTGAACCGCATAAATTCAATTATTTGATGTGTCTCTTCATTAATGTGTCAATAATGACTCATTAAACGAATTTTTAATGACCATGAAATGATTTTTATAATTAAAAAAATTAAAATATAATCGTCGGTAATCAATTGACTTTATAATCATTGATTATAAATTAAATATTTGGCTAAGAGCAAAATTGGTTATGAGACATAAAAAAATATGATTTTTCGTGATGCTCATCAATAAATAAAAATAATTATTTGACCATATAAAACAAAAAAAGGAGTGGAATTATTTTTTCGAGCAAAAAATTCATTATGACTATAAAATTCCAAAAATTAGTGCAATGCACATAAATAGGTATAAATAATTATTTTATTTTATAAAATCACAAAAATGACAAAATGCTGTTTTTATTATTTTTGTTATTTTGAAATATTTGTAGTTTTATATTTTGATAAATGGGTCCAACAAAGTTGAGTTCACAACCTCTATATGTGACCACATATTAAAAAACCCAAACCAGAAAATGAAGCTAGGAGATAAATTATCAAACGCCCATGGTAGACTTTATTCATCAACTTGAGCTAGAATATATTGCTGATGAGGCAAGAAGTATGCCTTAAATCACTATTCAAATTCCATTTAACTAAATGAATGCAAGATACTAGGAAGCAAGGAATTAGTTTGACTTCTCTAAAACTCATTAGACACAAACAAAAAATAATGCATTCAAGTCATGTACAATACTTTAAATTGTACTCGAAAATGCAGGTGTAATATTGCAATTTCGAAAGTCTTCACAATGATATCGCTATTGCGTCTGCATTGGTAAATGTAACATAAGTGCAACTGTGACTTTAATTTAAAACATTGGCACAAACCTATGATTTAGCCTTGCCAAGGCGCTTGATTATGATTTTGCTTGCCATATGATGAAGAATCCAAATGATCAAGTCCAGATATATTGAAGAAATCTCTTTGAGAAAATGCTCCAAGACTAAGAAAATCTCTAGTCATTTCACCATTAGCACTAACTCCAACACCCTTATTGCTTTTATTACCAAACTGAGATTGTGCTGATTTGGAAACAAGTTCCTCAAAGTTACTATGATCATCTCTTGGTGGATTATTAAACATTCCCCTCATGGCTTCTTCAAAGGATGAGTTATCAAACCCACTAGCATTATGAACAGTGCCACTACTACCACCACCACCACCCATCATATCATGAAAAAGAGAAGATTCTTGATCAGTTCCTATAGTGTTGGCAGAGGTCATTGCAGCTTTATTCCCATAAGGTGCTGTTAAGCCATGAGAGAAAACAGTGCTTATTTCTTCACGTGAAGATGAAGCCATAAAAGAGGAGCTATAACCTGTAGTTGTACATTCATGCACGTGACCCTGCTGTTGCAATAAGTGGGGTCTAAGAATTGCTGTAGAAGGTGCAGTTTTGGTTACTGTTGCACCCATTTGTGATGATGCCTTTTGCATCAAAGAAGGTGTAGTAATATTGGGTTGGAATGAAGGAAGCACTGTAGTAGGGTTAGGGTTTTCATAATGTGTAGGGAGTAATGGTGTCAAGGAAAAATCTAAAGGCTTGAAAACTTGACTATGGATAGGTTCTCCTACCAACCATGGTGGAATTTCTGAGGTTGGAATATTGAACAACCCTTGTTCTCTTTTCACTAGTGATGGTGCTTGAAAGTCATGGCTATGAAGAAGTTGAGTGTGAGAGGACAAAAGAGGATTCATTGTTGTAACATTTGCTACTGCACTTTCTTGTGCTAAAGCATCACAAAAGGCTCTGTGAGTGATAAAACTGTCTCTCCTGCAATTACAATAAAAACAAGCACAGAAAAAAACAAAAGGAAACACCTTCAATAGAATATAAATATCTCATGTTTTATATATTCAATAAAAATGTGATATGCATATTGTTTTTATTACATTATTTTAACATCACTTTTTCATTGAATGATAAAATAAGAGAAATATACATTTAATTAATTAAAATCCATGTTATTTTTATTTTCTTTCTCTAATAAATAAAAAATTATGTAAATTATGTGGAAAAGGATAATGATGTTTAATGATATATAAATTTGTGCTTACTCATGTGTATTTGATGGTTAATGAGTTATTCATTAATTGCAAATGTATCCACTCAACATCCTCTTAAAGCATTCAATACATGTATTAAAACATAAATTGATATATCAATTATGAGAATATAGTACATGTAAATTGTTTGGTTTATAGATTACAATAATGATATTTTTACACTTTCTTGCACTTTATTCATCAATCATTATTTCAAAAGCAAATATTTTTTTAATCAATGATCATAAAGTAAGAAGTAGAGGAAAAGATTGATATGGTCATCTTTAACTTAGGTTATTTAATTTTCATGAAAAGAATAACAGATGCTAATTAACCATGAAGCTTATTAGATATAAGCACTTTAAGGTACAACTTTTAAGAAGTTACTGTAACTCTGTAAGTGACTGTTTGTACTAGTTATCAAACCTACTGACCTAGCTATCAATAATTGATATTGATACTAAAATACAAACACACACCTAATGAATTATTTTAAGCTATTTTCTCCAATGTGTTCTGAAGAAATAAGTTGATTTGGTTTCAGACATAATCAATTAAATAAAATTAATTAAAACCAATAAAGTGTTAATTTAATAGTATAAGATTTTTCAACTAGGTCTCCATATTGGTGAAAATGTTAAATATTTGATACTTATAATCAACATTTGTTGAAAGACACTCATAATTGGAAAGATATTAGTTCTATACCTATAAGGATAAAGGAAACATATCTTATGTCCCAATTGTGTACCACTTTATATACTCTTAATTATCATTAGTGAGAAAATTGTAAAGTTCATACATATCCAATTTATGTTTTATTTTCCTAAAAATATATCAAGTAGTAAAAAGTTTGAGATAAAAAATATAGACTTTCCAAATTTGTTATATCAAAACAATAATATAAAACTAATAAAATTCATACCTGGAGAAAAGGGTTCCACAATCACATTTATACTCTCTGGTGCCACAAATTTTAGAGTGAGCTTTCCAATCAGATTGAACTGCATAACGCTTAGAACACTTCTCACACTTCCATTTCTTCTCTCCATGTTTCCTGAAAAAATGCTTCTTGATTCCAGTGAGGTCACCAAGGGCCCTTGATGGGTCATGATGAACACAAGTTGGTTCTGGGCACACATATACTTTCTTTCTTAATGGTTCTTTGCTATTTCTTTGCTTTAGCTTCCATGGCAAATTATGCCCTCTTTTATGAAGCTGCAGGTTTTGATCTCTTTGAAACCCTTTCTCACAAATCTCACATATAAAACGGTTTGTTGCAATGAGAGACTTGGGACTTAAGGCTATCACTTCAGCCTCAGGATCTGATTTAATGTAATCAGTTGAATTTTTTTAATTAAAACACTAAATCAACTGAAAAACAACATATAATTTGACTAGTATTAAGAAACAAAGGTTGGCTTTTCAACCAAATTACAATATTATTCCAAGTACGTCCAGTATACTATACGAGACTCTAACATAACAGAATATGACGGGGTCAATGTTATCAACCTTAACTTTTTACAAAATATATTGTTTTCAGGATTTGAACATGAAGTTTTACATGATATTAACGTCATATCGTTGCACAATGACGGATCCATATATGTATATATCATCAAATATTAAAAGTAAAATATATTGGTAAGATTAAATTATATGACCTGGGTGGCCCGGAAGACTTCTCTTCTTTTTGGGTAGTGGTTCTTGATCAGTTGAAGTGGATGAGTATTGAGAATAGAGAGAAACTGTGTTACTCCTGGATCCAGAAGAAGCACTTATTTCACTTGATGCAGATGTCAAATTGGACATATTTTCATCTACCACCAAACCTTTCTCCATTTATTTGTAGGTTAGTGAGATATTAAACATGCACAACTTTATGGACAATTATTCTAAGATCTGAGGGCTAAAACTAATAATAGGTAGCTTACACTAGATCTAATCTCTTTAGCTCATAGATCCTCCTTAACTATGTACCTTTCTCTATTCTTCAAACCTTTCAGATTCTTGAGAACACAGCAAAGAAAGTAAGAACAAAAAGGTGAATGGATCCCAAAGTAAGATGGATTCACTTGCTTAGGTCTAATAGCACAAGTTGTGCTTCAACTAGTGCAGTAAATTACCAAAATATTCGATGAAGTTTCAGAATTTGTCTGTGTGTGAGGGAAAGAGAGAAGAGGTAGCTATAATAAGAAGAGTGTGGATGAGAAAAGGATGATGCCTTTGAAGCTAGGAGTTAAGATCTTTTATTAAAAAGAACGAATGAAAATGTGTTATTTAATTATTGAAAAATTATAAAAATAGAAAATAATAGTTTTATATTACTTATATAATTTTATGAGTGTAATATCTATGCATTTTAGTAAAAATGTAAAAGTTTATAAGTCACTATATTATTTACGACCTATTTATATTATTATCTTGAAGAGTCAATGATAATTAAATATGAATAATGGATGATGTACTATATAAATCTTTTAAATTATTATATATATATATTTTCTAAATCTATTAGATATAGAAATAGATTTTTTGGACTATTGAAGCTCACACGTATAAGAACAAAACAAAAGGCAAAATGCTTGCCTGTTATGAAGTGCACTTTTTGTCTTTTTCTTTGTTCCCTTCCTACATTTTATAAAACTTTAGTCCCTTAATAATTGCATTACATGCATTATATTATTATAACCACATTTTATATCACTTTCTTTCTCTCGTGTCTATGAAGTTTACGTTATTAATTTTATATATTTTTGCTAAATAGTAGTATTTCTGACATTGATTGATTATTCAAGCCAACATTCTCTCCCCTAAAAGGTAGAGATAAAGTAACCATGGTCCATGAAAGATGATGAGAGGTTGATTATGGATTTTTAACATCCTGGGTAAAAGTGATAAAAACTAAAAAGCAAAACCGCTTTTTCTCTCTGTCCATACTCAGACACTGCCATGAATAGTTCATAATCATATATTGGAATCAGCAATAGCCGACAAATTCATATTCAAATAATCGATTAACCAAGATATATGTTACAACATTGCATACTTGTACAAACTCATTAGCTTATTTGAAATAGAATAGGATAAGAGAAAAGAATGTATGTATTGACAATATACAAGTTTGATGTATTTTTGTTAAATTATCTACAATTTATATTTAATTATTATTTATTTTACAAAAAGAAACCATGTATAAATATATATAATGATGGTACAGAGATATTATACTCACATAAGAATAAGTAAATACCTAATTTCCTCCTTATAAATTTCCGACTATACCACTACCCTTCTAAAAAAAAGTAAAAAATTAAATTAGTACCCAAAATCTGAAATTGTATCAAAATAGTCATTATTAGAATCATAGAAAATACTAAAAAAAGACAAATTTGACTCATATTTAATTTTTATAAGGGGCTATTTTGAATTTTTCAATTTTAGGAACCAAATTGACATATACAAAATTTTAAGGGACCCAAATAGAATTTTACTGTAATAGTATATATGTCACTAGCTTAATTGTATATAAGTCTGAATTGAAAAATATATTCAAATAACTTCATGGCACCTTAAAAAAAACTCCATGGTAGTTGTGTTTAAATTTGAAACTCCGAGTTGTTAAACACGATCTATTCAATTAGATTAGTGCCCTAATTGATTAGAATGCGTTTGACATTTCTGGGCAGCCAAGCACAACTAAATAATAATTAACTCCTTTCTTAATCCACTAACTAATTGATTAAGGTGTTATCCTCTGCTTACGTAATATGTTTTTAGTATATATGAAGTATAATTTTGTGTTTTATTTTCGTCCTTCTAAAAAATAGTTGCTGTAAAAAAATTAAAATATGGCTTATGGAATGTTATTTTTATGTAAGGGCCTTTCATCTTGTTGTTTTCTACCCATTTCATAGAGTTGTTCTAAGGACTTTCAATTCAGTAAATTATTTTTGTTTGAAAAAAGATACAAGAATCTGAATACAAAACTCAAAACATAATCGTGATTCAATCTAAATAGATCAGTACATTTCAAGGATTAAATCTAAAACCCAAACACATGGTAGGGATAAATCCAAAATATGTGAAGCGCCAACTAACCTTAAAGACTAAAATGAAAATAAATGAGTTTATATATATATATATATAT
>NC_032013.1:7949592-7959263 GCF_001865875.1 Lupinus angustifolius
TATATATATCTTAATTCAAATTGTTTTTCACATGGACTAGAATTAAAAGATTTATACTATTAAGAATATAAATGTATTTTAACCTAGCCTAATAAATCAGTAAATATATGGAGTTTGCTTTTAGTCCTTATAGTTTTTTTCTTTGCTCCATAAATCTTCCAAAATTTTTGGTTTGATCCTCTCAATGGTGTATCATCCCCAAAATTTGTCACGTCAGCAATTAGTATGACTTCTTTTTATTCATTAAATCTATTTCTTAAGATTTTCCACCAATTAGGTCGAGTTACCTTCAATTGTGATTCATATATCAAACGGCAATATTCCATTTTTTGAAGCATTTCAGACATTCTTTCGAGTGAGTCATTTAGTTAAAAGATCCGTTAGATTCTGACTAGTGTGTACATGATTTACTTTAATAGTTTTAGTTGAGAGTAATTTTTAATAGTGTTGTGCTTATAATATATCATTATGCTATAATAGTAAAACAATAACATTTAAAATTGTCATTTAACAACGTCTTCGTACGCTGTCTATGTGAGCGCAGTAGAATATAAGGTTTGATTCAACGGCGCTTTTGAAACACTATAGAAAATTGGCATTTAACAATGTTCACTGAAGCAACCGCTGTTAAATGTCTATTTTCTGAATAAGACAATATTTATCTCAGACATTCTATCAAATACACGGCAAACATGCCCAATTCCACCACATTTACCGTAGAAACATCATTCTGAAAACTCAATTTATAAACCATTGCATAAACTTGTCTCCCTTAGTTCAAATTCATTAACCCAGCAGATTATATGCACTAATGAAAGAGACGAAGGTGGTGAAGATGTAGACGACTAATCCATGAATTTCTTGTCTCCCTTAACTGAAGAAATAAAAGGATTTCTTATCAACGACAAAAGACATAGTTCAGATTTAATATAATAAGAATCAAATCAAAATTTACACAGAAAATAAGGATGAAAAAATATTAACCAAATAAAAAAATACATACAGAGATTGCAAGTTTGGTAAATCAACAATGGCTCCACTTACATTCAACCTTGATATATTCCTATATTACAAAATAAGTAGTTAACATAGATATAAATACAAGCAGCAAGAATGAATCAAAAAGAAAGAAATAAGGTAAAATAAGACAACGATTCACCTTATACTTGAAGAGAGAAACCAAAAACTGATAACTTGTTTGAAGAGAGAAACTGAAAACAAAAGAGAAAAAAGTTAACCCGTGGAGAAGAAGGAGAATAAGAGAAATATAAAACTTAATGATATGTGTATTATTGTGTGTGAAATTTTGTTTCTAAACATGCAAAGATTCACACTCACTAACATAAACATTGTTTGAATGTATGATTTTTAACAGCGCTCACTAAAGCAAATACTATTAAATGTGTGACTTTTAACAGTGCTCACTAAAGCAAATGTTGTTAAATGTATGAATGTATGACTTTTAACAATGCTCACTAAAGCAAGGGTTGTTGAATGTATAACTTTTAACAGCGCTCACTAGAGCAAATGCTGTTAAATGTATGACTTTTAATGGCGCTCATTAAATCGAGCGTTATTAAATGTGTCAATGTATAACTTTTAACAGCGCTCGTTGAAGTAAGCACTGTTGAATGTGTGATGTGTGAATTTTAGTGTCGCTCATTGAAACAAGCATTGTTGAGTGTGCATTCTCATATCACATTTAACAACACTTACTTCACCGAACATTGTTGATTCTTTTCCGCCTTACATTTAACAATGTTCAACATACAAGCATTGTTAAATATCAATTATGGCGTATTGTATATGTCGCTTCTTACCATTGTAATAACACTTCTCATTTTTTGTAATAATCACGTTACTATCGCAATGAACAAACATAGTTGGTATCAGTTTTTTCCATATGGGAGAACTTCTTAGTCAACATATTTTTCATTAGTATTTGCTTGTGCTATTATCTCAAATTCCATAATGGACTGAGCTAAAATAGTCAATTTCCTTGACTTCCAAAAAATAGCCCCTCAAACTATGCTAAACATATAGTCACTTGTCTATTTTGAATCACGTGCAAGAGTGTTACAATTTGAATTAAGGTATCCTTCAAAAACAACAAGAAACCTTTTATAATGCACTTGAGATTCATGGTTATCATGAGGTATCTCATGACCCACTCAATAGCATGTAAGTGCTCTATACTTGGTCTACTAACAAACTTGCATAATAACCCTATAATATAAGCAATGTCGGGTATAGTGCAACCAATGATAAACCGAAGGTTGTAATGTTGTTTGCGTACTCACTATTTTGTACCCCTTCACCAATGTTCAAAAAAACAATTTTACACTTGGACCATATGGTGTAGTACCAAGTTTGCAATCAAAGTAATCATATTTCTTTCAGGTTTTCTCAATGTAATGGGATTGATCCAAGAAATTCTATCTTTTGAACTAATAATCTTAATACCAAGGATTGTACTTGCTTCTTCGAGGTCTTTCTGTTCGAAGTTGTTACACAATTATGGTTTCATATTATTCACAAAATTAATGTTGGAAACCAAATATGTATGAGTAGGTGGTCTATACAGAGACATACAATAGTACAAATTCCATTTTCAAATTTATAATAAATGCATTTGTAACTTTCATTCACCTTAAATACATTTGAGACAAATAATTTGTTGATTTTTTCATGTCAGTGCTCAGGTGCTTTCATTCACCTTATTTTCTTGTCCTTGAATCACAAATCCTTCATGTTTATCGATGTATATTTCTTCTTCCAATTCACCATTCAAAAACAGTTGTAGCATCCATTTGGTGCACTACTAAATCATGCAAATCAACAAGAGAAATTAGTACTTTAACCTAATGGATATTATTCTGGTGAATGATGAAAATGTGTCAAATAAATATACATTCACTCTTTGCCTGAAACATTTGGCTACAATGCGAGCCTTGTATTGATCAATGTTCCTTTGGGTTTCAGTTTCCTATTCAAATTCCATCTACAACCTATGGGTTTGCAACTAGGAGGCAAGACTACTAAATATCATGCCTTGTTAAATTTTATAGAATACATCTCATCATTTATGGCTTCTTACCATAATTCAATATGTAATAATGTCAATGTTTCTTGGAAGTTTTTGGATCCTCCTCTAATGTATAGGTCATATAATCAGACCCATACTATTTCTCAATCTTGCTCTCTTACTTCTTCTAGGTTCTATATGTTGGGAATTTCTTATGATTTGTGAAATACCAATACTAGGATCTTGAATCTCATAATTCTCACAATAATATAAAAAAAGGGTGCAATATCATACCTGAATCCATGTTCTCTGATATACTCCTCTGATCTACCTTTTGAGAGAGTTTTAGTATGATGACATTCCTCAACCAAATCCTTAATTCCTTTTGGGACATTCATTTTCTCTCTGATGGGAAGAGGTGAAAATTGTTTGTGATTTGATGTCTTGGACATCATAGCCATTCCTTATGTGCTAACTTATAGGGTTCCCATTATCCCATATGGGCTAACCTATTGGGTATTTACTCATTAAGCCCATACTCGTTATCAGTTTTAGAAATTGTATGAGTTGCCAATAATTAGATCACTTATTTTGTAACCCCAAAATAAATAGTTGATATAATTGTATTAAATATATGATGCTCACCTTAATTAGAAATTATGAATTTCTAACAATTTCCCACTTGAGCTTCATATTTTCCTGAAACAATTATATCACACATTCTTTAGGCACGAATTTCATCTCATATATCAACTATAGAACCACCGCGACTTTCATCACATTCAAACGTGACTCGGCTACATGATCACCATATTAATATACTTAATGACATAGATGAAATATGGATGAGTGACATGGAAATTTCATGCAATGTGATCTCAAACATGTCTATTTCCAATTGATCATTCTTTATTCTTTAGTGAGATCAATCCAAAGTAAATCATAAAACATATAGACTCCCATTAAGCTAAGGTATCTTAAGGAAAAACACTCATATGAGCAACATGTTCATGAAAGGCTTTAGGTATCAAACTCTTAGTTAGTGGATCAGCTAGCATAAAATTTGTCTCTACATGTTCCATGGAAATTTGTCCATTTTGAACACTTTCTTTAACAACCAGAAACTTGATATCAATAAATTTTGACTTTGTAGAACTCGTATTATTGTTGGATTAAAGAACTACAGACTTGTTGTCACAATAAATTCTTAGTCGTCTTTCAATACCATCGACCACATGTAAGCTAGTGACAAAATTCTGCAACCATATGCCATGGTCTGATGTTTCAAAACAATCCATGAAATTCGCGACCATAGTTGAAGGAGCTATAAGCGTATGTTTTTCAGACTTCCAAGAGATACCACCTCCAGCCAATATAAACACATATCTAGAGGTAGAGTGTCGGCTATCTAGACATCCAGCAAAATCGGAGTCAGAGTACCTAATGCTCTCTAAATTCTCAGACCTTCGATAAGTGAGCATGTACTCCTTTGTTTTCTTCAAGTAACACATAACATGTTTGACTGCCTTCCAATGATGTATTCCAAGATTACTCAAATATCTTCCCAAAACTCCTATGACAAATGCTATGTTGGGATGAGTGCATACTTTAGTATACATTAGACTTCCTACTGCAGATGCATAAAGAATCTTTTGCATCTCGTATCTTTCAAGGTTATTTTTGGAGCATTGTTCGAGACTAAACTTGTCTCCCTTAGCTATAAGGGTATCCTCTAGTTTAGTGTCTTTCATGGCAAATCTATTTAGGATTTTAACTATATAGCTTTCTTGTGACAACCTTAGGATACGTTGAGAGCGATCTCTTAGTATCTAAATATCTAATACAAAATAAGCTTCCCCAAGATCTTTCATTTCGATATTCATCATTAGAAATCTCTTTGTCTCATGCAATACTCATATATCATTGCTAGCAAGCAATATATCATCAACATATACTACCATGAATATAAATTTACTCCCACTGAACCTGTGATACACGCAATCATCAACTTTATTTGCCTCAAAGTCATACGAGATAATAATTTGATGAAATTTGTGATTCCATTGACGAGAAGCTTGTTTAAGGCCATAGATGGATTTCTTTAATTTACATACCATAGACTATGAGTCAATTGACACAAAGTTTTCTAGTTGCGCCATATAGATTGTTTCTTTAATGTCACCATTTAGACACGCAGTCTTAACATCCATCTGATGTAGCTCTAAATCAAAATGTACTACTAATGCCAATATTATTCCAAAATAATTCTTCGATGATAATGGAGAGAATGTTTCTTTATAATCAATGTCTTCTATTTTAGTGAAGCCTTTAGCTACTAGACGAGCTTTATATCTGTCAATATTACCCTTCGAATCCCTCTTGGTTTTAAATATCCATTTACAACCAATAGGTTTCGCACCTTCAGGTAATTCGACAAGATCTCAAACGTCATTATCATGCCTAAAATTTATCTCATCATTCATGGTATCGATCCACTTTTGAGAGTTATAACTTTTCATGGTTTGATAGAAGTTCAATGGATCATCTTCTTTTAACATGATGCCATCCTCATGTTATTGAAGAAATACAATATAATCATCATGAATTGAACTTCTCCTCTCTCTCGTAGATCTCCTTAATGGCACTTCTACTTCTTGAGGTTATTGAATTTCTTCTATAAGTACTTGAAGGAGAACTTCATTGTTGTCTTGTTCTAGAATATTTTCAAGAACAATATTCTGAACATTATCTCCTATTATCGAAGTTATTCCTTGCGTGGTAATAAGCACAAGAACTTGTTCATCATTAATGATAAGTTCTTCCTCAAAGAACATAGTCCTTATGTTCTCTTCCTTTCCAAAATCAACTTCATCAAGAAATCTTGCATTTCCCATCTAAAAAAAGTCTTGAAGTGGGATCATAAAATTTATAGCCTAGGTAGCATTTAGCATAGTCAACCAAATAACAGCTAACTATTCTTGAGTCTAGTTTTCTTTTATGCGGCCTATAAGGCCGCGCCTCAGCTAGACAACCCCAAATGTGCACGTGTTTTAAACTTTGTCTTTCATCAGTCTAAAGCTTATATTAGGTTTTGTTAACTGCTTTAATTGACACCCTATTAAGGATGTAAATTGTGGTCTTTAAAGCTTCCCCCAAAGAGACTCTGGTAAGGAAGAATGACTAATCATACTTCTCACCATATCCTTAAGAGTTCAGTTTCGTCGCTCAACAACACCATTCATGCTAGGTTTGGAACAATTCCACACTCTCTGAGGAAAAGTGCAAAAGGCCATGGACGTTGTTCTCTTGATCCATCATATTTGCCATAGTATTCACCACCACAGTCAGATTTGGCAGCCTTAATTTTCTTTCCAAGTTGAAGTTCAACTTCAGCCTTGAAAGACTTGAAAAAATCCAAGGATTGGAACTTGTAATGTATAAGATATAGGTAGTCATACCAAGAGTAATCGTCTATGAACGTAGTAAAATAATGTTGTCCATTCCAAGAAGCCATAGGAAAAATACCACATATATCTGCATGCATTAGTTCTGAGACATATTTAGCTCTTTCGGGACCTAATATCCTTTTGTTTGTTTGTTTTCCCTTTATGCACTCAAAACATACTACAAAGTCTAGTAAATCTAAAGGGTTAAGAATTTCTTCCGACACAAGTCTTTGTATTCTTTGTTTAGATATATGACCTAAACGCTTGTACCATAAGGTGGTTGAATTATCTTTTAATTTTCGTTTTGTATCACATGAATTTGTTTTTAGTATTTCATTATTGGAACTAAAAACATCAAGCATATATAGATTATCAATTAAAGAACCAGAACAAACAATGGGAAAGGACCACATATATCTGTATGTATTAGTTCTAAGACATCTTTAGCTCTTTCGGAGACTAACTTTATTATTTCCAAAAGAACAAGAAAAAACAAATTTGTCCAAGCTTGAAATACTAATTAAATTCCGCCTAAAAGACGGTACAACAAATGTCTCAAATAAATCCAAATGAAAACCAGTTCTTAAACATAATCTAATGCGTTTTGATGCTAGATTAGACATCTCCATAATATACTCTCTTATGTTCCCTTTGCATTTATACTTCATGGAGATGAGTTTAGTCAAAAGGCTACTCGTCTCCGCCTTTTAATTTTTGGCAAAGAATTATTCTATTTCTTCAAGGAGCTTCCTTGCACTTTGACCATCAGAGATAGAGCCCCGAAACGCATCTGAAATAGAGTTAGAGCATTCCCACTTATCAATTTTAGCCTCATCGAGGTTTTCTGCAATAGATGTGTTTCTCCTCACGATGTGCCAGATCTAAATCCAATGCAGTCGAGAATAATTTCTATGACTTCCTTCTTAACTTCAAAGTTTGTCCCATTCAGCAATGAAATGTTATTAATTTGAGAAGAAATATTTGCAGCAATGGTAAAAGACATTGAATTCACATAATAAAGAATTAATAACATGTTTATAAAAAAACAAGTCATGTAATATATATAAAACAAGACATGTTCACATAATAGACCTATCACAAGATATCTAGCACAATATCAATTTCTAGTCTTTGGACCGAGAAATTAATTTGTAAGTGATATTCTCAATATAATGATCAAACATTAACAATTAGTTCTGTCAAACAATAGCCTTTCTTTGGATCGACTATTATTCACATGAAAAAAACTTTACAATTGTTACATATTTATCATCACACTACGTTATTATTTGGCCAAGTTGTGTCTTCCTTTGGGCCAAACACAATTCACATAAATAATCTCATACTCGTCTGTGTAATTTTAATTAATTTCCACAATAGAGGTTACTTTGGCAACATATTGCATCAATTAATTCAAAAATAATTACCAGACAAAAGAAAAACAATATGAGTCCATTAAAAAAATAAAATCTTGGAATTAAAACTTTTAGATTTGATATCTTTTATGATTAACAAATCTAATCAAATAATATAATTCCAAATCCAAAAAGATATAATTCATATATATGAACGCATAAAAAATAGATAAAATCTTAATAAAAATGTAAATTTGGATTCATATTAAAAAACATATTTAATCCAAACATAACACAAAAACAAAAAACTTATATTACTGTAAAATTAATCAGTGAATGGGTGTTGCACTCATGACCAAGACATTTACATTAACAAATTTATGAAGCATACCAAGTTTGAACACTGTACAGAACCTTTTAATCACACCATACTGTAACGTGAACAAAGACTCTCAATATGCAACGTGTACATTTCAAGTGCTCTCTCTAACCATGACTTCATATAAGAAACCACACATTAGACATAGAGAGGGTTTCAGAAATATAAAGGTCAAGCAAAAGACACACCATTACAAACAAAGCACAAATATCATTTTCAGTTTCATTGTTATTAACATGGCTATTGAGGCTCACCATTTCAACCTCTTCACTCCTCAACTCATAAGCATGAACGATTAACAGTGCGACAAACTATGAATTCAATAGATGCGATATAAATAATCAATTCAGAAAATTTCCAATTTTACAACATAATAGTGGAAGCATAAAATCTCCAAATTAAAATTAAGGTTCATACAAAATTTGGGAAAACACCCTTAATGGAGAATCATAAAAATTTCTCATGATTGGTAAAATATCAATCATAGGATCTTGAATCTCATGATTCTCACAATAATATAAAACAACGGTGAAATGTCATACTTGAATCCATGTTCTCTGATATACTCCTCTTATCTACCTTTATGGGAGAGTTTTGGTATGATGGTCTTCCTCATCCAAATCCTTAATTCCTTTTGGGACCTTCGTTTTCTCTCTGATGGGGAGAGGTGAAAAATGTTTGTGATTTGGTGTCGTGACGACCATAATTGTTCATTATGTGTTAACTTGTTCTCATTATCACCTATAGGCTAACCTATTAGTTATCCACTCATTAAGACCTTATCCATTATCACTTTTAGAAATCTTATAGGTTACTAGTAATTAGATCATTTATTTTGTAACCCAAAATAAATAGCCGACATAATTGTACTAGATATATTATGTCCACCTTAATTAGAAATTATGAATTTCTAATACTATTTTAATGTTTTTTATCACTATTCCTGATCACATGAATGTGATTCATTCAGGAGCCCCCACTATTTTTTTTATTTTGAAAGGGAATTTATTTTCATAAAAGTTAGCATCATTAGACTATTTGCTCAATTTTGTGTCCAAATCATAAAACCTATTCACTTCACTGTTAACAATATACACAATGAATATATATTAATAGGTTTCGCTTGCGAGCTTAACTCTCTTAGGTTTTGATATTCGAACTTATGTCACACAATCCCAAGTTACCAAATAAGACGAATTTGGTTTTCAATTCTTTAATATTTCTTAGGGAGATGTTTTGCTCTTTGCTTTGATGACTTTTTTTTAGCACATAAGGTATTGTTAATAAAAGTTCTATTTTTATTTTAGATTTTTATTCATTTCAGGTGAATATGGTGTTGTTATTTCATGTACGATTCCATGTATCTTAAATTTTTTATTGAATAAACTAGAATCTTGCTCAATATCTCTATCACTTCGAATTTTCTTAATATATTTTTTAAATTGATTTTCAGTTTTAGAAATATA
>NC_032013.1:7959363-7974218 GCF_001865875.1 Lupinus angustifolius
TATATATATTTGTCTAAATATATCAAGTGGTTCACATTTATTGTTCACAAGATAAACACATGTATATTCGAAATAATCAACAATAAAAGTGATATAACATTGTTTTTCGTTTTTGGTCAATGTTCCATCTAGTTCATATATTTCAAAGTGTATCACATACAATGTCTATGATTCTTTAACTACTAATTTTTGTGATTTCTTAATAATTTTAGCTTAACTACAAAACCACATTTTTTATGATAGTTAAACGGAAACTTTGGAATTAATCCTAAGTTACTTATGATAGAAATCATGCGTTTATTTATATGACAAGGTCTACTATGTCAAATATCAAAATTTCATAACATGTAAATAAAAGGAGAAATTTTATTAATATTAATGTTCAATTTGAACAAGCCACCAATGACATACCATTTCCATACAAATCATTCATTCCTAGTAAGAGTATACAAGTTCACTCCTATGGTCTGCTTGAACCCGACCTTAATTAGAAGTAAACCATAAACTAGATTTTTCCTCACTTATGGAATGTGCATAATATCTTTGAGAAACAAAGTATTTCTTGAATTAAACTCCAGCTTCACATGTACGTTTATAGCAACATTAGAGGTGTGACAGTCACCCACTAATACTTTCTTATCTTCAACTATTGTGTATGTTTAAATATAGCACAATCATAGAAGATATGGTTGGGGGCACAAATGTCTATCCACCATCCTTTTGATCCTCCAAATAGATTAATCTTAGATATCACAGCCACGAATGACTCCTAAGTCTTATTGGCATGTGGATGACCAAATATCAATTAGTCCTTGCACTTGAGTAGCATATGACATGTCTTTTCACATTTGTAGTATATAAATGGTTCACCGAGGTCATTTCTCATAGGTGGTTGTTGTCTAGCACTATGGACCATTTGAGAGTTTTAATTCTCGTTCCAGTTGGAGAGGTTCTTACTTTTATTGTGGTTCTAATTTTTTTGACACTTGGCTTTAGAACAACACTTGTGAATTTGTTTTTAGTGTTGTTATTCAAGACAATCAATACTTCATCTATTATATCATCTTTGTGTGATTCTTTATCAATGCATAGATGTGTTATTAAGATTCACAAAGAGAATTCTATAATATTGTGTCAATGATGATAACTACTTGAAATTGGTCATCCAAAGACATTCTTATGGATATTATTTCATGAGCAATTTTCTATAGCTCTTGGGATTGACCTCCTAGTGATTTATCATTACTCATATGATACTTGAAGTAGATACTCCAAATATAATTTTTAGTATCAGCCTCCTTCATACTATATTTCTTCTTAAGTGCATCACATACTTCCTTAAAAATCTTATAAGCACTATAATAATCATAAAGATCAATAGACATACTGTTTAAGATGAAATTTTTACACAAAAAATCATGTTACCACCATAAGGCTAATTTTATGGGAAATTCAACACAATAACAATGAAAACTCTAACAGAGTATACCGTTCAAGATGAAACTTTTTTGTTTTAATTTTACATAAAGATCAATAGACATACCGTTCAAGATGAAATTTTTAAACAAAAAAAATCATGTTACCTCCATGATAATATTCCGGTTCTCCTCCATCTATCACAACAACATAGTCATCAGAAGGGTACCTGGTAGATGGTTTCCTCTGCCTATAAGACATCCGAAATTGAACTTGGGGTGGTTCTGAAGCATCACCAAGATTCTTATCTTGTAACATCTCATGTTCATCTTCACCAATATCAATGGGAAACTGTAACTCATCTCCAAGTTGTTAATCACCAACATAATCATGTTGCTCACAATTTTGAATGTTATTCTCAATTGTATCCAAATCATGTATAGGCGTCCAAAATGGATCAATATCAGACAATCTACTATCTTCCTCAGATGTAGTCTTCTTCATCTTATCAATGTCTTCAATGGTTTGATCTTCCATGAACTTCACATCACGGCTTCCAACAACCTTTTTCTCAAGAGGATCATACAACCTGTAGCCAAATTCATCTTCACCATAGCCGATAAAGATGCACTGCCTTGTCTTCGCATCCAACTTGGACCTTTCATCCTTTGGAACATGCACAAAGGTCTTGCAACCAAAGACTCGCAAATGATCATACCTGACATTCTTGCCAAACCAAATCTTGTTTGGCACCTCGACAATCAGAGCAGCCGCAGGACTAAGATTAATAAATTGCACTAGCGTGTATAAAGCCTCACCCTAGAAATGTTTAGGTAATTTTGCTTCAGAAAGCATGCACCTAACTCTTCCAACCAAAGTTCTTTTCATCCTCTCCGCTAAGCCATTAAGCTGAGGACTCTTAGGAGGAGTCTTTACATGTCTAATACCTTGCTGCTTGTAGTAAATATCAAACGGTCCATAATACTCACCATCGTTGTAAGTACGAATGCATTTCAGCTTCTTGCCAGAATGTCTCTCAACCAAAACATGAAATTGTTTGAACTTTCAATTGCTGGTGCAGCAGAAGCCATCGTTGCGCAGCTTTGGCCACAAGCAATCAAATAAATGCATAGAATAAATAGAAGAAAGAAACAAGAGAATTTGTTAACAAGGATCGGCCAATTGTGCCTACATCCCTGGGAGTGTTGAGCGGCTACCAAGATATTATTAGAGAATAAGGATTACAAACCCTAGCATACCCATGGGCCCACCTGCCCATGGCGTGTTTCTATTTGGTGTTTATATCTGGTGCACATTCCAACAAGGGACTTGAGTCCAATATATAATATTGGTTATTCTACTCTATTCTAATACTAGACAATGTGGGACTAACATAATAACATATTTCATGCATCCCCAACAATCTCCACCTTGATTGAAATAGACGAATATCTCGCTCCTTAGGAAATCTACACAAGAATCTCCACCTTAGCTCTGAGTATCCTTGACGATGTTACCAAGAGCTTAGCTCTCCAAACTTGTAGTGCAGCTTCTCATACCGCCATCAAATGGAACACACCACCTAGCCACCTATTGTTAGGAAGTCTTTCGATATATTGGAACCTCTACATTCACCAACAATCATCCTCTTCAATACTCAGTGAAACTAAACCTTGGAGCTTCCTTGGAAAGCATCAACTGCTACCACCATTGTCTACTATAACAATCATAGTTCAAAAGAACTATCATACTCCATCATAAGGAGTATACCCACAACACATATCTTGCATCAATAATAACTAATGTAAGTGTCACATCCTTGCATCCAAGTCAATGCCCACGTTACAGCCCTGCATCTGTACCAATGCTCGTCTTACAGCCTATCAAAGCTAATGCCCATTTAACACCCTACATCATAGTCAGTCAGCGCCTCTATGCTTTTCTGGATCTACTAACAGTTAACATCATTCACTATGACGTCCCAGACACGCCATTAGGATATTTCACTTCTCATCTCAAATGAGAACATTCTCTCAACATCTAGAGAGATATTGTCAGCACCTGTCTCTAGGTCAAATTCAACACATGAGTTCCTATCTCCACCTTTATCCTAATCCAATACATGAATTTCTAGGATTCTTGATCAACATATATTCCCCCACAGTAGTTCCGCCATGTTTTCTTCTCCTTCAACTCATTTACTCTATCTTTGCCACTACCTTTGACAAACCTTGTCTAGCAATCATGTCTTCACCCTCTTTAACCATTATCTGATATTTGGGTTAAGAGCCATCTACCAATTGGCTCTGATACCAATTGTTGGTGCAGCGGAAGCGATTGGTGCGCAATGTTGGCCACAAGCAATCAAATAATGGCATAGAATAAATTAAGCGGCTACCAATATATTATTAGAGAATAAGGATTACAAACCTTAGCACACTCATGGGTCCACCTGCCCATGAGGTGTTTCTATTTGGTGTTTATATCTAGTGCACATTACAACAAGAGACTTGAGTCCAATATATAACATTGGTTATTCTACTCTATTCCAACACTAGACAATGTAGGACAAACATAATAACATATTTCAAGCATCCCCGACAATAACTATTAAAAACAACAACCCATATGACATTCATTATAAAAAATTGAATTGTAAGAGCAAGTATGGATCATGTGTAGGATGTATACTGACGTGCGACCAACATTAAAAACATGTGTCAGATTTGTGCGACTTTTTTTTAGTAGTCAATGTGAGAATTTTTTTTTTCATTTCACAGTCTTAAAACAAATATAGTTGGATTTGGAGTCAATATATTGTTGCACTTTTCTCATATGATCAAATATGGGTATAAGATAAATTTGTAAAATGTCATGCTGGAAATTGTTTGAAAAATGATGATTTTTAATGTGGTTTAAATTCACATTAATGTAGCCATTAATGGAGATCTTGGGGGTGTGAAAAGAAAAAATCCTCAATCTCACATTGCTTGGAGGGTGGTACTTGAAAGGCTTTATAAGCCTTAAGTTGCAACCTTGGGTGTGCCCCAAGGGGTATAATGGGTGTTGTGAGTGAGGACTCATACAAACAAAACCCCTCCAAACACACACACGCGCGCACCACCAGCACCATCACCTCCTCCTCTGTGGTCGTCGGCTCGGCTTGTGTTAGGGCTTGGGTCCAACATTCTTTGTAAATAAATATTTATTTATTTTACTTTATTTTGGCACTTTTTGGGCTTGGACCATGTGTTGACCAAGTCAACACACGTGTGACAAATGTGTGTGACCAAGTCCACATAGTTGGAGTGTGGAGAGTGGGGGAGAAGATCTCGATCAAAGAGATAGAGATCTGTGTGGTGAATTTTTCTAGCCATCGGATCATGTAGCCATTTGGGATTTGGCCACCCTTTTGGGCCATTGGATGAGGGAGCCGCTGGAGGCCCCATGCTATAAATAGAGGCATCATCCTTTCGTAATTCTCGTCTCATGTTGAAGGCGTTTACCTCTCATGTAGAATATTTTAATTCAATTCAGGTCCTATTTAAATTTGTTGTCCAACATGTGCTGGAACATTGGGAAGCATTTCTTATTCTTATTTTTCATCAATTGCCCACAATTATCTCTCTTTTTTACTATATTTTATTTATCTCCCTCTCATTAAACACACAACATTATTATAATATATATTTTACAGTGTTGCCCAAAAGTGGTCATGGTGGAGGCGTTTTTTGGGCTATCGTCATTAGCCATTTGAGAAATTCCGCCATATGGTTGTGTCCGTCTTTTCACCGAAAAAGTCACCATGGCAGTATGGTGGAGGCGTGGCCATGACAGTAATGGTGGTATATTGGTTTTCTAGTCAATTTTTTTTTAAAATTGGGTTGGGACGAGTTTTTTGGGCTCATTCATGGGTTAAAAATTAAAACACTAACCCATTTTTATTGTTGTATCTTCTACTTATTGTATCTTCCTCTCAAAACTGAGTTATCTGCCACCTCCGTCGCTGCTACCCCCGCTGCCTCCGACGCTACCACCATTCACAAGTTTGTTAACTCATTTTCATTGTTTTTCCTTTTCTCTATCTTCCTCTTTTTCCAGATTTTTTTTTTCAATTTACATTTTTTCAGTTTAATTTTTTTCCAGTTTAGTTTATAACTTTATATACAAAGTTAATTATCATATTGGTTATCGCAATTTTCTCTCAATAGTATTATAATTATGAATTATCATATTGGTTATCATATTGCAATTTCACCTAATATATTGCAATTTCTCACTTAAATATGTTATTTGCACTTTTGCAGTAACACATCATAATGTCAAGTCAATGTCAAACATCTTCAACTACTAGAAGTTTGTGAGATGTTGGTTGAAAATAATGCACACCACTAACTGAAAAAGACACAAACAATGTGATTTATAATTTTTGCTCTAATATGTATATAGGAGGAATTAATAGATTGAAGAATCATTTGACGAGAAGGTCGGGCAATGTTAAGACATTCACTGAGTTTCCTAAGGAAGTTCGAGAAGAGCTTTGGGCAATTTTCAATGAAAAACAACATAAAGATGTTGCATCATATCAAAGGGTTGTGCAAGATGCTAGGGATATACTGGGTGATAGTGATTTAGAGGGTGACATCAATGAAGGTCTTGAAGAAACAACACAAACAACTAGCAGTGATGCTAGGAGGAGGAAGAAATGCCATATAGATCTCATTTATAGAAAGCCAAAGACTGCAAGTAAGAAAGAGAAATTGTGCCAAACAAATATAAAAGAGGCAATAGATAAAAATGTTGTGTGACGGGTCCATAAAATCCTAACTCGATTTTGGTATCAAGCTGGCCTCCTTTCCATTTGGTAAAGTTGGACAATTTTCGTAAAATGCTTGAAGCTATTGGAAAGTTTGGACCATATTTGCCACCTCCATCCTACTATGCTATGACAGTCCCACTCCTAGAAATGGAGGTAAATTACACAGAAGACTTGATGAAGGATCATATGACAGTCCCACTTCTACTTATTGTTGCTTCCTCTCAAAATTGAGTTATTTGCTACCCCCGCTGCCTCCGACGCTACCACCAGTCACAAGTTTGTTAACTCATTTTCATTGTTTTTCCTTTTCTCTATCGTCCACTTTTTCCAGATTTTTTTTTTCAATTTACATTTTTTCAGTTTAATTTTTTTCCAGTTTAGTTTATAACTTTATATACAAATTTAATTATCATATTGGTTATCGCATTTTTCTCTCAATAGTATTATAATTATGAATTATCATATTGGTTATCATATTGCAATTTCACCTAATATATTGCAATGATCATATTGCAACTTCTCACTTAAATATGTTATTTGCACTTTTGCAGTAACACATCATAATGTCAAGTCAATGTCAAACATCTTCAACTACTAGAAGTTTGAGAGATGTTGGTTGAAAATATTGCACACCACTAACAGAAAAAGACACAAACAATGTGATTTATAATTTTTGCTCTAATATGTATATAGGAGGAATTAATAGATTGAAGAATCATTTGACGGGAAGGTCGGGCAATGTTAAGACATTCACTGAGTTTCCTAAGGAAGTTCGAGAAGAGCTTTGGGCAATTTTCAATGAAAAACAACATAAGGATGTTGCAACATATCAAAGGGTTGTGCAAGATGCTATGGATATATTGGGTGATAGTGATTTAGAGGGTGAAATCAATGAAGGTCTTGAAGAAACAACACAAACAGCTAGCAGTGATGCTAGGAGGAGGAAGAAATGTCATATAGATCTCATTTATAGAAAGCTAAAGACTGCAAGTAAGAAAGAGAAATTGTGCCAAACAAATATAAAAGAGGCAATAGATAAAAATGTTGTGTGACGGGTCCATAAAATCATAACTCCATTTTGGTATCAAGTTGGCATCCTTTCCATTTGGTAAAGTTGGACAATTTTCGTAAAATGCTTGAAGCTATTGGAAAGTTTGGACCATATTTGCCACCTCCATCCTACTATGCTATGACAGTCCCACTCCTAGAAATGGAGGTAAATTACACAGAAGACTTGATGAAGGATCATATGACAGTCCCACTTCTACTTATTGTTGCTTCCTCTCAAAACTGAGTTATCTGCTACCCCCGCCGCCTCCGACGCTACCACCATTCACAAGTTTGTTAACTCATTTTCATTGTTTTTCCTTTTCTCTATCGTCCACTTTTTCCAGATTTTTTTTTCAATTTACATTTTTTCAGTTTAATTTTTTTCCAGTTTAGTTTATAACTTTATATACAAATTTAATTATCATATTGGTTATCGCATTTTTCTCTCAATAGTAATATAATTATGAATTATCATATTGGTTATCATATTGCAATTTCACCTAATATATTGCAATGATCATATTGCAACTTCTCACTTAAATATGTTATTTGCACTTTTGCAGTAACACATCATAATGTCAAGTCAATGTCAAACATCTTCAACTACTAGAAGTTTGAGAGATGTTGGTTGAAAATATTGCAAACTACTAACATAAAAAGACACAAACAATGTGATTTATAATTTTTGCTCTAATATGTATATAGGAGGAATTAATAGATTGAAGAATCATTTGACGGGAAGGTCGGGCAATGTTAAGACATTCACTGAGTTTCCTAAGGAAGTTCGAGAAGAGCTTTGGGCAATTTTCAATGAAAAACAACATAAGGATGTTGCAACATATCAAACGGTTGTGCAAGATGCTAGGGATATATTGGGTGATAGTGATTTAGAGGGTGAAATCAATGAAGGTCTTGAAGAAACAACACAAACAGCTAGCAGTGATGTTAGGAGGAGGAAGAAAGGCCATATAGATCTCATTTATAGAAAGCCAGAGACTGCAAGTAAGAAAGAGAAATTGTGCCAAACAAATATAAAAGAGGCAATAGATAAAAATGTTGTGTGACGGGTCCATAAAATCATAACTCCATTTTGGTATCAAGTTGGCATCCTTTCCATTTGGTAAAGTTGGACAATTTTCGTAAAATGCTTGAAGCTATTGGAAAGTTTGGACCATATTTGCCACCTCCATCCTACTATGCTATGACAGTCCCACTCCTAGAAATGGAGGTAAATTACACAGAAGACTTGATGAAGGATCATATGACAGTCCCACTTCTACTTATTGTCGCTTCCTCTCAAAACTGAGTTATCTGCCACCTCCGTCGCTGCTACCCCCGCTGCCTCCGACGCTACCACCATTCACAAGTTTGTTAACTCATTTTCGTTGTTTTTCCTTTTCTCTCTCGTCCACTTTTTCCAGATTTTTTTTTTCAATTTACATTTTTTCAGTTTAATTTTTTTCCAGTTTAGTTTATAACTTTATATACAAATTTAATTATCATATTGGTTATCGCATTTTTCTCTCAATAGTATTATAATTATGAATTATCATATTGCAATTTCACCTTATATATTGCAATGATCATATTGCAACTTCTCACTTAAATATGTTATTTGCACTTTTGCAGTAACACATCTTAATGTCAAGTCAATGTCAAACATCTTCAACTACTAGAAGTTTGAGAGATGTTGGTTGAAAATATTACACACCACTAACAAAAAAAGACACAAACAATGTGATTTATAACTTTTGCTCTAATATGTATATATGAAGAATTAATAGATTGAAGAATCATTTGACGGGAAGGTCGGGCAATGTTAAGACATTCACTGAGTTTCCTAAGGAAGTTCGAGAAGAGCTTTGGGCAATTTTCAATGAAAAACAACATAAGGATGTTGCAACATATCAAAGGGTTGTGCAAGATGCTAGGGATATATTGGGTGATAGTGATTTAGAGGGTGAAATCAATGAAGGTCTTGAAGAAATAACACAAACAGCTAGTAGTGATGTTATGAGGAGGAAGAAATGCCATATAGATCTCATTTATAGAAAGCCAGAGACTACAAGTAAAAAAGAGAAATTGTGCCAAACAAATATAAAAGAGGCAATAGATAAAAATGTTGTGTGATGGGTCCATAAAATCATAACTCGATTTTGGTATCAAGTTGGCCTCCTTTCCATTTGGTAAAGTTGGATAATTTTCGTAAAATGCTTGAAGCTATTGGAAAGTTTGGACCATATTTGCCACCTCCATCCTACTATGCTATGACAGTCCCACTCCTAGAAATGGAGGTAAATTACACAGAAGACTTGATGAAGGATCATAAGGCGCAATGGGAAAGTTTTGGATGCTCCATCATGTATGACGCTTCGACTTATAGGAAATAAATATGTATTATTAATTTTCCAGTGAATTCGACTATAGGGACAATGTTCATCAAGTCTGTGGATGGGTCTGTCTTTGTAAAAATCAGTGATAAAATATTTGAGTTATTTGATGTTGTTGTGGAGGAGGTTGGAGAGGCAAATGTTATACAAGTTATAACAGAAAAATGGGAGAAACTACGTTCTAGCTGGTAAGATGTTGGAAATGAAAAGACCAAAAAATTATTGGACCCCATATGCAGCTCATTGCATAAATTTGATATTGGAAGATATCGGAAAGCTTCCAAGGATCAAAATGACAATCAAAAGGGTTATCTCTCTTGTTGGATTTATTTATGGCCGTTCAAGTACTTTAAGTTTGATGAGACACTTCATAAAGAAGAGGGAGTTGGTGAAGCATGTAGTGACCCGCTTTGCAACATCATTTCTATCTTTGGAAAGGCTTTATGAGAATAAGGCAAATTTGAGGAAGATGTTT
The DNA here is from genome assembly GCF_001865875.1 of Lupinus angustifolius. Taxonomy (NCBI): domain Eukaryota; kingdom Viridiplantae; phylum Streptophyta; class Magnoliopsida; order Fabales; family Fabaceae; genus Lupinus; species Lupinus angustifolius. The sequence continues at coordinate 7,969,514 of NC_032013.1, forward strand.
GTCTCAGATGAATGGACCACAAACAAATTGTCCAAAGAAATCAAAGGAAATGAAGCAACAAAAATTGTGCTAATGAGAAGCTTTTGGAAGAATGATGCATATACAATGAAGGGTATTGGACTTCTTGTGAAAGTGCTTCGGCTCGTGGATAGTGAGAAGAAAGTAGTCAGGGGTTATATTTATGAAGCTATGGATAAGGCTAGGAGACCACTATAAAGTCATTTAATGAGAAGGAGAACAAATACAAGGATGTCTTTAAGATCATTGGTGAAATATGAAATTGTCAGTTTCATCCCCCATTACATGCGGTTGGTCACATGCTAAATCCGGAATATTATTATGCATATCGCAACATGGAATTTGACCCTGAGGTTATAGGTGGGTTGCATGCTTGCCTTCATAAGTTTGCACCCAATACACAAACAAAATTCATGATGTTGAAGGAGATGCAAACACATAAAGATGTTAGTGGAATGTTTGGATCATCCACACTTATGGCCACGAGGACAGAAGTGGCACCGGGTAAGAAATAAAATATCTTTGGCTTTACAAAATATGTTGTTATATTTAAGTCAATTTATTATCAAAATATACTTACTTTTTTACTTGTATGGTGGAGAATGTTTGGTGCATCATCCCCAAATTTGCAACAATTAGCTATAAGAATCTTGTAGTGCATCGGGATGTGAACGTAATTGGAGTGTTTTTGAACAAGTAATTATTTACTTACTTTCCTTTTGGGTTTACCTTAAAAAATTATAAGTGTCTCATCTTAGTTATTTATTGGAATGTTGCAGATTCATACCAAGAAAAGGAATAAGCTTGATATTAAAAGAATGCATGACTTGGTCTATGTTAAATACAATTAAGCATTGAAGCAGAGATATAACATCAAAGATGAAGTTGACCCAATCTCCATCAATGACATTGATGAATGTAATGAATGACTTATTGGGGAGATGGATAATGATGATGATGAAGGTGGAAATAAGAGGGTTTTTAGGATGATGATGATGATGTAAAATGGGATGTTGTTTATAGGGCTTCAGGGATTGGGGAGCCTAGAATGAATACAAGGCGTCAAAAAATAAAGAACCCTATACTTCTATGTTCAAGAGGAAAACCTGAGAAAGCTGAGGATGGTTCTTCATCATCTACAAAAGGGAAAGAGAAAGTACTTGTTGAAGTAGTTGAAGAAGTAGATGAAGGAGTAGATGAAGAAATGGAACATGGACAAAGTGAAAAGGAAGCTGTAACTTTTGAATGTAATGACTCGAATCAAGAAGAAATTGAAGGATATGTTGTCGAGTTTGCTGTTGTGGAGGATGATGTTGGGGAGGAGGAGGAGGATATTTAGAAGATTAAATCTTTTGCATTTGATATTTGTGTTTTGCTTTGATTTTTAGTTGTGGGTCTTTACAAGACATATTAGTATTATTTATTTTACTTCTTAGTGATCTTATGAGGTTAAGATACATTGATACTTAATGATTTTTATTAAACTTTATGTTATTGTTCATGACTGAATTTTGGCAATCGTCATCTGTCATTGCAACACTAGTATTTTACATCACTGAAACAACATATTAGGGTCAAGATTCAAATCCATTTTTCTCTCTTTCATCCATTATGGTTGGTTTGCTTCTGTCAAGTAGATGATTAAGCATTAGATGGTTAAGTTTCTGTCAAATAGATGGTTAAGCGTTGAATGAAATCGCTTCTACCAAGGATAGTTAAACGTCGTTATTGCTTCATATTCAAATTTCAAGACTGGGAGATAAGGACCAGCTAGAGGAGGTTTTAAAGTACAATCATCAGGATTCAATAGAACCATTTCAAGCTTGGAATGTTTGATACATTCCAGCTTGCGGGGATATGTTAAAATATGTGTTTTATTTTCTGTTTTAGATCAATTAGTTTACATCAGTTAGTTAATGTTATCTTTCACTGTATAAACTCTTATATTCTCTCCCTTTCACAATTCATTGAGAAATAATGAGAATAATGTGACATTTTCTTTCTTTCATTTTTCTTTTTCTTTAAGCTTTTCATTTCTCATTCTTCTTGATTTATGAAGAAAATCATTCTTTCATGCATACCAAATTGCAACATTATCTGCTACTTCCATGTATCTGGCTTATAACAATAACCTACTCATTATTATATGCCGCCTTGTATTTCTCTTTGCTCCATGTTATATACTTGAGCCTAAGATGGAAGATCCAGATATGTTATGAAGTATATTCTGTAGTTTTGAAAACTGGATACTTATATTCCAACAAAGATTTATTATCCCAAATCATTTGTCAAATCCTGCCGCATAAAACATATTATGTGAATTAAAAATTTTAAATATTCATTATTATTATTATTATTTTATTATCATTAGTGTGAAATAATATTAAAGATATGACTTGGGATAACAAATTTGGTTCCTTATCTATCTTTCAACTATCATATTTCACGAATAAATATATATGCTATATATATAGCATATATATATATATATATATATATATATATATATATATATATATATATATATATATATATATATATATATATATATATATATATATATATATATATATATATATATATATATGCTATATATATAGCATATATATTTATTCGTGAAATATGATAGTTGAAAGATAGATAAGGAACCAAATTTGTTATCCCAAGTCATATCTTTAATATTATTTCACACTAATGATAATAAAATAATAATAATAATAATGAATATTTAAAATTTTTAATTCACATAATATGTTTTATGCGGCAGGATTTGACAAATGATTTGGGATAATAAATCTTTGTTGGAATATAAGTATCCAGTTTTCAAAACTACAGAATATACTTCATAACATATCTGGATCTTCCATCTTAGGCTCAAGTATATAACATGGAGCAAAGAGAAATACAAGGCGGCATATAATAATGAGTAGGTTATTGTTATAAGCCAGATACATGGAAGTAGCAGATAATGTTGCAATTTGGTATGCATGAAAGAATGATTTTCTTCATAAATCAAGAAGAATGAGAAATGAAAAGCTTAAAGAAAAAGAAAAATGAAAGAAAGAAAATGTCACATTATTCTCATTATTTCTCAATGAATTGTGAAAGGGAGAGAATATAAGAGTTTATACAGTGAAAGATAACATTAACTAACTGATGTAAACTAATTGATCTAAAACAGAAAATAAAACACATATTTTAACATATCCCCGCAAGCTGGAATGTATCAAACATTCCAAGCTTGAAATGGTTCTATTGAATCCTGATGATTGTACTTTAAAACCTCCTCTAGCTGGTCCTTATCTCCCAGTCTTGAAATTTGAATATGAAGCAATAACGACGTTTAACTATCCTTGGTAGAAGCGATTTCATTCAACGCTTAACCATCTATTTGACAGAAACTTAACCATCTAATGCTTAATCATCTACTTGACAGAAGCAAACCAACCATAATGGATGAAAGAGAGAAAAATGGATTTGAATCTTGACCCTAATATGTTGTTTCAGTGATGTAAAATACTAGTGTTGCAATGACAGATGACGATTGCCAAAATTCAGTCATGAACAATAACATAAAGTTTAATAAAAATCATTAAGTATCAATGTATCTTAACCTCATAAGATCACTAAGAAGTAAAATAAATAATACTAATATGTCTTGTAAAGACCCACAACTAAAAATCAAAGCAAAACACAAATATCAAATGCAAAAGATTTAATCTTCTAAATATCCTCCTCCTCCTCCCCAACATCATCCTCCACAACAGCAAACTCGACAACATATCCTTCAATTTCTTCTTGATTCGAGTCATTACATTCAAAAGTTACAGCTTCCTTTTCACTTTGTCCATGTTCCATTTCTTCATCTACTCCTTCATCTACTTCTTCAACTACTTCAACAAGTACTTTCTCTTTCCCTTTTGTAGATGATGAAGAACCATCCTCAGCTTTCTCAGGTTTTCCTCTTGAACATAGAAGTATAGGGTTCTTTATTTTTTGACGCCTTGTATTCATTCTAGGCTCCCCAATCCCTGAAGCCCTATAAACAACATCCCATTTTACATCATCATCATCATCCTAAAAACCCTCTTATTTCCACCTTCATCATCATCATTATCCATCTCCCCAATAAGTCATTCATTACATTCATCAATGTCATTGATGGAGATTGGGTCAACTTCATCTTTGATGTTATATCTCTGCTTCAATGCTTAATTGTATTTAACATAGACCAAGTCATGCATTCTTTTAATATCAAGCTTATTCCTTTTCTTGGTATGAATCTGCAACATTCCAATAAATAACTAAGATGAGACACTTATAATTTTTTAAGGTAAACCCAAAAGGAAAGTAAGTAAATAATTACTTGTTCAAAAACACTCTAGTTGCGTTCACATCCCGATGCACTACAAGTCAAAGACAAGATTCGTATAGCTAATTGTTGCAAATTTGGGGATGATGCACCAAACATTCTCCACCATACAAGTAAAAAAGTAAGTATATTTTGATAATAAATTGACTTAAATATAACAACATATTTTGTAAAGCCAAAGATATTTTATTTCTTACCCGGTGCCACTTCTGTCCTCGTGGCCATAAGTGTGGATGATCCAAACATTCCACTAACATCTTTATGTGTTTGCATCTCCTTCAACATCATGAATTTTGTTTGTGTATTGGGTGCAAA
>NC_032013.1:7974318-7978845 GCF_001865875.1 Lupinus angustifolius
TATATTTATTGTAGTGTATAAATTTAGTTTTTTTTATATTACTAAGGGTATCTTCTTGTCCTTTAGATAATGAATTAATCTCTTCTGGAGTGTGTGATTGTCCTCCTAAAAAGTGGCACTCCAAAAAATTGAATCACTGACATTTTGATATTTTTGTTGATCTAGCTGACATTTACACTACTAAACCAACGTTTTGTTGATAAATTTAGAAGCTTTGTAATGTTTTTTACAACTACATGAAGTTCTGGACGTTCGTACATTCCAACATTCTATATCAAGTACCATGCAAGATGAATCATTAAAGGTGAGCCCCTTTTTTTGGGTACATATAGATCATCACTCTTGTTTGCCAATTTAAAGAACTGATGTTGTTTGCCAATTTTCGATCTCAATTAGTCTTGTTTATAACGGGGGTATTTTCTCGACTTTCAAACTTAATTCAGCAACTGAGGTTGAACCATCAAACTTTTTATGTCGTCAGTAAAAATCTCTAGTTAATCGAGTTTGAAAGACACTATTAATCATGGTTAAATCCCTTTTCTGCATTGGTGTTCTCATATGGAATAATAAGGTGACTATTTTAAACTTATAAGATTTATTTGGTGACTATTTTTATTGAAATACTAACTTTGTGACAATTGATCTGCAGGGAAAATTGACAATTTACTCAAAAAATATAGATACAAAAAGTTGCAAGAATTTTTAAATTTTAGAATAAGAAACCAAATTTAGCCCTTGAAAAATTGTTGTCAATTTGGTCCTATAAAAAAAATAAAACAATCAAATACTCCACAAATAATTCTTCCAAAGTTGGCAATTGGATATTAGAAAACAGAAAAGTTGCCAAATAGACCATAAAGAGATCTATGGTGAGACAGTTGTTCCCTCAAATTTCTTTTTATGACAATTAAATCCTTACAAAATTGGATTAAATTGGGCGAAGGTAAAGAAGGATCAATTTGTCTTATAAAATAAAACTTCAAGACTATTCAGTGACTATTTTTTCGGGGCTTAAATTGTCCTAAGAACGAAGTTTTCAAAATTATTTTAATTTTGTAAAACTCAATTAGATCAAACAAAAGTTTTCAGTACTAAGTTAGGACTTTATTCTAAATTTTTATTGGATTCACTAACCCAAAACGTCTTATAGTTTATTTGGGAGTTGGATTTTAGAGGGGAAGAGAAAAATTGAGAGCTATCTCACAAGTATATTTCATGGCTCACAAACCTTCAATTCCTCTTCAAAATCCAACTCCCGAACTAACCCGTAGGGTCCAGCTCTGATTTTCACTTGATTGGGCAACAATTATGTATTCAGTTTCAAAACCATAAAATTTGGAGAACAAAGTCTTTATCCAATCTAATAAATCCTTGAAATACCCTAACGCTGATTCATTGGGCTGGGAATTTTATAGAACAATTTTTTATTCTCCTCATGAAAGTAAGATGAACTTTCGACAGGAATCTGACGGAGGAACAATATTTTGTTCTTCTATTCACTTCTACGGGAAGATGAATAGGATTTGGATATTACGGTTGGGTTTTAACTATGTTAAATTTATTGTAATTGTTGAAAATTATGGGAAAATAATTGATGAGGTCACAATTGAGGTTATAATGTTATTGTCGAAATTCTCATAACTACAATATTATTCTCATTTAACGCAATAACTCATTATATGACTCTCTATTCAATAAATACATTGACTTAACAATAAAAAAATATTTTTCTAAAATATATAGCTTTAAACAAGTAAAAATGACTTTTGCTTTATTAGACTATATTAAAAACATTCGATAGATAAGAGTTACGAAACTATTTTACATTATAAATTTAATTATTTATTAGTCATGCCGAAAACCGGAAAAACAAAACAATGAGGATAGGATTTCACCTTGCAATTCAATTTCCTCACCTACAACATTATGTGGCAATTCAATTTGCAATTCAAAGAGGATTTCAACCACACCAATCCGTGCTACTACTAAAGGTCTTGCAATTCAATTTTCAGTGGGGATCCTTTTTGTATTATTTTATTGATTAATATAAAAGAAATAAATATGATGATGTTCACCGCTTTAATTCTTATTGAATTTACTGTTACGACAAATTCCATTGAAGGGATTTCTATCACAAAACTTGTATGATCACTAATGGTAAGTTTTTTTATTGGTGCATGGTGCACACTATTTGTAAATTCACATTTATCAATTAGGATTGGGACCGGGTTGAGATAAGGTATCACTTATATTAAACCTGAACCTAAATCTAAAAATTAAACTCGAGTAAAACTTGAACTTGAATCCAATCACAATAGGTTTTCTTAATTGAATTCAGGTTGCGTTTAGACAGATATCCACCGATTTGGTTTTCATTGTCATCGCTAATCCTATAACATTCTCAAGTCTTCAATTAAGGGACTATGATAAACATCAATGTTATTTCTTAGATGTCTATGCCCGAAAATACTTCTACAAATTGTTATAGGGGATACTCTTATTGAACCCGTGTCTCGTATTTATATTGTGAGTTTGTTGAGTGAAATAAGTACTTATTGATTGATATTTGTGTTTGCAATTTAAACTTTAGATTTGTTAAAATTATATATCTATGACAATTTTTAGTAGACTATGAAAATGAATTATAAATTTAAGTATATATTTATTTAAATTTTTTTGTTACAAGTTTTACATATATAAATATAAGTATATATATCTAATTTAACAACATACAGTTTAATTACTGAATCATTGCCTTAAACTATAGGGTATTAATAACTATAGAAGGATTAAAGAAAAGTCAAAAGACATGAATTTTTTAAAAACAAAAGAACAACAACGTGAGAAGAGAGAGGCAATAGCGTGGTATAAAAAATCAACACAAGTAAAGAAGAAAAAAGAACCGCGCAGAACACAAACGGGATTCATTATCAACTCTGCTAAGTGCCATCTTCATCTTTTATTTCATTTCGCCATCATATGTGGAATGGGTAAGAGAGGAACAAAGATCATCCTAATAGTGTTTTATTCTCTATTCTAAATTAATTAGAATATTATTTTTTAGTTTTAAATATTTTATTTTATTCATATAACAATATATTATTGGCCCAGAAACATGTAATTTTATCTATAAGAAAGAAAACTATCGGGTGATACAAAGTGACAAGTGGTGACTAGGAAAGAAGTATAATAAGGAAAGACAAAGATGAGTGGAACATAAGTTACTCATCCAATAACATAGCAACACCATACAATCAATTACCTAATTCATATGAACATTCTTTCCATAAAAGATTTTGAACAACTTGAAGCATAGTTATACTTTTGTCACCATCTTCCCATACTTCCAAGCAACAACAAAATTGAGCCACATCATCACAAGAAATACATATTACATGTTTTTTATATTGCTATACTTTATCACTTTTTTATATTACATTTATCAGGTCTACATTACCTTGGTAATTCTGAGTACCTTTACTTTCTAATTATGTGTTTATTTATTATACTGAATATTATTTGTGATCTTGGTGAAATAATGAAACTCTTAAGCTATTCTTTGTTAGGCAAAAGATATATTCTATTTTTATGTATATATGTAGCGCAAATGGATTTTTTCAAATAAATAAACCCTTTTCTTATTTAACTAGTAAATTATGTAATAAAAAATATTTTTGAAATATATTTTATTATTTAAAGGAATTTTTATAGTACGGTTATAATTTGGATCGTCTATAACTATTTGCTTAAAGCGAGAAGGTATACGACCAACATTATTGCTATGTTGTTAATTTCATCTAAAATTGATTATTTATTTTATTATCAAATGACATTTATGGAATTTTTATAATATAATCATGGTTTGAGTTATTTCCAACTTTTTGCTTAAAGTGGAAATAAAGTCTATCAGAACAAGATCTCTATGTTATTAATCCATTTTTAAAAAGAATATTTTATGGAATTTTTATATATTACGATCGATCGTGTTTCGAGTCGTCTCTAACTTCTCACTTAACGTGGGAAGAAGGTCTATGAGCAATAACATTTTTACAATGTTAGGGTGTGTTTGGTTTCAAGAAATATTTTCTATTTCTATTTCCTATTTTCATTTTTAAGAAACAATTTTCATTTCCATGTTTTCATTTCCTGAAAATATGTTTGTTATTATCATTTTCATTTTCATAACTATGCACTCTAAACTTTATAAACCAGGATAATTACTCTTGCAATGAATCCAATTCTAAATTCTAATCACTAAAGTAGTCAAACCGATGATTTTATAGAATGTCTACATATTTGATACTTGCATTTTCTTTCCAATGTATTTCATGTTAATAATACATTGAATATGTTTAGTTGTTGGACTTGGTCATTTGCTATTACAAAAGCGTATGAAAAGTCATAATGAGCATCATGCAGTTGTAGATGCTCTCCAAAAAAGGTAAAATTAAAATAAATTATTTATGTACAAGTGTTATACTATTTAATTAAGGTTGCAGTAACATCAAGAAGCGTCAATTTTCATCC
>NC_032013.1:7978945-8012419 GCF_001865875.1 Lupinus angustifolius
CGAAGAAAAGTTATTATGTTGAGAGATAAAGAAATAAATTTTATTATGAAGATGTGTGATAGTAAGGACAAGGGAGACCCTCATCAATTGATTTCAGCATTTTGTTGATTAGTAAAGAGAGTAATTGAAAATAATATTCCCCCCATTCCACATCTTTTGATGTTTAAGGTTATGCACATAGTTTCAAAAAATATTAAATGAAGTAAAAATTTAATAAAATTTGACTAAAATAGTCACATTTAATACACATAAAAAACTGGATTAAAAATGAAATGAAAAAACATGTGGAGAAAATATTAGTAATAAATAAGGGTATAATTGGAAAGTAAAATATAAATGTATATTGGGTTTTCAAAACATCAAAAGATTTGGAATAACATGAAAATGTTAAAGCATCAAAAGATATAGATCGAATGGAGTAATAAAAATCTTAAAATTTTCAATAAAATGTCATTGTCTTATTATTGAAAATATTGGAAATGATATTTTTTTCATTTTCAAAATTTCCGGAAATGAAGTTCATGTTTTCAAAAATATGAAATGAAAACAACACAGCAAACATGTTTTGACCCTCATTTTCTGATTTAATTGAAAATGAAAACAGAAAATGGTCAAAGCAAACACACCTTTAGTTTCATTAAATTAAAATAAATGCATTTTAAATATTTTTACATCAATAAAAAAATCAAATTAAACAAATTATTTGATTCTCAATCCATAACTACATAGTATTGATTTCTCTATTGCACTTAGGGATACATAGGTCAAATGTGAAATTTTGTGAGATACAAAAATAAAAAATAAAATATTTTGTTTTAATAAAGAAAAATTTTAAGGGTAGAAAAGTCCATGTTAACAAGGGTAGCGTTTAATATGAGCGAACAATATGTTAATACATTCATCGATCTGTAATCAACTCCCGAGCCTAAAACTCAAGTTCAAAGACCATTAATACAAATTTGGCATAATAAAGAGTTTCCTACGTTTTAACAAGAAAAAACCTAGTGGTAACTCCTAATCTTTTTGGAGATATCGAAATCGAGTTCATTCAATTAGTAGCAAGACGAAGCCTAAGATTATCAGATTCACTATCAAAATTGAGAAACAAACTCAGTTTTCTTCTATTAAAAAGAATTAGTCGAACGAAATATTTGTCCATCACATTTCCTCTAATGTGCATGTCATCTAATGTTTTTCTACATCATTTACAATAATAAATAATATTTTCAACCTCTAAATTATTAGAAGATACCATAACACTTTCAAAGGAGGAGCCATGGTGACCACATCAACAGTACAATCTTCATCATTCATTTTGTAGTGTGCTAACCCACACTTGGGATACTCGCACAACTATTCAAACTCTTTCTTGTACAATGTTGAGGCATTACATGCATTTATTTATGGAGCCCCTCTAACCTGCAAACTAATGTGAAATTCACATGGAAGTGAACTGTGTAAGAGCCATATGATTAAATTAATTTGAATCTGTGCCTTTGATTTTGAACTAGGTACTAGGAAGGAATACTTCCATGAAAGTCGTTGATTGGATTCTCGACTTCTGAAGTCGTGGACAAGTTTCCCGACTTCTGAATGGATATATGAAGCTTTGATATTTCAAATTTTTCCTCCTTCTTCCTTGATGGTACTCATTTCCGTTTTGTGGAATAGGAAATGACTTTTTGTTCTTCTTGAATTAGTTTTGCAGAGTTAAGTTATTTCATCTTGAAGTGCTAAATGATGATTTCGGTGTAATTGTATAGTTTACGAAGTAGTATATGACATCACGAGTGAAAACTAAACTATTAACAATATATAAATAAATCAAATAAATATCGTCATATTGTCAATCGATGTGTTATAATTGAGTAATTGCTAAATTGTTTTTAATAATTAATAAACCGCTAAATTTTAATTTATTTTATTAAACCAATTCATTCTAAAATAAGTTAGACCATACATTTATAGAAAATAGTTGAAAATGACCAATAATTTTAAGTTAACTATTATATTATTTAGAATACAAGAAACAGTTAATGATCCACATAGTATACTATTTAAATATATTTTACATTAAATTTTATAGCATATTTTTAACAATAATTTATATAGCACACGAAGACTGAAAAAATAGAAATTGATATAAAAATTATTCTAGCCTAGCGGAATTTGAAATGTTCATTTAGAGTAATAAATAAATTAAAATCATTTAGACATCATTAATTTGCATGAAATTGGTTACATTATTTGAAAATGGTTTTTAGTTGTCTTCTTTTATGGGCAATATAAAAGATAATTTGATTGAAAAATAGTAATATGAAATATAATGTAAATTGAAATTACAATAGTAGAAATTTATAAATTCCCTAAATGACTTCCCGTCCCACACCTACGTTGTTGCCTATTACGTTGAGGAACGTGACGACGTCTAACTCTAGTTTGTTCTTGATCAGTATCAGTCTGTCTGGTTTGGGAAATATTGTCATCAACCATGAAAGATGATGAGAGGTTCACATCAAAAGAACTTGGCCCAGCACCATCATTTTCATTGTAGTTGAACCTCATATCATTGAGATATATATTTGATGAATCAGGAGTACCAGCATTAGCAGCAAATAATGAATTCATAAAATCATTCTCTTGTGTAGAAAATGAATGACGGTGAGGAATGATATGATCAGTTTGATGTTGGTGCGAGGGTTCATAATGAAAAGACATTCTTGCAGGTTGAATATTGTAAGTGTCAAACATTGTTGGTTGATACATTGGACGTTCTGAAGTAGTAGGTTGATTCATTGTAGGATAGTACATTGGAGTTTGAGGTGTGGGGGTTGATTTGTATGGTAGGGGTGTGGTTGGCTTTGTTGGTAATTTATTTGGCGTGGGTCTCAGAGTTGTGGTTCTACAGATAAGAAAGGTTTAGAATTGGTAAAAAAACCAACTCATATATTGTTGTGTGTGGAAAGGAGATTGGATTGCAGGTCCTCACAACACTTGATCTCTGTGATGATTCCAATGGTCAATCCATTGTGCATGCTTGAAGGCCCAATTTGCATTTTGATTCCCCCGTTTGTCAATTCTATGGAGGACATCCATATTAATTGGTGATTGTGACACATCCTGGATCAAACCAAACTGTAGTTTGACTCGATCTGTTTGATGTCACTCGATGATAGAGAAACAAATTAAATTTGTGCATGCACTCTACACATTTTTATCTTGTTGAACTTGACGTGGAAGATTGTTGTTATAAGTTTCATATGGTAGTCATTTAAACTACAAAAATAAGAAAAATATTAGTTAGAAAAAAATTGAATTATTTTATAAATTATAAATTAATAAGAGCTTAAGAATCTTTACATCATTGACCTCCATATGGTCTAATCGTGACATATATCCCATTAAATCTCCCCGTGGAAATCCATGGAAGTTAGCATTCCAAGTACCCCACCTATAGAAAATAGAAATTAATTATTGTAGTTGAAAGAAAAAATCCGTGAAAAAATATTTTTATGTAAAGGAATAAATTTATATTACCTTGAAGCAAATGGATAAGTAGGTAGTTGGCTCACCCTAGGTGCAAGGAGTGGTATGCGATACCATACCTAAGATTGTAAAAGTATCACGCACCCACCCATGGCTTTGACAGTGGGTTTTGTTGCCTGACACAATTTCCTATACAAGTTGGCCAAACATGCTGAACCCCAGCTATATCGGTGAACTTGTGATAGGTCTCAAAGTATGGGTAAGTACATTAAATGTACCCGATTATTTGATTTATCGGGCAACAACTCCCCTCCAATTATGTGTAGGATATGTGCCCTACAATATTGGTGTATTTGTAATTAGGTAGGCTGCGATGGCAATTGAGTAAAGTTTTGAATTAACCAAGTTAATTTTAATTCACAGCCCCTCGTATCTTGTCCTTCTATTGGAACTTTTCCCAATAACTCCATACAAAGTTCATTCCAATCAAAAAATGTCGGCGCCATGATTGGTAGACCGTTGATATTAACTCCTAATAATTGGTGCATTCATCACATGGAAGATGAAATGTATGTGTCTCGGACCTCCATCTTTCAACAAGTGCAGTCATTAAAGATGCATCTATGATATAAGATCGCATGCGAGAAATTTGTGCGAAACCGGTAAATTGTAAAAGATCTTATAATAATGGTTGTTCTTCAAAAAAAATTGATATGTCTTAATTTTATCAAATCTTTGGATGGGTCCTGGGAAAATAGAAAACATTAAAGTTAAGACATAATATAATATAATAGAGGAATATATGAATGTTTGATTATAATTTGTAATTATTGTGACTAAAAAAGTTTTTGTAGGAGAAATATATAGATTAAAAGTGGACAAATTAAAAAAAATTAAGTTGTGGATAGTGGGCTCAAACCCAAGTCCACCATTTTGATGGATTACCAATTGTGTTAAGAATCATTTCTTAACATCCTTTAATTTATTAATAAACATAAGTTGTAGTTATTTGTTTTGCTCAAAGATAAATAATTAAACAAAAAAAGATAACATAAAAAAATATACTAATAGAATGATCAATGATAGATAATCTATGTTGGTCTTATATTCTGAGAAGTTGTGATTCAGCCATTATATGATGCTAACAAAGTAAAATGTAGTTGACAGTAAGTGTAAGTTGTGAATGAAATTGAAAGTAAGAGTAAGTTATGAAAATAGTTGAAGTTGTTGTGAATTTATATGAACGAAAAGTAATGATAGAATTTTTTGGAAATGATATAAATGATTGAAGTTTGAATTTTTTGTTTGAAATTTGTATTTACCTGTGAATTTAATTGATAGTATATACTTAGGTTAGACATATGTATTTAATTCGTAGCATATAGTTAGGTGGAATATGTATTGGAAATTTTATTTTTTCTTCTGAAGCGTGGCCTGGATCATTTCACAAAAGCATGAAGTCGGGTTTGCATTTCCCAAAAACACAATCTGAAGTCGGGTTACCCTTTCCCGACTTTAGAGTATAGCCTGTCATTTAGTCTTGGCCATTTAGTCGGGTTACCCTTTCCCGAATGTAAGCCTTGGCCCATATACTCCTGCTATCATAAGTCTGAGCGACCCAAGCATTATCTTGAAGCCCATGTTTGATGATAAGTTCCTCCCACATAATATTAAAATCTTCAACCTCAACATCAACATCAACATACATAACTTTCTGGAAGTCCTTATGAAAATTCTTCTTCTTTATATTTTTTCCAACATTGTTACATATATGTCAAGCACATAATTTATGTTGAGCTTTAGGAAAAACTCTTTGGATTGCATTCTTCATCGCCAAATCCTCATCTGTGATAACACGCTTTGGTTGTTTCTCATTCATTGCCTCCAAAAAAATTTCTAGAACCCAAACATATATTTGCTCTGTCTCATTTGACACAACAACAGCATCAAATATTTTTGTTTGCTTGTGATGATTTACACCCAAAAATACAACCACTGGAAATCTATATTTGTTTCGACCTAAGTTGCATTAAAAGCAAGAACATCACAAAAACTGGAGTATTCGAAAATGCTACATCCATCAGCCCATAATAATTATTGCAACTTACCTTCTTCGTGTACAGTATGTCTCCAATATATTGCACAATCTGATTTCGATTGCTCCTTCAAGTATTGTAATGCAGATTCGGCGTCGCCATTTCCAATTTGTCTCTGCTTTTGGATTTGATTATACATGTCTTTCTGCGAAAACTCAATATATCCATAACCCCCACATTGACTAGCAAATGAACCAAAAACAATTCCAGTTCCAATGCCCACTTCTCTCATATTGTTCATTTGAGAAATATATGTCTCTGTCATTCTTCGTTTAGAGGCTATCATCCCACCATAATATTCACCAACCACTTCATGGCTATGTTCATCATAAAAATAAATCACATATCAACCTCCTTTTTCCTTGTCAACATTAATCTTCATTCTTGCTAAACAACCGCATATTGTCTCTTTTCTATGTGCCTCTTTCGGATCAAATCATCTTTCTTCTCCCTAAATTCTTCTCCCTAAATCCTTCTCTATCACAAAAAATGATTGGCCATAATATTTCATCATCCTTATCCCGACGGGTATGATATTTTCTTATGCCAAATCCTTTCTTCATACCATACATCCTATAAAATTTGTATCCGATATCATTACTTAAAAACCTAAACTTCTTAACTTCATCTTCCTTTAATAAACCAAAATCAATTTCTTAAAAATCCAATTCCTCGATCTCATTTATATTTTCATCATCACTAACATCAACTTCATCTACAACCTAAAATCAAAAAATTAAATCATGTACATGAATAACAATAAATAAACGAAAATAAATGAATAAAGAAAAAATATCATTTCCGTGAACAATTTTAAATAAATTAAGAAAATAAATTTTTACCTCATTATAGAAGTTTCCACTCTTATAATTCATATCTTCTTCCATCTAATAAGAAGAAAGTTTCTATGTAAATATCATAATCGAATCAATAATCATAAAATTACTAAATAAGAAGAAAAAATAACTTACCTTCACAAATATGAAGCAGATTGATCAAGTCACTAAAAAGATACACTATTTTACAGTTTCTCAAACACAATCTTTAAATGAATTAATATGTATACACTGACATTGTAACTGTTTTTTACATTGTCAGCAAATCTTCATCATTCATATGTTAACTACCATTGACTTTCAAACAAAAGTATTACAAATCAATGGTGATAATGTGGTGACAGTGTAAAAAAAATTTACACTATCAGTGCATAAATTTTAAACTCATCTTAAAATGGTTTTCACACTCTTTAAAATGCCTCTTCATCACTTTCGTTTTCGGTTTCACACTCTTAAAAATGTTTTCAACCTGAAGTTGTTAAAATACAGACCGATTTCAGATATTTGTACTACACGACCAAGAATTGTGGCATTGTTTCCCAACTTCGACACTTCTTGGTCAGAAGTCATTCATCATTTCCTCGACTTCAGACTTCTTGGTCAGAATTCGTTCAACATTTCCCCGACTTCAGCTTTCACCTACATAAGTCGTTGATCACTTTCCCGACTTTAGATTTTAAACTGAACATCCAGAAGTCGGTTTCAATAATCACGAGTTCTGACTTTGAAATCATATATTTTAGAAACGGTATCCGGTCACCAAGTGCTTCAATCCAACGGTCATATCCTAGTTCGCATCCAAACGAACTAACTTAGAGTTCGCATTTTAACAATCACCTTTATTTATAATCCATACCCAACGAACAAAATTCTTGGTTTGCTTCATAGTTTGGGGATGTTGTCTTCATGAAGCATGCCTTTGAACAACTCAAGCAATTTCGTAAAGTTTTTACCACTTTACCCCTTTTCACCTTCACATTGGTTAATCTTAACACTACTTACAACCGTGTAAATTAGTGCATCCCATGTATAAACCACGTCTGCACCATTGCACAAAGTATCATACACATATGCTAGCTAAAAAGATAATCTTGTACTAAAGTTAGGATGATATCTTTTATCCCAAAAAATGTGTAACTTCATATGTTATTATTTGTAATTGGTTAGAAAAATATTTAATTATTAAATTTTTAACTTAAATATATTTTTCAACCAATCACAAATACGTAACATATAAAATGATGCATTTTTTGAGACAGAAAATGTACTCCCCTTTATTCCATCTTTCATATATTTTATGTGGTACATCATCCTATATCAACTACCTTTCTTTGCCACAACATATATATATATATATATATATTTTGTATAACTTGCAAAATCCCCTCACAAATAAGATGTAGTATTATCCTGTCTAATAATTGACCATGACATATATATATATATATATGTATGTGTGTATAACTTGCAAATCCCCTCACAAATAAGATGATGTAGTATCACCTCAGCTAACAGCCATCTCTCATTCAAACTATTAAAGGGGGAAGTAGCATATATATATATATATAAGATACTAAAGAAAATAGCGCACACATATATAACAATTTAAGAATTTAGTGAGTGTTAACATTTATAACATTAACATGTATATGATAATTTAGTAATATAGACAAAATTGGTAATTTAAGTCATAAAATTTACTAAAAAATTCAAACAATAGTATAACATTATTTTGCAATTCGATTTAAATAGTCCTAAATTTTAAAAATCATGAACCGAGTCTAACTTAAACAATTCCTTAAAAAAACCAACCTGAACTATAAAATCGAAGTGGACCATATTTTTTGGTTTAGTTCGGTTTCAGTGTTTTACGATTTAAACTAGAACCACTTACACTCATATAAGAGAAAAACTTGTATGGTATATAACATACCATATTTATAGACAAATATATTTATGTTTTTTATACTATCATTAATGAGTAAACTTTAATTAAAAGTAATTTTTAACATGTTGTGAAGCTTCTACTAGTTGTATCTACATACATATATCTTCATACAAGTTTTCTCTTCTACAATAGGCGAGACTCGGGAAGTGCAATTTGTTTTATCATAATAAACATAAGAATATAAGTATAATTGTAAATGACATTTTCTTTGGTTTTTGACGTTGCTTGAGTCTTATTCCCCTGCAATCACATCAAGACGGAATATGATTGGCCCTCTGTGGGTGTCTATTGAAATTGCTTAGTGCATGTGCACGTTGCAGTGATTAGCCAAAATAAAAAATGCTTTTTGGAAGACTACAACTTTAGGTCTTCTGTAAAAAAAAATTAGAATAGTGAGATTAGGATTTCCATAATAAACAATAAGGTGTCCATGATGGATAAACTATAAAATGTTTGTTTAGGAAGACCATAGATATAAACAAATAAACTATAATGTATAATTAACAATAAGGTGTTTGTAATGTAGATGCATGATTAAAAGTTTGTTCAAGTAAAAATTAGTCTAATTTCTAGAGGTACATGGAAGTCAAGAAAAGACAAGGCCAAACAATTTAAGAATAGAAAATTACTATTCTCATTAAGACTGGACTAGGCGTTGAAAATAAATGTATATCGAATCCATAAGAAGTTTTACCATGAGCAGATTATATCCATTGGACAAATATGGGTTCGATCAAGATTTATTTCTCTAACTTAAAGATTAATATTTTATCAATGAACATGATTTATGATAAAATATTGTGATATTATTCGATTCATATAATTGACTTTACCTTGTAAAATTAAGACTTGATTATGGATGTGGTTACATATAAATATTCTATAAGCTCATAATTGCTTTGAATTTCCAGTAACACATTACTAATGTATAGAAGGAAAAAAATTCATGGTCTCAATCATGATTATTATTATTATTATTATTATTATTATTATTATTATATTATATTATATTAAAAAAGTATGATTTTTTGAGAGACTGATTTTAAGATCTCAATGTTGACCTATTGTAGTAGCATAATATTATTATAAAAAATAAAACTTACGATACATTAAACTATATCCTTCACAATTTGTGTGATTGATGCAATGCACTGAAAATATTGTTAATAATTTCTAATTGAACATAACCAAAAACAAATTCTAAATGAACTTCAGAAAATCATAAAAGGAAGTTATGAGCTTATTTGGTTTATTTTCTTACTTCTATCTCTGGCTAATAGTTCCTGTAAACCAATTAATACAATCACTTTTTTTTTCTTTTTTGCAAACATGTTCCCTTTTATTTATAATTATATCAACCTATTGAATTAAAATTACTTTATCATTCCATTCTTCTTCTGATTCATCAACAAGATGTTGAGTAGTGGTGTAATGACCTACTAGATGCTTAGAATAAAAGATTAAATATTTGATTTCTATGAGCAAGTAGTCACGCAACTCAAAAAAATTAGTTTTTTATCCAAAAAGGTGAAAATATACATCAATATACCAAAAAAAGTTCTTGTTCCAATTCATAATATTCCATTAAGTTGTATATTCTCTGCAACTGTAAATCATTAAGAAAATAAAATGTAATTTTTTAAGAAAAAAACATTACTTCTAAAATTTTGCTGATGTATTCTCCACTTTCCCCTTATAGTCCTACTAAAGGGTAGAGTCCATTCAAAGGACAAGGTCCTTTAATTTGCAGAGAATATGAAAAATTCAAAATTCATGAACTTTAATATTTTAGCTATACATATTTAATCACTTAGTCAACAATCAATAATATAATATCCAATTGCACATTATATAATTTTTTTGTTGCAACACACTCAAGTTGTTCTACATTTAAAATCTAATTGGTTTAGGATTTTGTCTGAAGGAATCATTGTATTCATATGTTATGCTGTTTCCACATGGCACAGATCCATTGTGTATATATTAGTCATTTCCTTCTAATGTAAAGTACATATATAAGTTCTTGATCTAACTAAAAGGTATAGTTTTTCATCTTGTCCTTGTTGACCTTATCCTTCTCTTTCACTCTAACATGATGAAGATCTTTGCAGCACTAAACTTACTTGGGTTATTTTTTTCTTTGTTAAACAGAATTGAATCATTTCAACATAGCATGAGTTCTATCAATATGGTAAATCAAAATCAGCCTTATAGAACTTCCTATCACTTTCAGCCCCAACAAAATTGGATGAATGGTATGCTTTATAGGTTGTACAATTATATTATTTTGTTCAACTTCATTGGGTATTTCTAATTCTATTTTCTCTCCTATTTGACATGTTTGATCACAAAAAATTGAATATGGATGGATGATGTCTTCATTATGCAGATCCAAATGGTAAGCCAGTGAACTTATCTACTAGTTTTATTCATCGAAAAATGTTTCGTGTACACCACAGCGCAGCAATTTCGCGACACTTTTCAACTTTATACCCGAACTGTCTCTACTGGGTGTACATATAATATTGCTCCTTATTTATTTACCTCCTTATCACATGATCCTAGTATCAATAATTAAATATGTCAGAGTGAATCAAAACTTTGTATTTCTATTTTTCATTTGAAATTTGGTTAAATGGGTTTTTTGAACTAATAAGAGTCAATTCTTTGTTGATGTTACCAAAGTTATTATCTGATAAGATGATTATTGATTGGTATTTTGATTTACCTATTGCAGGACCAATGTACTATAAAGGTGTTTACCACCTTTTCTACCAACATAATCCTGAGGCTGCAACCTTTGGAGACAGGATTGTATGGGGTCATTCTGTATCATATGATCTCATCAATTGGATTCATTTGAATCATGCAATTGAACCAAGTGAGCCATATGACATCAATAGTTGTTGGTCGGGCTCAGCCACAATACTCCAAGGCGAAAAGCCGGCTATTTTGTATACAGGTATTGATGAGAACAAGCATCAAGTTCAGAACTTTGCTTTGCCAAAGGATCTATCAGATCCTTTCTTAAGGGAATGGGTCAAACACCCTCAAAACCCTGTTATGACTGCACCTAGTGGAGTTGAAGTGGATAATTTTCGAGACCCTTCAACTGCTTGGAAGGGAGGGGATGGAAAATGGAGGGTAGTCATTGGTGCTCAAAATGGTGATGAAGGGAAAGTAATTCTCTACCAAAGTGATGATTTCGTTAATTGGACAGTTCATCCAAATCCTTTTTATGCATCGGATAATACCCGAGTTTGCGAATGCCCAGACTTTTTTCCAGTGTCCATCAATAGCACCAATGGGTTGGATACATCTATCCAAAATGCAAGTGTTAGGCATGTCTTGAAGATAAGTTATCTAAGCAAACAGCATGACTACTATTTTCTTGGCAAATATGTTTCTGATCAGGAAAACTTTATTCCTGATATTAAGTTTACAGGAACTAGTTCAGATTTGAGATTTGACTATGGTAAGTTTTATGCTTCCAAGTCATTTTTTGACTATGCCAAGAACAGAAGGATATTGTGGGGATGGGTGAATGAATCTGACACCTCACAAGATGATATTGAGAAAGGATGGGCTGGTTTACAGGTACTTTTATTCCATATTAGTAGCTTTTTCCTCAAGTTATTTCAGCTGCCTCATTGTCACATTCTTTGAGTCAATTTTCAACCGAAAAAGTTATTCGAACAACTATTATCCGGAACTTTGATATTTATACAGCGAATGCTTTGGTTTCGAAATAGCAACATTGTCTAGATTTGAGTAATTGTCATTGTAAAAGAAGAGGATACCGATGAATGATCATTGTCCTTTCGCCTATGTAGACGATTCCAAGGCAAGTTTGGCTTGATAAAAGTGGGAAGCAATTGATCCAATGGCCAATTGAAGAGGTAGAAAAACTACACGACAAGCAAATCACTATCACAGGAGAGAAACTCGTCAGCGGATCAACTCTTGAAGTTTCAGGCATCACTGCATCGCAGGTAAGTAGTAAATCGATGTCATGCTTTCAAGCTTTTTCTATGAAATTTTTTCATAGCAAGTAAAACATCAATGTTGATTATTTTTAAATTTGGACTTTAAAGGTTGATGTAGATGTGTTGTTTGAGATACCTGAACTAGAAAGTGCTGAGTGGTTAGATCCAAGTGGAGTTGATCCTCAACTACTATGTAGCCAAGGACATGCATCAATAAGTGGCACAATAGGACCTTTTGGTTTGTTAGCTTTGGCTGCAAAGGATCTAACAGAGCAAACTGCAGTGTACTTCAGAATATACAAAGCTCCTAACAGATACATTGGCCTAATGTGCAGTGACCAGAGCAGGTTGTTTCCGAAACTGGCATATATACACAGAGACGGAATCTAGATCCTCTTCAATACTGAAGAGAAACATGAGTGGTGAATGATATCCTTTCTCTCTGAGAGAAGGGGCATCATTCATCACACAAGTATTAAATATCATTGATTTTTAAATACAAATCGTGCACGTAAATAGTGGATGATAAGCAGATAACATAAAAAAACTACACATTATTAGTGCAAGCTCATTAAACTCATATGAAGATATGTGTGTGTATACATGTATGGCTTAGATTTGTGGCTGACTTAGATTGTTGTTCTACACTTCACAGGTCTTCATTGAGGCAGGACCTTGATAAAACTATATATGGAACTTTCTTTGACATAGATCCCAATGTGAAAACAATTTCACTTAGAAGCTTGGTATGTTTATTCTAATCATAAGTCTTTTCTTTATTTCATGTGCCAACAAGTGATTTAAATGGCAGACCAAATTACATGGTGTGGTCGCAGTTGTGGTGACTATTGCAACCGCGTCACACTGTAATTACGGAGTAACACAGAATTACAATGATGTGGCTGAGTTGGATTGCAACGCAACCACATTGGACCGTATCAAATTCAAAAATATTTTTTAATCACAAAATAATTCACATCGCAATTAAAACATTATTATCAACTATTATGTTATGATATGTATGGGTTATTATTATGCAGATTGACCACTCAATTATTGAGAGTTTTGGAGAGAAGGGAAGAGTTTGTATCACGAGTAGAGTTTATCCCTCCTTAGCTATAGACAAAGAGGCTCACCTTTATGTATTTAACAATGGAATTAAGAATGTGGTGATCTCAAAATTGAATGCTTGGAGCATGAAGCAAGCACTGCTTGGAAATGAGGGAAATAATAGTTCTGCCTAAAGGGACTTATGCAACATATAGCTTCTGTTTTCTCTTCTTTCTTGGTCTCTCCATGATTGTTATACCCTAGAAATAAAATTGCTGTGTAATTTTTATTGAAGAATTTATTGCCATGTATCTCTGTAATTTATTGAAATAAAAGTGTTTTGTCGATCAACATGATTTACCATAAGCATTATAGCATTGTTTGATATCCTGGGGATCTAGCGGGACCTTATACCACATCACTAGACCAAGATATAGCAAATCACATTAAGTGTTATAATCAGAATTAACTTTTTGTGAAATGTTTGCAAATGCATATGTTTCATCCTTCCCCACTAGTTTTTTTTGAAAACTTCATTTATTGGTACAATCCTTTCTTAAAGCAGTACATTAATGTTCTATCTCCTGAAATTTGGTATTTTTCCTTTGGAAGGACCTTCTCTACCTTGTTTTCTCTCACACGCTTGACTCTCTTTTACGAATAGACCATCGTCCTTCCCATATTTTTTGTCTTCTTTGACCATGAGACAAAAGTGATGACAACCTCAAGGGGTCTGACTTAGAATTAGGATTGTTTTAGCTTGAAATTCAGAGCTTTATAAAATGGAATTCGGTTTTGGTATTGATGGAGATTTTTAGGACAATTTTAAGATAGATTTATGAGGAGAGATGGAAAAGATATGAAGATGGAGACGCCACAAGCTCAAGAGCTTGATGAGTCAATAATATTCACCACAATGAATGATCCTTGATAAGAATTTAGACACCACACCGAGAAGGTGATGAGTCTTAGAACACCACATGAATAAGAATCTTGATAAGTTCAAATTAAGGAGTTTTGACTCAACTTTATAAATTCAATCCAATTTTACTCAAAAGAAAACTTAACTTTATTAATGATCGATGTCAAATATAAACAAGCATACTTGCCAAGCTGAAATAAACCAAGTCCTAATTATTTTGAAAAGAAAATATAATCAAATCCTAATTAGACTAAGTCAAATCTGATTTGTTTTAGGTCTTGATCACTTGGGGAATTCGGCTGGGATGCCTTGGCTGACCGAAAATCAAGTATTGAGGATTGATCTTCTATTGGAAATCATATCTTCTTCTTGGCCGAATTCCTTTATCTTCTATAATATCTCCAAGTCTCACACCCTCTTTGATTTAGACAGATAATCATATCTTCTAAATAGATCCAAGCTAAAATAGGATAAATAATTTTACATTTATCTTTAAGCAAGCGTGCCCTCTTTGATTGAGATAGATAATCATATCTTCCAAATAGATCCAAGCTGAAATAGGATAGATAATTCTACATTTATCTTGATTTATCTTGAAGCAAACTTGGAACTTGAACCTCCTTGACCTTGAGCCGTCTGATCTTCAATCTCCTGGCCAATTGATGTAGTTGGATTTAATCAATTAAATTTCTATGTTTTGAAAATAGCCTTACATAAGCTCACCGTTCTAACATGATTTGCCTTGGACCCAAATGTTGTAGCCTTGCCATGATGTTTGATCTCGCCAAGCTGCCCTTGACTCAAATACCTCTCTTAGTCTTGCTTATACTTACTTGAACTACTTGGCCAACTAATGGACCATGATATAAAGGATTTAAATAATTAAATTCATAACCCCCATGTTACATGACATAATCAACATCAAATGAAAGACTTAACAATAAAATGAAACCTAAGACTACCCATAAGAATAAAGTCTCATTTATACAATTCAAGGCAAATAAATTTAAACTAAGCTAAATAAATCCTAAAATCCTAAGGACATAAATATCCTTTACTGATCAGGTGGCTTATCAGGGTGGATGATTTCTTTTGAGAGCTTGTCCTTGGAGGATTTGACTCTTGCCCTAGTCATAGGGACCCCTAGGTCTTGAGTGACCCTTGAATTGAAGAGTATCCTTAGTGGGTTTACATCAAAAAGTGCAGTCGTAATCTCATCTAATTTAATTGAGTCTTTCTTGTACGCCAATGATGTCACCAAGTATTCGTAGGAATTGGAAAATAAACATGGTAAATTTATTGTCTTGTCCTGATGATCAACCTTCATGTCTAAGTTTATGCAAGTCATTCATTAGTTGAATGAAAGTGTCCAGGTATCATTGCAAATTATTACCTCATATATTTTCAGTCATTGCGTCTTTGTTACAAGTAGAACTTCTTAGTTAGAAACTTAGATATGAATTGTTCTCTAATGTCTCTCATACCTTTGTTGGTGACATTAGATTCATAATATGGACATCACCGCATCTAATAGATAGAGTCATATGGTTCTCACAACCTTCTCTTTCAACTCTTCCTAGTCCAATTGTTATGTATCATCTGGTTTATTCTTCAACTAGCACAGCTTAACCTGCCTTTGCCACGCTCTGAATGTACTAGTTCCATTGAACTTCCCCATGTCAAATTTTACTCATAGGTTAAGAGTCATCTAATACTAAATGTTAGGAACAAGTTAGCAACTGAATATTAGAAAGAGATATAGAAAAGAGAAAATAACACAAGAAATTTGTTAACGAGGTTCGGTCAATTTATGTCTACATCACCAGAAGTATTGAGTAACTACTACTATGTATTAGAGAATAATAATTTGTGTATGTGTTTGATGTGTACATCATTAGATTTACATTATACATATATATAGTCATCTATCCCAACCCCTTTACATAAGTCCATACCCATAAATTTTATTATTGTTTTATTGAGAAATGACGGGTTAAGTGAAATAGGAGTAATTTGCACACCATAATAAGATGAATATGCATATTCATTATACAAATTAATAAAAGGTTCTGCTTTGTGTTATTGTGTAATCAATAGCTAAATCAGCTCCCAAGCTATTCAATAGCTCCGAATTTCTAGTGCTTGAAGTGACAACAACTCTTAAGCTCAAAGCACATTTTGTAAATAAGCAGAGCATTGATGTTTGTGTGCCAAATGCTACACAATTGTCCAAATACAACAATTTTGATCACTCATAAAACAAAACATACATATCCTAGCTTCATGGTATAATACTAAAAGTAAATAAACGTTAATAATATAATAGACAACAAGAACACTATAAAATTATTCTACTCCTAAAAAATATATAAACTAAGAAATAATAAAAGAATAAAATTTTCATTTTTGATTGATTTCCTCATGGATGAACAAAGACAATATTTAAAGAGAATAAAGCAATTCTAAGATGATGATGACCATACAAATGTCATCCTCCTACAATATAAGAACATTCTAGACATACTAATATAATATTAATTATTAAATTTAAATTATCAACACCTCTATCCTATTACTAATATAGTATAAATTAGTATTAGTGAGCATTCATAGACACAAAGCTAATAAACATGATGAAGAAAGTGATACTATACAAGCAAATGGAAGTAGTGTTGGAAGATGTGCATCATTCATAAGGTCCAAACCTCTGCCACAAATTGTTGAATAAGTATCCATTAAAGAAAACACAAATTATTTGATTTTATTATGTTTTCAATAACAAAAGTGTTATTTTATTGTATATAAAAGGATAAAAATGTCGTATCATATTATTGTTTCTTTTATTTTTTTATATTTGTCTATATATTAATGAAGATGATCCTTACTCCCAAATTGTTCTCTAATTTGGGTTATATCCTCTTCATACTAGAGAATCAATTACTAAAATATGAGGTTCAAATTGTTTTGATGTTTAAAAAATATTATTTAAAAATAATTTAAAATTGACACCCTTAAATTTTTTTAATAGCACATGTAACCATCTCTTCAGGTACTGCACATCTTGTATAATAGAGTTTCCCGTTTCCTCTAATTAGTAGCTTATTTCACAACTTTGTCTTTTCTCTTATTTTGTGAGGGAATTTGTTTTGGTCGCTAATCCACTGCCAATTTAGAATTTGCAATTGTCTTAAGGTGTTCCATTTTTGTATTTGTTATTAAAAAAATTGGTCCCAGGACTAGGTATGCTTGATGGGTGACAATCTTAATTGAGTCAAATTAAAATAACTAGGAGAATAAAGAATCTCACATGTATCCTATTTTTTTAATTTTTAGAAATAATTTTGTAAAAAAATGATAAAGACAACAATGTCATGATTGTAGTGTCTCAATGATATTTCTTTAGTTTATTTACAATAATTATTAAGAGCAAAACTTTTTATTCGAATATTTTTCTTGTTTCAAAAATCAACAACTTATTGATCCAATAATATAAAGTGATGTTAGATTTATAGATAGACTAGAATGTCAATAATTTAATTTTTAAGGATGAGTGAGAATACTCTTAATTATGTCATAAAGTTTGTCTCATGAGTACTGACACTTATTATTGTTTAAGAAATACAAAACAATAAAATTAGCCTTTTTATAAAATCTATCACTTCTCAATATCTTTAAGCATCACTTTTTTTTAAGACAAATATTTTTATTATCAAGCTAAATTTCTTATTACAATAAAATAGTATAATGTCATTCAATTTATATTGACGATCCTCCTAGTGTAATTAACGTCTGGTGGTTGTTAAATTTCCCAGGAGTTATTGACCTACACTTTATATCCTTCTATAAAAATCAATTAATAAAACCCATTCAAAAACAAAAATTAATTGTGCTATATATATACGTGTTAAAATTTCTCAATTTCTCGGTTTAGGGTGTGTGCGCTTGTAATGTAGTCATGCATGACATCAAGCACCGACGCATCAAAGCTGTCTCTTGGCATGTTGACACTAATTTAAGCTTTTCCTTGCACCTTTGTTTTAGCTTTGAATCTATCTGGGCTTTTTTTTTTCTTTTGTGATGCTAGATTCAATAATAATTATTAAAGTACCTTTAACGGTGTGCACACCACAGATAGCATACTACCAGTACATTGGTTTCATAGTATAAAACTCTATTAGATCTTTGAGATGATCCAAAAGTAAATATTTAATTTCTGTAAGTGACACTTGTTCGGAGAGATAGTCACACACACCAAAAAAGATTAATTTCTTATTATAAAATAAGATATATTCTTAGCAGTATCAAAAAAAATACCACAGATTTCACCCTAAACAAATTCAAGGAAGTTATAAAGTTTTATAATCGTGTGATAGCTACCATGGTTAAAAGTGAAGTGTTGAGGGTAAAGTAAAAAAAATGTCTCTCGCTGTCATCATTTTTGAAAGAAAATGCAATGTATACTGACGATCTAGTCAAAAAAGTGAAGAAGAATAAGAAACATGAGTTAGAATTGATCCCAAATCTAAGTCAAACTCCCACTATGAAAATGATTCTGGATTGAAAATAACAGTGCAATTAACTAAAGAAGTGCCTCTAAAGTAGTTATATTAATTCCTTTTTAGAGGACCGTATTACACAGCCATAGGGATTTGATTCTAAGGATTGTTTATTTTCCTTTTTTGTAAGTGATTTTATGGATTTTTGTAAGAGTCCAGCAAAGCACCAAAATGGAAATAATATTTTTGCCTTAGAATATTTGGAGATGTGTGTCTCACTTCATAACAGGATTTAATATCATCGATCACGTACATCATCTATCATTTAATTGTGTATGTTAATCATTTATTCTTAAACAAAAGTAATTTGAATACACAGACTCTATAAAAAGTTTTGCATTGAGAGTACAATCTTGTTTAATATATCAAGTCAAGAACCCCTTTCTTACTCTATGGCAAAGACACATCTTCATCAGATACATTTAGGTTATGTTTGGTTGTAATAAAAATAGAATGAAAGAAAAGTAGGGGGAAATTTTATTTTCTATCATTTGGTTGGAAGGAAAATAAAGGAATGAAAGAAAAAGGCAATGGGCCCACTAATTTTTCTTCTTCTCATATATGGAGGGAAAATGGAAGGAAAACTTAGCTTAAAATTAATAAGACTTATCTTTTTTTTTGAACATTTCTTAATTTATTATTTTTCATTTTTTATTTCTTTGATATCATATAATTAAAGAATCATTTTTTATTAACATTTCTTTTATCAACTTTTATTCCACTCACTTTTTCTTTTTAAACTAAATATGGTGTGAATCAAATTACAATTTTGTTAAAATAATTAATTTCTTACATCAAGTTACAACTTTGTTCCTATAGTGAAGAAAACAAATATGGATAGTAATGGGATACACCGAACAAATATAATACTTTTTCATACTCATACTAGTACTTTTTTGTGAGTACCTATAAGAGTAATAACTATTTGTGGTAGGGGTTTTCAAATTTAATAATATAATTATATATTTATAATTAGAATATATATAAAAATAATTATTAGTATATAATAAGAAACTTTCTATAATTAAAATTTATTATTAAATAATAAAAATATACACAATTAAAAATGAATTTACTTAAAAATGAATTTATTATTATGTGCATATCTAAGGTGCAAATATACTTGTATCTACTATAAAAGCAAAACAATACATCATGTGATTTTTTTAATAATTATAATTATGTTTTTTCTCTTCACTTTCTTTCCATTTTCTACCGTACCAATAAAAATCCATCACATTTTTCACTCATTTTCTTCACTCAATTTTTCTTTCCTTAACTTTTCTTTCCTTAACTTTTCTTTCCTTAATTTTTCCTCTCCAAACCAAACATAGTGTTAGTATATGGAGGGATGAGAATCACCTGTCCCCAATAGAGTCTCATTTCCTGTCCCAAGGTAATCGTATATTAATATGTGCATAAAAGATAAATGACTTAAGATATGGAATGAAGCACTGTTTGAGACAATTTATCTGTATCCATATATGGAGATGCATAAATCTATGCTCATATTCATGTTACTTACACTATGTTTGGTTATATAGAGATGAAAGAAAAGTGGTGGAAAATTTCATTTTCCACCATTTGGTTCCAAAACTAAATAGGGAGGAAAGAAAAAATATGCATGGGTCCCACAAAAAACTTTTCCTTCCTAAGTTGGAAAGAAAATAAAGGAAGGAAGGAAAACCATCAAAAATTCCAAATTTACCATTCATCATGAATTGAAAAAACAATAATCTGGGTAAAAATAAATACAATGTAGTAAATTTCTTTGTTTATATTCATTTTTATGTGAAATTAATTAACTTAATTTTATTTTTGTTGAATTTAGATTATATGTTACTTAAAAAATATTAATTAATATTATTAAAAATAAATTATTTAGTTATGTAATTTAAAAATTAGATATCTACATAATTATGTCATTTTTAATATATTATATATAAATGTGTTTTTCTTTCTTCTCACTTTCCTTCTATTTTCAATCATACCAAACAATAAAATTATCATCTCATTTTTTACTATTTTTCTTTCCTTCAATTCTCTTTCCTTCCACTTTTTTCCTTCTACTTTCATTCCAAAACCAAACATAGCCTTAGTGCTATTTGGGAGCATATCTATTGTCCCACATTTCATATATCATTACTTGTGATTAGCTAAAAATAACATATTTTAAATTAAAAGTTCAATAATAAAATATTTTTTGATCAATCACAAACAGTGATATATGAAATAATACACTTTTTGGACCAAAAGATATTTTTACTCCCATTTCATATGTATAAAAAAAGATTCCAACACTAGGAGATTGATTTCCTTCAAACAAGTCCCAAGTTGAATCATCGTTTAAAATGAATAATTTTTTACTTGAATCAATTAAAGTTTCTTACGGAGGATATAGGAATGGTCATACTCGCACTCAAGCAAATTTAGCAAAAGAAAAAGAATTAAAATGAAGAATAACAGTTTCACAATAATAATGTAGGAATTGGGACCAACCCAAACAAAACAGACTAGTTGTCATAGTCACTTATAATAGGAGTTAGACTCTTCTCAAGTAATGGAGACAGATGACTTTTTCTTTTATATTTTAAAGATAAAAGTGTAATATCATTTTAAATACAAGAGATATAAATGTTATTAAGTGTTGCATTTTTTACTTTTACATAGCACTTCTCTCTCCATTAACGAGGAGGAGTCTCATTCTTATAATAGATGCTGATGTTATCCTAAAAACACGTGTTCCATCCATAAACAGCGAGTATCATTACACTCGCAAATTGATTCGACCCTCTTTCACCATTTGACCAATCACCCACTCCTCATCATCCTTTGAAAAAAAAAACATGTACAAATGATTCGAAATCTAAGATTGATTATAATTGAAAATTCATTTTACATAGAAGAACTAAAATTATACCTTTAGTTATGATATTTTGTCCAAAAGATTATAATTAAAGATTTATATACGATCATTACATCATTTATCATTCATTTCTATTACATTTTAAAGACTCAATAACTAAATATGAATGATAGATAACACAATGACTATATATAAAACTCATACACTACCATAAATACAATTTATAGGCCTAAGAAAATATGATGATAGATAAGAAATAATAATAATGAGTCATGCCCAGAGAGCACCTACTTCTACAAGCTTAGGAACAAGGTTTCCGCTGACGTGGAGAGCTACAAGGGACTCGAGGCCGCCGATGCAGGTACCACCGATAAAGACGGCGGGAGTGAGGCTGCAGTGGGCGGCGGCAGTGGTATGAAGATCAGCGTCACTGGAGGTCGGAAGAGCAGCGATCTCGTTTTGGTCTAATTCAATAACTGTAGGGTTGACTCCAATGGTAGCTAGAAGCTTCTTCATGACATGGCACATGCAGCAAGAGGATTGGGTGAAGATGATGACAGGGTGTTCTGATATGAGGCGTTGGATTCGTGCCTCCGTTGATTCGTCTACGTCGATGGAGAAGGAAGTGGTGGTGGTGGTGGTGGTGGTGTTTGGAGTGGTGGTTGAGGTGAGGTTGAAGTGGACGACGTCGTTTGAGCAACGGCGTAGGCCTTGCATCGTGGTTTTGTGATGTAAGAGAAGAATGGAGGGTTGAGAATGAGAGAGGAGTTGGAAATTGGAAGAGGTTTGTTTTATTTATAAAAAATGAAAGAAGAGAGGAGTTTGTTTCCTTGTGGTTGCTTACATCACAAAACTTGTTTACACCACTGCCACCTCCACGCGCGCTTAGAAATAAGATTGTGTGTTTGTTACGGAGTGTGAGAAATAAGTTACTTTTCACTATTTCTATTTCAATAATGGGACTCAATAGTTTGGTAGCTAACTAGACTTACAAACAATTTGGGTTCACAATCTTAATTGACTGAGGTTGAATGATTTTGAATTGTGAAAATTCTATTCCATCCATGTTATCTAAAATAACATAGAGAGTGAACTAGATCATAGTCATATGATACGCAGTTCTCTTTGGTATGTGTTGTGAGTACGTAGTACATTACTCTCTCAAATATCACCATGTTATGAGTATATTTAATAGGGTTTTTGTAGTTCTTTGCATAATCGTTTCTAATACTGCTTGTGGGTTTGAATAAATTTTTGTTTCACCGTAGGAGAAATACTAAAGAATAAAATTATTTCTTGTTTCTTGTATGTAACTCATTCATGTAAGTGAGTGTAAATTACCAAATATTCTTCTTTTCTTTTACTTAATCTGTAGGTAAAAATCTGATTCATTAAATGGAACTAATTCTCAAAAGAACCATAAATTGGTACAAGAGAACTATTTTATGGTTTTATACCGAAATGGGAGAATTATATTTCAATGAACTAGCGATTTCACTTAGAATTTAACAAAAAAAATGGAGAATACTACTTCAACGTTTTTCTTTATTTCTATCCCAAAAAGTTCAAAATAAATGGGCTTGCAAACTATTCTGATTTGCATTCTCAATTAAATAAGGAGTTAAAAAACTTTGAAATATGAAAATTAGAGTTCGACCATATTAAACTAAGTTAATTTGAAATAGTCTAAGAAGCAAACTAGAGAGCTTACTTAAAATAAAAATAAAAGAGAATACTAAACACTTATATATAATTATAGATTAGATGGGTTTTAGAAAAGTAGAGAAATACTACTATAATACAATTATATATAATTATTAAATTACAACCATTTTAATTATTTTTATAATTATTGATTAACATTAGTATTGATTAGGTTTTTTCTCGGTTAATTTATGACTCTAATATTTATGCAATGATAGTGTAAAAATTTATATATAGTCAATGCATCATTTATTATTAATTTATATATTACTTTTATTTAAGAGACAATAATAATAAAAAATAAATGGATATAACACAATAATAATATAAAAAACTATTACATTATTAATGAATACATTTTTTTTCTACTTATACATTACAAGGAAGATGAGAAAGAAGCTAAGCCGTCGTAAGACAATTATACATATCCATATATTAATTCATTTCTATAAAGTTAGATATCGAGAAAAGGGAGTTTACAATTCTTAAATTAAATTAGTTTTTAATGATGAACTAGATGTTGATACATGCTTGATTTTAATTAAAATGGGTGACAATTAGATAGTTTAGATGGATTTAGAATGTAGTTTTGAAATCGGATTGGCCTGTTTTTATTTATATGAGGCACACCTTAAAACTTATTATAGTAGCCCGTTTTTATTTAAACAATAATTATCATATTAGTCGGGTATCATTTTAAATTATAATTTTTTATGGAAGTTACTTATTTTTTATCAAAATAGTATTTGAAGAGAATCAAATACATAATAATAATTTTTTATTATACTTCTAAAACATGCTAAACCACTCATTCACACATTCCAACAAATAATTTAAATAAAAATATTTATCACATGTTTATTAGTTTTAAGATTAATATTAGTATAATATATATAAATATATATAATTTTATCGGTATATAGTTTAACAAGTAAATCATTTATTAATTTGTTATACTACAAAATGCTATATCACTATATATAATAGTGTGTTAATCAGTTTGATGAGCGATACAATATTAATAACATATATAGTTGGATTTTAATGGGTTAGATAAAATCAAATCATGAATCTATTTTGACCCACTTAAGATCGCTGAATAAATCTGTTCCAGCTCGGATAAACTGGATGGATACCCACCTGAAAATGTTCCATCCTTGACCTTCTAAACCCCAACAGTACTTACTTAGGAGTCATTAATGCGTCTCATACTCACCCTTAATGCGTCTCTGACTCACTATTAATGTACATATGACTCGCCATTAATGCATCATTGACATTCCACCTGCTTCGCCACCTGCAAATTCTATCTACTCCGATAGGTCGACATTGGCAAACTTGCAGGGTGCTTAAGGACAACTTCGTATACGCCTATCGTACTCCTATAATACCTACTGGACTACAACCGACCAATGACTAGATGTCACGTCCAACATCCTAAACTCTATAAATAGGAAACTCCCACACATGAAGTATCATTATTATCTCACTCTCACATTTATTATTTGCATTCATTACTCATTGCTCCAATCTTTGTCATATTTACTCTCACTCACTCTCTTTAAGTCTCCTATAGACTTGATCGCCGGAGAACCTTTTCAGGTACCTCAACCTGTGGGTTCAAGTTCCATTCCGATCAACCTCCAAAATCAAGCTACTCAATCTGGTTCCTAGTTCCGGTCACTTCCAATCTGTACTAAAGAACATTGGCGCCGTCTGTGGCTTACTTACACCATGGTGACCACCCGAAACCATGTACAACCCCTTAGTCAAGCAGAGCCATTTACCATCAGCATGCCTCCCAACCATACTCCATCCATCGATCCTCCAACACTAGTACAACCATCTCAACAAGCCAGTCAAAGCCATCTCCCAAATTCCATCCTAGAACCACCCACTACTCAACAACTTTGTAAATAATCTAAACCTAAGACTAAATCGTCCAACAATAAGCCCAACTACTAGTTGAACTTCATCAACAAAAACCTGAATCAAGCAATAGACCTTCATGGCCGGTTGTCGATGGGCACTACACCGACTCCGCTGAAGAATCCCGAACTATACCCATAATCCTCTTAAACACAAAGACTACACACACAAACCAAACATCGGACCATAATCCCTCGGGGGCCAAACACCCCTTCACCGAGCTAATTATGCCATCTCCATTACCCAAACATTTAACCCACCAACAACATTGATCAGTATGATGGAACGTCCGACCCACAAGACCACTTGGACGCCTTCGAGGCGACTATGCTATTTCATAAGGCGACCGACCTCGTCATGTGTCAAGTTTTCCCCCTCACTCTAAAAGACGCTGTACTGCAGTGGTTTACTCGGTTACTGCCAAACAACATAAATCAATGGACAGTCTTGGCCGATAGATTCTACGTCCATTTTATGACAAGCCAGGAACAGTCAAGGTCTTCGTACACCTTGTTCGGTATTCGGCAAGGGCAACATGAACCCCTTCATGCATACCTAGATCAGTTCAATACAAAGGCCATAAAGGTCTGCACCTTCACTCTCGATGTGGCAGTGCAAATCTTGGTCACAAGCCTGCAAGATGGTCTTCTCAGACAAGAATTTGCCAAATATTCCGACCTTATGATGGAAGACCTTCGATCAAAGGCTCAACAATTCATTAACCTAGAAGAAACACATTCCACACGGGTATCCTCTGACCACATCATCCTCTGACGACATCACATACGACCACCCCTCACGGGAAATCAAACGACCAAAATTCCTTGATCATCTCAAAGACGATCCACCACGACCACCTAAAAAATCCAAATACACTACATACACCCCACTTAATATCGGCTGCTCCAAGATTATACAAGAAGTCATGGCCAACCAGCTTATCCAACTTCCCAAACCAAACCCAAGAATAATATTGGGAGCCTATAATCGATCTAAGTACTATGATTTCCCCAACTTATTTGAGCACATAACGAAGGACTGTACCCAAATCCGAGACACAATAGAAGATTTAATACAAGTTGGGCATTTGAAACATTTCATCGCCAAGGTGACCTGCTAGGAACGATCACCATCA
Organism: Lupinus angustifolius; assembly: GCF_001865875.1. NCBI lineage: Eukaryota > Viridiplantae > Streptophyta > Magnoliopsida > Fabales > Fabaceae > Lupinus > Lupinus angustifolius. The sequence goes on from NC_032013.1 coordinate 8,005,460, forward strand.
TCACGTCGACCCAATCCCTCAAGAAGACGTCCCCCCCCCCAAGAAATCAACGGGAACACCCTTCATACAGGACCGGGTAGACACATACCGATCCAACAACCGACAATAAATGAGCCTGATTGATATTAACACCATTTTTGGGGGCTTCACTGCAAGGGGAATTTCAAGAGCGGCCCAGAAAAGATATGTCTGGGAAGTTATGAAGTCCAACACAAGAAGCACTAGCCAACAAGGCAAAAAAAAAAAATTGCACCCCAATCTCATTTGACGACCGTGATTACGAAGGTATCATCCAAGGCCATGAGGATCCTCTAGTCATCACTGCTAAGCTGAACAACAAGAAAGTTGGAAGACTTTTTGTCGACAAGGGCAGCTCAACAGACATCATTTTTCAAGACTTATTTGAAAAAATGGAGTTGAATGACCGAGATTTATTACCACATAATGCCAATTGGTGGATTCACTAGTCAGAGAATTACTCCAAGAGGGTACATGGATGTCTGTTTGACTATCAACGAACAACATTTGACATGAACAATTCAAGCCAAGTTTATGGTCATTGATTGAAGATCTGCTTACAACGCCATTATTGGTTGACCAACCTTAAATCAACTTGAAGCAGTGGTCTCCACACCACACTTATGTTTAAAATTCCTATCCTTCAATCTCTGAGTATGCATAGTTAAAGAAGATCAACATAGTGCTAGGAGCTGCTTCCACATGAGCCTCTGGCCAAACTAGTCTACAAGGAAATGACTACCCCTAACCAAACGACAAAGAGGCGTCCATTTAATTGAATTGAATGCTAGAGTATATGAAGGAGATTTCTGACCTCAACCAAAAGGGGAAAAATTTCTTCATAACTTCGGCAACAAAAATACAATCTAGTGTACATCGGCAACACCCTCACAGAAATCCAAAAATCGAGGTTGGTTAAGTGTTTGAAAGCCAACAATATCCTTTTTACTTGGTCTGCTGCTGACATGGCACAAATTGACCCTTCAATCATTTGTCACTGATTAACCATACATCCTAGAGCAAAACCAATCGCACAAAAAAAAAGGGCACGAAGAGAACAATAGAGGTTACTTGGAAGGTCTTAGAATTTCTCAAGGTTGGTTTCATCTGAGAGATTACTTACACCACTAGGTTGGCGAATTCGGTGATGATCAAAAAACCATCCGGGAAATGACAGATGTGTGTCAACTATACAGACTTGAACAAGGTGTGTCCTAAGGATCCATATCTCTTCCAAACATCGATCACCTCGTGGACGACTCCTCTGGTTACTAGTATATGTCGTTTATGGATTCATACTCTGGTTACAATCAAATCCCCATGTACCAACCAGATCAAGAATAAACTACCTTCATCACCACTAAGGCCACATACTGTTATACTATCATGTCATTCGGGTTGAAGAATGTTGGAGCCATCTATTAAAGAATGTTGAATAAGGTGTTTGAAGACCATGTCGAGTTACATATGGAAGTGTACATGGATGACATTATCACTAAAATTCTTCCCGAGGAAGATCATGTCTGTATCCTTGAAAACATATTCAGGCGGTTGCGCAAATACAACATGCGACTCAACTTGGAAAAATACACCTTCGAGGTGGAAGCTGGGAAATTCCTTGGTTTCCCATTGACCAGCCGGGGAATTGAAGCAAATCCTGCAAAATATCAAGCTTTCATAGAAATGCATAGCCTCCGCTCGGTCAATAAAGTCCAAAAATGGAATGGGCGATTGGTAGCCTATCCAGATTTCTTCCTGCAACCGCCAAGCATTCCCTTCCATTCTTTCAGTTGCTCAAGAAAAGCAAAAAAAATTGAATGGTTAGTTGATTGTGAATATGCCTTCCAAATTTTCAAGCAATACCTGGCTACACCTTTAGTCCTCACAAAACCAGAACCCGAGCAAACTTTATATATATATACTTGGCCATAGTTGATGAAGTTGTGACAACTGCTCTGATCCGTGAAAATGCGACATGCTAGAACCCAGTCTATTTGATATGAATCCACCAAGGCCCATCAACAAGGAAGAGCTAAGTGAGCTAGGAGGGCCCATGACCCGGTCAAGAACCAAGAAAGCACACCAAACTCTCAACCTATTAGTGGAAGAAGGGATTAAGTCAACAAAGCCCAGCAAGGAAATCAGGCCCATACATTGCACCATTTTATAGAAGTAACCCAAGTTGGCCACAACCAAAGGAGGGAACACTTGAGGCATGTGGGAGTCCCATTTAATAAGTGGGGATTATCATACCCACATATAGTCTAGGAATTATTTTCCTACCTTATTTGGAAGAACAATTACTATTTGCATTATACTTGAACTTATTGTTGTAATAAATTTCATTAAGAACCATGTAATCCATGTACAAGCAAGGGAACACTTTCCTTTGTGAGCCAAGCCGTGAGATCACCCTTAACGGCCATAAGATCTCAAAGAATCCTCTCCTAATTTGAAGAGCACGTGTGGAAGATCCCTATATGGAAACAATCAAGAACAATCAAACAAATTCCATCTATTTCCTAATCAAGGAGGCGTGTGAATGAGAATCAAGGAGCAAGGCAAAACTTTCCTTAAAGATTCAAATCAGAATAAGAGCTCATCAAGACCTTCCTTATTCAAATTAATTAGGTGTTGGGTGTGATCATCATAGAGAATCCCTCTATTCACACGAGGCAAATCACAAGGAAACCAAAGAAGGCAAATTGATTGTTTCCTTATTCACTCCAAAGCATTTAACTCAAATTGGAATCCATCAATACCTTCCTTATTCACAATTACTATGAGTGGGCATAATCATCAAGGAGATATACTCCTTTTACACGTGACACACCATTAAGGAAAGCCGTGAAGACAAAATGATTGTTTCCTTATTCACTCCTCAACCGAATTTGGACACTTACTCCATGGAGAATCATTTTCAAATTCAAATTTCCACCTCAACCAAAAAGAGCACATGGGAATTAGATTAAGGAAAGCCATCAATACACCTTGCAATTCCCTCCCAAACCGAAAACACATGGGGGGAAAGAGTTAGGAGAATAATCAATGTACTTTACTACTCTTTATGCACATAGCTTGGCCGAAAATTCCATGGCTATTTGTACTTGGCTTTGCTATTGAATAAAATAACTTGAATTTTATTTGGAAAATAATCCATTACTAGTTGATTTTCTCCTAGTTTCTTGGTTAAACCAAGGCCCTTTCTTATCAATGTTCTCTTCCTTGTGGCGAAATACATTAGGCTTATTAAGCAATCAAGCTTGTGGTGCCTTCATCTTCCTATCTAACCCATCTTCTTCTATCAACTTTAACCATAAACCATACACGAACAAAACAATCCCTTCACATACAACCATCAACAAATACCCATACACAATTTCCTTAAACAATCCACAAATTCACCCATCCTTCATCCCAAAACCCACGACCAAACAACCACAAAAACCAAACCACATAATCATATCCCACGGCCAAACAAAAGTCCAAAACAAAAACAATAAAAAATGTAACAAGTTTCAAGGTGCAAAAATTCCATATTCTTCTCAAAGACTTACATTCAAGAACGATCAAAATAAAATTCTGAATCCTCTCAAATGGATTCACATCACTATTTTACTAGAAAGGCATTATACGGTTCTGAGCTCAGATACCAGAAATTAGAAAAGGTGGCCTATGCTCTCTTAATGGTAGCAAGACGGTTATGCCAATACTTTTAATCCAACCATATGGTGGTAAGAACCAATCAACCTATTCAACAAATCCTGCATAGACTGGAGTTAGTCGGGAGAATGATCTCCTAGTCCATTGAGCTTTCACAATTCGACATCTGGTACGAGCCCAAAATAGCCATAAAGAGTCAGGTCTTCTCATATTTCATTGTCGAGTTGACCATCTTGTCGGATAATTCAGGACAAATATGGACGACCTATATGGATGGGTCGTCCAATCCCAAGGGAAGTGGAGTTGGAGTGTTGTTGGATAATGGCCACGATATGACTATTGAACATTCATTGACCTTCACCTTCGCTACTTAAAACAATCAAATTGAGTATGAGGCATGCATAGCTGGTTTGCAATTGGCCAGGAAGGTCGGCGTAGAAAATAAGTGTTTGTAGTGTCTCCTAGTTGGTTGTCTCACAGATAATCGAACTTATCTAACAAAGGACACAATGTTGGGTAAATACTTGGCAAAGGTCAAAGAGCTAATGGCCAAGTTCAAGGAAGCCTCAGTCGAGCACGTCCCTAAAGAGAAGAATGTCCGAGCAAGCATACTCTCCAAATTAGCCAGCAAAAATTAGCCTGAGGAGTAACAGGTAGGTAATTCAAGGAAGAATCCTGAAGCCAAGCGTCATGACCATCGAACAGATACGCATCCTAGAGGATTGGACTAGTCCTATCATTAGATACCTGATGCATAGTTATCTCCCAGCGAACCAGAAAGAGAGACAGAGGTTCCTCCAACATAGCTCATGGTACACTTTGGCACAATGTTCTTTATATCGCTGGAGATTTTTCGCCCCGATGCTCAAATGCCTCGGCCCCGATAGGGCTTAATATGTACTCTGGGAGATCCATGAAGGAAGTTGTCGTCACCACCTCGGGATAGCCTCTCTGGGAAAAAAGGTCTTGAGGGCGGGCTATTACTAGCCGACCATGAAGAAAGATGCCTCTGAATTAACGAAAAAATGCATACCATGCCATTTGTTCATCGACCTTCACAAGTCACCTCCCGAAGAGTTAACAACCACTGTGTGTCACATTGGCCGTTCTGCAGATGGGGATTGGATATCATGGGATCCATCCCACCAGTAGTTGGACAACTCAAGTTCTTGATAGTATTGGTGGACTACTTCACCAAGTGGATAGAGGCTAAGGCATTGTCAACCATCACCTCAGCCAATATCTGGAATTTTACGTGGATAAATATCATTACTCAGTCCGGGGTTCTGGATGCAATCATAATAGATAATGGCACTTAGTTCTCAGATCGAAGGTTTGACGAATTGTTGTTCGTGCTACATATTGAGCAACATTTCACCTCAGTTGAGCATCGCTAGACTAATGGACGAGCAGAGGCAGCTAACAAGGTTATTCTAAAGGGGATAAAAAAGAGGTTGGACGAAACCAATTGGGCTTCGCCTGATCAATACACCATGTCCATTGGGCCTACAAAACAACTCATCACTCTACTACCAGGAAGTCAACATTCAATCTCACATACAATGTTGAGGCTATAAAAGCAGTAGAGATGGGGAACCAACCTGGCGAACAATGCAATTTGATGAGGCTGCTAACTCAATTACTCCTTGACAACCCAAGAGGCAAGTACTCCCTCATTTTTGAGGTACTTGGCCATTGATGCTACTAAAACATTAGCATCCCTGGTCCTCCTCAACAACTCAGTCAGGGGGATGTTGTCCATCGTCTCTCGGACCCCCGAATTTATCAAAGCCTGCTCAATAGCCTTCTAGATGTTGTAGGTGTACTTCACCTGGGCGGGAGTTGATTTTCCCTTGCCCGCTCTAGCGGTCTTGTCCCTCTAATGCCTCTCTTGATGAACGACATCCACTTCAATAACTTTAGTAGGGGTAGATGCTTCGGTTATCAAATCGAATGAATGACTTAGGGTCAACCTAGAAGGAACGACAAAGGTGGGCTCATAACAGGAGAGAGGAGTCTCCCCCGAGTTAGCAAGATGCTTGCCTTCCCTCCGAGAGGTAGAAACCCCTAGATGGGCTTCAGGTCGGGTAGGTGAGCTATGCCTCGCCCTTTTGTTGGCTTCAACATCATTTCTCTTCTGAGCAACCCGCTTCAGGAGTCTATTCTGGTCTACTTGGTTGCTCATAGCTGCTGCTGAAAAACACAAGAAAAAACAAGTCAGACAAGGAATGTAGTAATCAAGATATCGTTTAAAGGCATCTATAGCTGGATACCTATCGACCAATTCCTCAAATGTTTGATCACCCTAGAAAAACCTATAACATTCGATAACCCGTCTGTCCTCAATCTAGGACAATATCTCACCCGCCGCTCTTTTTTCCCGGCCATCCAACTATTTGTAGGAGAAGCTGAAAGAGTTGCAATGATTTCGATGAATTCCCCAATTCTATGAAAATGGGAAACATGGTAGATTGTCGGGGCCATACGCCCAGGTATGGTGGGATCCTCGGGCTTCAACCCGGATGAATCCGACATTCCAGTTCTTCACTGATCCTTCCAAAGGATGGAAAAGGGCACGACCATTCCGAGATTGTAGATACGTCCACCCTCGATGACTTTCTGATAAGTGCCAAACATACCTAAATTTCATTCACTTTTATGGCACTGATCTTAAACATAATTGAGAAAAACCAACTTAAAAGCAATACTTTTTGGATAAAATTTCATAATCTTGTATATTTGTGTTTGTATTTCTCCTTAATGTGTTTTGTAAGATTTAGAAAGAAAAATAAAAGAGAATAAAGACTCATGGTCCATGACGAAAAAGAAGTCAAACTCAAGGTGCTCAAGCAGGCAGCGTAGCGTGGAGCAAGCCACGCTGACCTGGACACCAGCCTGGTTCAGTCAAACCAACCTGGCACAGACCAAGTTGCTCAAGCAGGCAGCTCAGCGGACTTTCTTGACCGTTCAACCTAGCACAAGACAAAGCATGCCTGACACGGTCAGAACACAAGCTTGGTATGGTCAAACACAAGCCTGGCACACGCCCAAGCTGCTTAAGCAGACAGCTTAGCGGTGCCACATGTATGCTGATGGTGAACCAGACACCTGACTATGTCATCAAGCACCAAGCCACGTCTCAGTCAACACGGTCAAAGCTGCTCAAGCAGGCAGCTTAGCGGTGCCACATGTGTGCTCATCGGTGTGCACCCAGAATTGACTTAGCCATCAAGAAACCATAAAGTCATGCATGACATCACTTCAAGTAGCCCACCATAG
>NC_032013.1:8012519-8012907 GCF_001865875.1 Lupinus angustifolius
GGTCCTATAGCTCACAACTAGCTTTGGTGAGTCAAGCTTAAGGAGGTGACAAAACTACTTGACCAAGTGACCAAACCCATGCTGAAGGCTTTGGTCAGCTGCTGAGCGGTGCAAACAAGCAGCTCAGTGGTGCTAGGGAAATTCTATAAATAGGAAGGCATTTCCTTCATTAAAAAATGTCTTAATCTTCCCAAAACTTCTTCCCTGAAAACACAATTCTCTCTTCTTGTTCTTAGTTCATAGAAGTCTTTCGTAAGTAAGTATTATAGTTTTTAGTTTATAATTCAAGAGGAGAAAGGAGAAGGCAAATGAGATGCAAAAATCCATTTTGTAATCTCATTTGGAACTTAAAGCATCCAATCCTTGGATGGATGGCTCATGCTCCTAA
>NC_032013.1:8013007-8013736 GCF_001865875.1 Lupinus angustifolius
GATCTTGTCTCCTCAAGAATTTGTTAATACTTAGTTTATGTTTCTTGTTAATTGTTTATGTCTAAGTAGTTCAAATACATAAGAAGTTGAGAAATACTTTCATCATTCAAAATGATCTTGTCTCCTCAAGAATTTGTTAATACTTAGTTTATGTTTCTTGTTAATTGTTTATGTCTAAGTAGTTCAAATACATAAGAAGTTGAGAAATACTTTCATCATTCAAAATGATATTGTCTCCTTAAGAATTTGTTAATACTTAGTTTATATTTCTTGTTAAGTGTTTATGTGCACACCAAATCAAATAAAAAACAACCAAAATATGTTCACACATTATTGTGCATTGACATATTCTTATGATTCATTCTATTAGGCAATTCCTTGTGGTTCGATATAACCCTACATATACTACAATTGAATCTTGAAAGAGGTGTAAATTGTAAAATAGTAAAGTATTATCAATAAATTTATTTGTTGAAACACCTTTTAATATACAAAAGTGATGAAACTCATTTACTAACTTTTATTTATTGTTATTTACATTTTGCAATTTATTTATTCTTTAATACCAAACTTCCTTAAGGAAGAAGTTTGGTTTGTTAATAAAAGGAACCCAAAAGAGAGTAAATAAATAAAAGTCACTTAAATTTATTATTCTTTTGTTCTTTATTTATTTATTTGTTTCTAACAACTAACTATTCATTACTTTTTTACATTAGAATACCATTAACC
>NC_032013.1:8013836-8029025 GCF_001865875.1 Lupinus angustifolius
GGAATGACTTATTCACATTATTATTAAGAAAGTAAGTTGTAACTGGAATATTCTTGAAACCATTATGTCGGCGTTGAAATTTATTTCAACAAAGCCGAGATAGCGAACAAAGAATAAAACCAAGTTCAATTACTTAACCAAATAAAGAAAACACACCGAAGAGAAAACTCCTTTCAACAAATTGGCGCCGCTGCCGGGGACAATTTGTTGAAGGGAAAACCTCGGGAAAAATCTTTCAACAAATTAGCGCCGCTGCCGGGGAATTGCTTTAATAATAGAACATTTCATATTTATATGTCATTTATCAAATAATTGTGCATAACATTCTCTTTTTCTTTTGTATAAATTTATTTTTCTTTTTGTACATCTTTATTTTATGTTTTGTACATTGGTAAAAATTAAAAAATCAAAAATAAAAAAATAAATTAGTGGAGTGAAAACCCACTAGTTAAGAAACCTTTTATTGTTGTTATAAAATTTTTAGGAGATGTGGAGGTACCCCTCATCAACGTTTTCAAAAGAAAAACATAAAAGGGATTGAAATAAGCAAGAATTAGTGGCTTAACTTTTTCTTCAAGAAGGGAAGCCACTTGAATCCTTAAAGGTTAAGTATTCACCATGTACTTTTTGATGATGATACTTTAACTTGTGATACCTTAATCAAACATCTCCATCAACATGCCTTAGTTAATGATTTTGAAATTGTCAAATTATTTTTTAAAAAACTAAGAGCATGCTTGTTACATTTGTTCCAAAAATGAATTTTTCCAAACTTGAGAACTCCTTTAAGAAAATAAATTCATGAAATTCTGAATGGATTTATTTATGGATGTTTGGTGTGATAAAATGTGTTTTGAAGTTCCATAAATTTTGTTTGAACTTCCATTTATCACTTGGATTTAAAATATGATTGAATTTTTTTTTCTAAACATCAATTTTCATGAAAAAGAAGGTTGTTTGGTTGGAATTCTCTCAATGAAATTTAATTCATGAACTTAGTGTCTTAGGAAATTATAAATACGTGTGAATTATTAGACAAACCTCATAGCAAAAGAAAATTGCAAGTTCGAAATGATTTACAGGAAAACAAGTCCAAATAAACAGACAAAAAATTAGGAGTTGATGACCCCACTATCTAGGAGAGGATAGTGAAAATAAGGAGAATGACATTTTGTGTTCTCCTAAAAATGGTGGTTAGTTTTAATTTTCTTTTTCATTCTTTCAAAATATTATACAAACTTCCTAAAAATATTATACAAATTCTATGTTCTTTTTCATTCTTTCAAAATACTTAAGTTGGAGGGAGTGTGTATAACATTTTGAAAGAATGAAAGTTTTGCTGTATTTTAAAACTTTCTACCATTTCTGCTCTATTTTTTAGTGTGTTTATTTTTATTTTTAGTGTGTTTACTTGTTAAAATTATTATTTTTAGTGTGTTTATTTTTTCTTTTTTAATATTTACTTAAAAAGTGAATTTGTTGAAACTAAACAAAGTAAATAAACACAAACTTGGCTTAAACATTTTCAAAATCAATGACTTTGTAAATTACAAGCTTTGATGAGCAACATGAGATGAAAAATTGAAAATTTTGTGAATAATTCATAATGTTATAACTTGGACAAAATGCGAACTTTTTGGAAAATCATTTATCATGACCTTGTGAATTTGTTTAAAAATCAAAGAGTTATACATAAATCAACCTTGTGAGGGAGTGTAAGCCAAACACAATAATTATGTGAGCTTAGTGAGAAACTTTTTGGTTTTGCACAATTGATTTTGTTTGAATCTTTCTTTACTTGGTTGCACACAATTTGATATGATAGGATCAAGGCAAGTTCTTTCAATTAGAATGAGTCACTTGACCAAAAATGACCAACCAAAAATAGAAATATCATTTGGTAACCCCTTTGAGCCTTAAAATAAATTTTTTTTTTCAAAATCCACCCTTGAGCCTAATATGGAAAAACAAAAATAATCTCCTATACTTTTCTAAGTAAAAAGAGAGCATTATATAAAGAGAATGGAAAATAAATAACCAAGTATTTGAAGTCGGAAACTCTAGAAGAAAGAAAAGGTTGGTAGCCGGATTCAAGAACAACGCAAGCTCGGCAGGAGGAAATTTCTCTGAGAAAGCAAAGTGGAGAAAAATGAAGGGGAAAACACCTTATTTATAGGAAAAGGACTGGACTCGAGCCTCACTCGAGGCCCAATCTGAGGACTCATCTCATTCGTTCAAAGCCACTCAAGGACTATCCAATAGTGGTTTAGGAAACGAAGCAAGGAATCTGAAACAAACCGACGCGTCAGTTGGACACTTGAGGTCCACATCTGAAGTGTTATCGACCCTCCATGTGTCGGTCAAAGGCACACCATCGTCATAACCTACCCCTACGCCAAGAAGCTACTCACATGGCCGGTCCTAAAAAAAATTAGCTGACCTCGATCAACAGATCCAAGCAAACCTCACCTGCGATGATCACTGAATGGGCCTCAATGATCGCTCGAATATTCTGAGTCTAATAGCACGCCCAACAATCAACCCTACTACTAAACCATCTTTGCTCTCATCTCTCTCATATTTACTCTCACTCATTCTCATTAAGTCTCATACTGATTTGATTGTCTGAGAACCTTTTCAGGTACCTCCATCGACGGGTTCAAGTTCTATTCCGATCAACATTCAGAAAAAAAAACTACTCAATCCGGTTCTCAGTTTCAGTCACTTCGGATCTATACTAAAGAACAAAATCCAACTCAACTAAAACTGATTTAATAAAACTCAATCTAACTTATTGATTAAACAATTTTATTGACGAATATATAAGCCCTCCATTTAAACACTATTAAATTTAGAATTAATATAATTCTTCAATTTTAAAGTTGAAAGAAATTCATCCGCGGATTTGCAAGGGTGTAATTTAATACTTTCACAAATGATAAATCTTCATATACATCAAAATGATAACATATAAAAAACAAAGATATTTTCAAGAGTGAAAGTTCCAACTTACAAAAACCAGAATTCAAATCAATTATGGGGATTAGCACCTTTGGCTTGGCTTCATGCATACTCAAATTTTAATATCTCTCGGCCCCCTCTAAGTATGCCTACGTTACTGGCCAGAAGAATTAAAAAATAAACTAAACAAAAACATGATAGTAAATATGATAGTGAATATGATCATTGTCAATGACATTTGTTTATCAATTATCGTTGTTTATCAGTTATTATTGTCAATGACATTTGTTGTTGGCCAACTAAACCACATAGTAAATATGATAGTGAATGTTGGGTACTCAAGTTTGAAGTTCCACGTTAGATATATGAGATGGGTAGAAGAATTTATAAGTGGAAGACACTTTGTTAAACTAGATAGAATAATTTCAGCCTTAATAGTTAATGGTTAGTTTGTATATTGTATAGAAAGTTAGTTGAGTATATAATCTATAAATAGTTGTTAAGCATTTCAATGTAAAAAAAAATTGTTGTATTTTGATATTCCAATACAACCAATATATTCATTCTCTTCAATCTATACACAAATCATTTTCTCTCAAACTCTCTTCCTCTCTGCTTTTTTTTTTCTCTATGCTTATTCACTTGATATCCATAACTTTCTGGTTTTCTTTGTTGTTAAGATTGGTGCATTGTGTGTGCATTGTGTGAATGCTTGGTGCATTGTTCAACAATAGTGTCAGAGCAAGGTTGAACAAGATTTAGTGTGGACTTTGGGAAGTGCAGAATAGGGAAAGGAGGTTAAACACTGCTCAAGCAAGAAGAAAAGTAACCTACAACAATGTAGCAGTCAAGATGACAAATGACAATAGGTTTGTAATGATACTATCAATTCTTGACACCAACATATAGAGAATTGAAATGAAGACAATCTTTGGATTCCAAGAAGTGTATGAGATTGTGCAGAATGGATATCAAGCGATTGAGGAAAATTCAAATGAGGCTCAAAGAACAATCCATAGAGAATCCAATAAGAAGGATTGCAAGGCTTTGTTCCTAATCCATCAATGTGTTGATAGGGCAAATTTCAAAGGAATAGCTGATGCCAAGATAGCAAAAGAAGCTTGGGAGAGCTTGGAAAAGAACTATGAAGAGGCTACAAAGATTAAGAAGGTGAAGCTCCAAACCACGAGAAGAAAATATTAAGCCAACATTTCTTTGTTCCTAATCCATCAGTAAGGCTTGTGATTGCGTTTGTTATCTATAATTGCTAGGAAATCCATCAAATAGATCTGAAGTCAACATTTCTGAATGAACCATTGGACAAAGAAGTATTTGTCACACATCCACTAGGTCTTGAGAAAAGAGGTAAAGAAGGGTTGGTGTATAAATTGCACAAAGCCTTATATGGGCTTAAGTAGGCTCCAAGATCATGGAATAGGAGAATTGATGCATTCCTGCTACAACTTGGATTCATGAAGTGCACTGTAGAAGATGGTGTTTATGTGTAGGGCAATGACAACTCAAATCTCCTCATTTTATGCCTCTATGTGGATGACTTGTTAATAATAAGTGGTAACTTCAATGACATCTCAACCTTCAAATAGCAAATGCAATCTAAGTTTGAGATGTTTGACCTTGATGAATTGACATACTTCCTAGGCATTGAGTTCAAGAAGACAAAGTTTTGAACCTTCATGCATCAAAACAAGTACATCATTGATGTATTGAATAGGTTTCAAGTGATGGATTGTAACTCAATATCCACCCCTACTAAAGCTAGATGTATAGCAAACCAATTTGATGTAGATCAAATTGTTGATAAGACTTTGTTTAGACAAATGGTTGGCTCACTAAGATATATATGCAATACCAGAACTGACATTGCATATGGAGTGGGTTTAGTGAGTAGATCGATGGATGCACCCCAACAATTTTATCTAATTGCAGTAAAAAGGTTGCTAAGATATTTGAAGGGGACAATTGGCTATGAAATTACTTTTCCAACAAGTCAAAATAACAACAACATGGAATTGGTTGGCTTCTCTGATGCAGATTGATGTGGTGATAAGATGGATAGAAAAAACACATCTGATAATCTATTCAGCTTTGGTGATGCTCCTATAAGTTCGTGTTCCAAGAAGCAAGATGTTATAGCCTTGTCCTCATGTGAAGTTGAGTACGTAGCAGTTTGTATGTGCACATGTCAAGTTGTTTGGATGAAGGTTTTGTTGGAAGAATTGAAGATAATAATAGAAGGTGGAATTCTACTAATGGTGGACAACAAGTCTGTAATTAAGCTTACCTTGAATCCAGTGGCTCATGGTAGGAGTAAGCATATAGAAACTAGATTTCTTTATAGAAGAGATCAAGTGAGCAAGGGAAATGTAAAGTTGGAATTTTGCACCTCAAAAAATCAATTGGCTGATGTTTTTAAAAAACCTTTGAAGAAGGAAAGGTTTGAAAAATTAAGAATGAAGATAGGTGTAAACAATGCTTGATGAAGACTAAATTAAGGAGGAATGTTAAAGTAGATAGAATAATTTTAGCCTTAATAATTTGTATATTTTCCTTGTATAGAAAGTTAGTTGAGTATAGAAGCTATAAATAACTCTTAAGTATTTGAATATAAAAAAAAGAGTGTTGTATTTTGATATTCCAGTGCTTTCAATACAACCAATATATTCATTTTCTTCAATCTATACATAAATCATCTTCTCTCAAAGTTTCTTTCTCTCTACTTTCTGTTTTATATGCTTATGCACTTGGTGTGCAAAACTTTCTGGTTTTCTTTGCTGTCAAGATTGGTGCACTGTGTGTGCATTGTGTGAATGTTTGCTGCATTGTTCAACAGACTTGTGGGGATGTTTTGGTTCAAGACGTGATGTCTCACTTGTGCCTTTTTATGATTTTCATGTCCTGTAACTATGGAACTCTCTGGTGGTTAGAGACTCTCCAATCATGTTCGGGTCCAATAGTAAAAATGTGAAAACAACAAGTATTTACTTCAATATAAAACTGAGGCAAAAAGGAACAAGCTATAGAATGAACTGAATTGTAATACAATTGATGAAGGGTAAGATTTCTTCAAGTTTGGTAATCACAAGTTGGTTAGTTTTTGAAAGTTAGTTATAGATAGTTATACATAAAGTGGAAGTTTTTCATTTTGGTGTATGTATATATAAAAGCCTTGTTTTTACTCTTTGCAATTCAATTGAATAAAATTCACGAATTCAATTTCTTCTTTTCTCTCATTTTTTCTTCTCTTGCAAGTTAACATGCTATATTTCTAATAAAGAAGAGAGTAAATTTCAATTTAATTATTATACATGTATATTTGTCCATGTGAATTCATACAAACACACCCATCCTCAATAAGCTCTTCATCATCAACATCAAGTGCAACTACAATATAACAAAATATGCAATCAATTAGACATATAATAGAAATTAAATTAAATGATGAAATTAAAAATAGCAAGATAATAAACATTAACCTGGAGTTCCACAAAGCTAATCATTTGTACACAGTAATTCTTCTAGATTTTCAAGTAAAAGAGGTGTTTTGTCAAGTATAATTCCACCATTATGGAATGATAACTCTAATACAACTATTTCAATTAGTATGTTTTAATTTGAATCACTATTTTAAATTGTAGTTGTAATGCTGATTGTTATTGTGATTGTGGTTATTACGATTGTAGTAGTTGTGGTATGAATTTTTTTGTGATTAAAAAAATATTTTTGAATTTGATGTAATCCAACACATGCCAAATATAGTCTTATGTGGTTGCATTGAATCTAATACAATCATATCATTGTAATTCATTATCACATTGCAATTGTGATGTGGTTGTGGCAGTCACCACAACCACAATATTGTGGCTAATGTGATCTGAAATTCAAAAGAATATTTACACATGGTGCCATAAGAGAGAGCTCAATATATTTATCTTCAATTGATTTCCCATACTCCAAAACATCCAAGTTAGCATGTTTATTGCGATCATATTTAGCTTCATGCAAATCAGATTATCACACTCCTTTCTTGGTGATCCACACAATTTACTTTAGAATGTTCCAGTATCCTCTACATCATTTGAAGAGACAATATTTGGGACCATTGTGAACTTGAAGGATTTGAATCATTTGGAGAGGGTTTAAGGTACTCTTGATAAAATTCCTTTAGCTTATTGTGAAATTCCTTTGCTAATTCCAAAACTTTCATTATCACCATACAATTTCAAATAACAATACTTAACGAAATATAACTTAAGGATCCAATGTTACTGCACAGGGAAGAACCAAACTACATGATTCCCAATACTTGTCACACTTTTCTACATTCTTTCAGTAATTTCTCTAACTAAGTGTGTAGGAAATTAGATGTATGTTCACCTGTCTAAGTTATTTATAAAACCTCCTGTTGTACTCTTGCTCATCGAGACTGACTCTCGCTGAGTGAATCCATAGTCTCGCACAATGATAGCAAGTCTTGCTTATTGAGTCCTTACTCTTGCTTGTGCCACTCGAACCATGCATTCTTGGCGAGTTAGATCCTATCCATTAATAGAAGAGACCAATACTTTAAAAAACAAAGAGAAATATAATTTTCAGTGATACATTTATCCTTTTAACTATAATAAAATTACACTTTTATCATTAAAATTAATGGAAAATATATGTCATTGTCTCTTCATTGATGGAGATGATCTTTATTTCATTATGGCTTGTGCGATTCTGACTCATGTCTAATATTCTATTGCCATACTTGTATGAATATCTGACTCGTGTGGAATTTATGAGAAAATGTGCCTCAAATGAACGTGAAACTATGCGGAGAAACACGAAAATGGCAAAGGAAGAAGATGATGAACAGAAACATTAATCTACAATATTTATCTTAATACTTCATTTCAATGTGTAAAAAAGGCTTTCCTATGTGTAGTGATAATAAATAAGATTTTCGCAATGCACTGTATGGGTTACATTTCTTTTTGGAGGTGATATGTCGTACGATGTATCTTTGACCCTTTATTTTTCTTACATATTTATGCAACAAAATTATTTTACAAATTTATAAAATTTAACTCATCAAACAACATCATTAACCATACTTCTAAAACCCTAATTATTTTAAAAAAAAACCTAGAATTAGAATTGAAGAACATATTCTTCTTCCCTGGTTCTTTTTCATCTAAACATGTTCTTATACTCTGGTTCTCTTTCATTGAATCATGTTATGGAGTCAGACTCCTATCCACTAATGGATAAAGAAGTGTTGTGCAAAGCAAAAAGCAAAATAAAATTATAATTATATTTTTCTATTCACACTTGTAATAATATTTTTATTATTCAAAATAAATGTAAAAAATTATACTTTCCTCTCAATTATTAGAGAGTCTCTATTCCATATTTGGCTTATCCAAGTAGAAATAAACAAAGTGGTGTAAGAAATGTAGAAAATGTAGATGAATACACTTTAATTATTAATTTGGTTTGCCATTCAAAATAATACAACATTAACTTGACCATTTGTTTATCACTAAGCTCAGAACCAGTCTTAGTCGAAAAAGCAGCAGCGAGAGAAGAAGAATATGTTCTTCGATTCTGTTTTTGGACTACAATAATTAGGATTTTAGATTTTTTTAAAACAAATTTGTTTGTAACTAAAGATATTGTCATTACGTTGATCATGCGGTGTCTCTGTTATATACTAAGTTGAGAGTTCAATTCTTATATCCCAAATTTGTTTGGAGGGAAAGTATTAACATCCTAAAAGTGATTAGTTTATCATCAATGAAGTGAGAGGATATTGTCTTGATAATACCAAAACAAAACTAAAAATATTGTAAACGTTTAAATTTTTTTTAGAGCGTATAGATGTGCTATAAGAGTTATGTTAATATGTCATAAGTATGAAAACAATTGAGGATTAAAGGTAGATTACACATTTGATTACAATTGACCGTGAACATTGTTGCAGTATAATTGGTAAATTATGAATGAAGTGGCAGTGAAGCCACGAGTTCTGCTGGGCGTGTGGTAGTGTTGTTAGGGATTCGGGAAATTTGCTGGTGAAATTGCGTTAGAGCGGTCACATGGTAATGATACATCGACCTGGACGTGGAACGGTAAGATTGAACCGTGACGTAACTAAAAGATAAAGCCCTTCGTTGTAGTAAAAACATTGCTGACATGGATGAAATTGGTAGGTCCCACTCCCATGAGTTTGACACATGGCGAGATCTTCTACTTCCTGCAAGGTTTGAGTTACGGGTCCACTACGGCTTTGAGAAAGAATGCCGATGGAGTAGCAAATGAAATTGTGCCACGTAATGGTCCTTTTTCAGAGGCAATGGGGATTGGATGACATTGTGGATGGTGGTCCCCACCATATGTGTATAAAAGTCATAGTTGGTAGTGCCATCACACAAACGCAAAGTAGCACCATTGATGGTGCTAAATAAGTAAATATGGTGTCTGCCATATGTTATGTGATTACTACTGCTTGCGTCACCTTTTTTATGGGCCCGCATTCCCTTTTCTTTAGCCTTCCTGTAGTTATATCTAAAGAAATAAGTTGAAAAGAGAGAAGTTGTAGAGTGAATTTTCTATAGTTTAGTTGAAAAATAGTAAGGGATTAAAGAAATAATAAAAAGTATAACGGATCCACCAAATTTTTTCTCTTGAAGTTTTGTGAGAAAGTGACGAGAAAATAATGATTTTATATAAAATGTCAAAATTATTCTTCAATGTTTTTATTTTCTCTGTTTTTTGTTTTAAATAATATTAACATACATGAGTCTATTTTAGATATAAGAATAATATTAAGAGTGTAATATGTATACACTATCAATATAAAAATTGATTTTTAATTAGTGTATCATTTATTATTTATTTGCATTACTTGTATTTAAAAATTAAGGATGATAAAATTTAATGGTAGATGATAAAATAATATTGTAAAAAAGTCTTACACTATTAGTGCATACATTTTTCCTCTAATATTAATTGGATAATTAATTGAAATTATAATAAAAATATTTAATAAAATTTATAATCTATTAGTGCATACATTTTTCCTCTAAAATTAAAGCTTGTATATTTTCTTTATTTTAGATATATTATTGTCTTTTTAAGCGTAACAACATCTTTATCTTCTCACTTTCTATTAAACCAAACAAAAGAGTGATAGAGGAAAATATATTTTTCTTTAGCTTTTCGTTCATTTTTCTCTTATATCAAACATTACAATAATCTACTTATATTTCTCTTTCTCTTTTTCTCCACTCTCTTACCCACCTCCCTCTTTCTTCTTTGCAATCAAATGGAGCCTTAAGTCTTCACTACGATACGAGTTGAGTCCAGGGATAGTAATGGGGTGGGGTTGGTACGAGTATGTTTTCTTATTCTCATATCCACATTTATTTATAGACACTCATACAAGTAATGAATATTTGTAAGTACCCAATAAGTAGTATATATTTATAGGTATCTAACGAGTGTTTGAGTTTAAGAGAAAAACTTGTATGGAGATATATATAACACGTTATATTTGTAGATAAGTATATTTATGTATTTTGTGAAACTATCATCTATGACTAAATTATATTTTAACTAGATTTAAATTTTTAATGTGTTATCAAGATTATATTGATTATCTCTATATACATATGTGTTAATACAAGTCTTTCTTTGAATTTGTTATTATAGTTCAATGGCTAAAATTACTTATTAAACAAAAACAAATAGATAATATATAATCTTAAAGTAGTACAAAATTATAATACATATAAAATATTAAACTAAAAACTAAATTTTGAATTATATGGGTATCCGTAAAATATTAAACTAAAACATATAAGTTATTGTTGCAAATACTCATTACATTTTTTTTTTTTGAATATTAACGACTTGGGTAATTTTGTCATCTGTTGTTAAGTCACCATTTAAAATGTAATAGTTCGACTTAATTGGTTTTGAGTAGGTCAGAGAACCGAAAACGAATCAAAATTGGTCTTTATAAACTTAATGGATCTAATCTCGGTATAGTAGATAGATTGGTTGCTTCGGTTTTATACTTTCAAAAAATCAAAAAAAATCTTAAAAATGAAAACATACAAAACGCATAAAAATCCAGCTCTCAGCATTTTTACTTCACATTTTTTTCATAAAATTTTTTCCTTTAATTTCTTTAGCCACTGTCTTTGAAGACACTAGCTAATATCACCTTTAATTTCATTACTGAATTTCAAAACATTAATAGAACAACTATTTCAATTTTGGATCACCATACTTTTTACTCATTTTAGATACAAGTATTGTAAAATTAGGAATTTGAGCAATGTATGAGTTTTATTATAATGTAATTTTTTTATGGTAGCTATAAATTTTACTTATTATGAAAATAATATTTATGTTTTCTATTCATTAAATTTATTTATTTTTAAAAACACTTTTGTTAATACTGTAGTTTTAAAAATTATATAAAAGCTATTTTTTCGTTGCGTGCATAGTGTTTGAATAAATGGGAAAAATTACATTCATTGTAATTAGAATCATGGTCATTAATATTTACTTAAATGTAATGAAAATTGGTTATTATTTTTTAAAATTGAACTAAAAATTTAATAACTAAATTCTTTATTTTTTAAATAAAAAATAGTGCATGATTGTGCGAAAATTCTGTGGAGCTTCATCCTTAAAAATAATATAGGAGGTTGATTAATTAGTATTTTTCAAAAAATGGATAAGCTTTAATTTTAAAAATTTCTTAAATTAAATATAATTTTTAATTAGGACATGTAGATTTGAAAATATTGACAATGATTAGTAGTTTTTTAAAGATTAAAATATTTAAAAAGTTCAAAATAATATTAAAAAAATAGTGTTGCAAACCACATATAGCAACCACATGGTGAGAATATTTCTTCCCAACTCTTTGATTCAATCAGTGTTATAAAACTCGGCTCGAACCGGCCGGTCAGATCGGTTCAACCGTGAACCGGTCATCTAACCGGTCTGAGTCTCTCATCTAACCGATTTTGTATCAAAATTGGTTTAACTCAGTTAGTTTAAGCGTAACACTGATGATTTGGATGATCGGACCGGTTGGACCGGCCGAGTCAATCAAAATTAAAAAAATAACCAAATTGATGAGGTGAAAAAGTCAAATATTTTTAATTTATATGTAATTATCTTTGTCACTTGTTATCTTACGTTATAACGAAATCTTTGTTGTTTAATTAAATTTTAAATTTATTGTACATTTTTGTTGTAGTTAAAGCATAGTTTATATATTATTTGATAATTTTTTCAACTTGCTTGTGTCATTTTATAGTATTAAAATTTTCTTTATTGATTGTTTAATTAGGTACACTAATGTTTTTAAATTTTGAGTATACAATTATTAAATGTTGTTATACAGTATCATTAATTTTTAGAATTTTAATGTAAACTAAGTTAACCGGTCTAACTATTGACCCACTGGTTGGACCAGTGACTCATTAACCCAGTACCCTGACCGAATCATTAACCGGTCCGAGTTTAATAACACTGGATTCAATATTTTGCAATCGATGATAATAAAAGGTAAATATGATCATATAATATGGATAAACTTAATATAAATATAAAATATACAAACGTAATTTTCTGCTGATTCATTTGTTATATAGATTTGGAGAGTTAATAGCTACCTTTAAATGGAATTACATTGGATAAAGATTAAAAAGTTAAGCTTATAGAGGGAAAGGATAATTTTGTAGAAAGCAACCACTACTAAAGGGGATAAATTTGACTATGTGAATTATATATTAAAGAAGAATCTAACAAATTAGCAAGAAGTCCGGAGATCATTGGATAATGAATTATGACAAGAAACTATAAATGACAATATTAATTTGGTAGAATCTAATAATACTTGACATTCGATAAACTTGTCTCCTGTTTGCAAACGTTGAAATGGATTTTGAAAAGGAAACGGGAACTCAATAGATTAAACCATAAATATAAGGTTTGCCTTATAGTAAAAGGTTTCAAGTAAAAAGAGAATGTATCTTTTTTGACACATTTTCACTATAATAATTTCATTAAGATACTAATTTCTCTTGTTGATTTATATAATTTAGTAGTACATTAAATGGATCTTAAAATTGTTTTTTAAATGGTGATTTGGAAGAAGAAATCAATATGGAGCAACCTGAAGGATTTTTAATTAGGATAATAAAATAAGGTTTATAAATTGGATAAGTCTTTATATAGCTTGAAAACGTTAACAATTTAATTGTCTCGAGTGAGCGTAAGGTGAATGAAAATGACAAATGAGATTAATTATTATATTTCTCAAAATGATATTTGTACTATCATATGTTTTATCTATGTGACTTACTCATATTTGATTTCAAGATTCATGAATAACGTGAAATCATGGTTGTGTAACAATTTTGATATTAAAGACATCACATAAGCGAATGTAATCCTTGATATTAAGATTACTAGGTCAAAAGATGGAATTTCTTTATATAAGTCTCATTATATTGAGAAAATCTTAAAGAAATAAAATTATTATGATTGTAAACCTGCTAGATTACCATACGATCCAAATGTAATTTTTTTTAAAGATTGATTAAAGTGTATGATAAAGTGAGCATGCATGCATCATTAACAACCTTTTGTATGTCATTGATTGCACTAGACCCATCATATATTATCTACACAATGAGATTATTGTGCATATTTACTAGTAGACCAAGTATAGATCACTAACACACTATTGAGAGGGTCACGAGAGGCCTAAAGAGAATCATGAATCTTGGGTTACATATAAAAGGGTTTTCACTAGTGTTGTAAAAATTGGTTCATGTCGGTCAGTTCAACCGATAAACCGGTCTCAATACCGTTACGGTATAATAATTATACAGGTCATATAATCATATCAGTCAAAACTGACCAAAATCGGTCAAAACCGTCATACCGACCGGTTTTCAATTGAACCGTACTTATCATACTGGCCAATTTTTATTTAAAATTAATTTTTTAATGAAAATAAAAAAAATGATTTTTTATTGATTTTTCAACCTTAATGTTAATATATTATATATGTTTATCTAATTTTGTTAGTATGTGGTTTAATTAGTGACCCACCGGTTGCTATACCACTATATCAGTACCATAACTCGTTTTAACACTAGTTTTCACTGTCCTTAAAGGATACAACGATTCAAATTGGGACATTTTTTCATGATTCCAAAGCGATCAATAACTATATATTTAACATAACTAGAGGGGAAGTTTCTTGAAAGTCACATAATATAGATTATTTTAGCTCAATCTATTATGTAATATGAGATACTATCACAATTATAAAAATTAAGAATTCTTGTTACAATAGTAAGGAATATTAGATATGTCATAAACATAACAATATTAGAGAGTCACTCTCAATTAGAGGTGTTATAATGGATCATATACATACTAATATCAATTTAGTAGATCCTTTGATGAAAGGACTCACTTGAAAGAAAGTCCAAAATAATGCAAAAAGAACGAGATTATTTCCCTTAGAATGAAGAATCAACCTTGATGGCAATCCGACCTAAATCACTAGAGATCCCAAGAAATAGGTTCAATGGGTAATAACAAATAATGAAATTACATGTGATTAATGTAAGTATCAGAGTGCAACTAAGAGGGGGGTGAATTAGTTGTCTTAAAATAATGGCCGCTTTTTCTGCAAAATCAAAGTTAAAGTGCAGCGGAACAATATGCAGAAAATAATAGGAAATAAAATGAAAGAGATAAGGAGAAGAGAGTACACAAGGAGTTTTATACTGGTTCACCTTCTTGTCCACCGAAGGCTACGTCCAGTACTCTTGCCACACAAGAGATTTTCCACTAAGAATTATGAGTTGCAATTACAATATCTCACCCCGAGATCTCTATGTACCTTACACACTCCCTAATTCTTATACCCTTGGAAAACACATTTCCAAGTGAATCTATTCCCCTTTCTTTTCACACCCCGTGAAAGAAAGAATTCTTTACAACAATGAAGAATATTCAACTATGGCAGATTGCCTTTACAAGTATGAAACTTATGTAACTTGCAATCCAAACTCTGAATATATATAGAAGTATATAATGCTCTTTGTAAAAGTCTTTGAAACACTTGAAGCAACTTTGCAAAATTAACTTGAAAGTTTAAGAACAAGTTGCAAAAAGTTCAAA
>NC_032013.1:8029125-8030040 GCF_001865875.1 Lupinus angustifolius
TTAAGGAACTTGCTGAATTTCTTTCCGAACATGCTCATGTCATCTGAATCATCATTTTCTGATTCGTCACTGGATGAATCATATTTGTCAACTTTTGCTTTCAGAGAAATGTTCTTCTTCTTTTTCTCTTGTTCCTCATGTTGGTCTAATTGGCTAAGTTCTAACTCATGTTCCTGCAATTTTCCAAACAAGG
Organism: Lupinus angustifolius; assembly: GCF_001865875.1. Classification (NCBI taxonomy): domain Eukaryota; kingdom Viridiplantae; phylum Streptophyta; class Magnoliopsida; order Fabales; family Fabaceae; genus Lupinus; species Lupinus angustifolius. Next base: position 8,029,319 of record NC_032013.1, read on the forward strand.
CAGCCAAAGACATTTTTGAAAGACTTTTCTTTTCAGACATAGGAGTTACCTTTGGTTGCCAAGTCCTGGTAAGTGATCTCAAGACTTTCAGATTTAGATCACTGTTTGATAGAACTTTTCCGAGTGCCAGAAGGTGATTTGTAAGATGAGTGAATCTCTTTTGTAGATCAAGGATCTTCTCTCCAGGTTTCATGCGAAACATTTCATACACTTGGGAGAGAGTATTAAGTCTTGATTACCTCTTCGGTTCCTTCATGAGTTGTTTCAAGGGTGTCCCACATTTCCTTTGCAGATTTGCAATTAGATACCCTGAAAAACTCATTTCTGCAAAATCAAAGTTAAAGTGCAGCGGAATAATATGCAGAAAATAATAGGAAATAAAATGAAAGAAATAAGGAGAAGAGAGTACACAAGGAGTTTTATACTGGTTCATCTTCTTGTCCATTGAAGGGAACATAGGGTCCTTCTTCAATAGCATTCCAAATATCCAAATCCTGGGATTCAATGAAAATCCTCATTCTGATCTTCCAGAAGTCGTAGCACTCTCCAACAAAGCATGGAGGGCAGTTGATGTTAGAGCCTTCTCCTAGGAAAGATCTTCAGGCCATCTTGGTTAGGATCAAACTTTGAGAGTAAATTACTCAAGTATAGCTCTGGTGCCAATTATAAGTATCAGAGTGCAACTAAGAGGGGGGTGAATTAGTTGTCTTAAAATAATGGCC
>NC_032013.1:8030140-8030423 GCF_001865875.1 Lupinus angustifolius
TTTTTCTGCAAAATCAAAGTTAAAGTGCAGTAGAACAATATGCAGAAAAAATAATAGGAAATAAAGTGAAAGAGATAAGGAGAAGAGAGTACACAACGAGTTTTATACTGGTTCACCTTCTTTTCCACCGAAGGCTACGTCCAGTACTCTTGCCACACAAGAGATTTTCCACTAAGAATTATGAGTTGCAATTACAATATCTCACCCCGAGATCTCTATGTACCTTAAACACTCCCTAATTCTTATACCCTTGGAAAACCCCTTTCCAAGTGAATCTATTCCC
>NC_032013.1:8030523-8030869 GCF_001865875.1 Lupinus angustifolius
ATCCTCATTCTCGTCCTCATCCTATCCTCATCCTCACCCTCTTCCGCCTCCTCATCATATCCTCCTCCTCATCCTATCCTCATCGTCGTCCTCATCCTATCCTCTTCCTCATCCTAAACTTTTCCTCATCCTTTTCCCCATCCTCATCCTCATCCTCATCCTATCCTCATTCTCATTCTCATTCTCGTCCTCATCCTTTCCTCTTCCTCATCCTCATCCTATCCTCCTCCTTATCCTCATCCTCATCCTCATTCTCGTCCTAATCCTATCCTCATCCTCATCCTCATACTCGTCCTCATCCTATCCTCATCCACATTCTCGTCCTCATTATATCCTCATCCCCATC
>NC_032013.1:8030969-8031405 GCF_001865875.1 Lupinus angustifolius
TCCTACTGTGATCCTCATCCTATCCTCATCGTCATCGTCATCCTCATCCTCATTCTTATCCACATCCTATCCTCCTCCTCGTCCTCATCCTCCTCCTCGTCCTCATCCTCATCCTCCTCCTCCTCCTCTTTCTCATCCTCATCCTCCTCCTCCTCCTCCTTCTCATCCTCATCCTCCTTTTCTTCATCCTTATCCTATCCTCATCCTCATCCTCATCCTCATCCTCTTCCATATTCTGATCCTCATCCTAGCCTCATACTCATCCTATCCACATCCTCATTCTCGTCCTCATCCTATCCTCATCCTCATCCTCTTCCATATTCTGATCCTCATCCTAGCCTCATACTCATCCTATCCACATCCTCATTCTCGTCCTCATCCTATCCTCATCCTCATCATATCCTCATTCTCATTCTCATCCTATCCTCGTCCTCAT
>NC_032013.1:8031505-8031905 GCF_001865875.1 Lupinus angustifolius
CCTAACCTCATCCTCATCCTCATCCCGATCCTATCCTCATCCTCATCTTATTCTGATCCTAATCCTATCCTTATCCTATCCTCAAGTTCGTCCTCATCCTCATCCTATCCTCATCGTCATCCTCATTCTGATCCTCATCCTATCCTCCTCCTCCTCCTCATAATCCTCCTCCTCCTCATCCTCGTCGTCCTCCTCCTCCTCCTCCTCCTCATCCTCCTCCTCATCCTCATCCTCATCCTCTTATTCATCCTCATCCTTGTCCTCCTCCTATCCTCCTCCTCGTCCTCATCCTCCACCTCGTCCTCATCCTCATCCTCGTCCTCAGCCTCATCCTCCTCCTCCTCCTCATCCTCATCCTCCTCCTCCTCCTCATCCTCCTCCTCATCCTCATCCTATCCTA
>NC_032013.1:8032005-8032219 GCF_001865875.1 Lupinus angustifolius
CTATCCTCATCCTCCTCCTCCTCCTCCTCATCCTCATCCTCATCCTACCCTCTTCCACAACCTCATCCTCATCCTCATCCTAATCCTCATCCTCATCCCGATCTTATCCTCAACCTCATCCTCATTCTCGTTTTCCTCCTATCCTCATCATCGTCCACTTCCTCTTGGTCATCCTCATCCTATCCTCATCCTCATCCTCGTCCTCATCCTATCC
>NC_032013.1:8032319-8032959 GCF_001865875.1 Lupinus angustifolius
CCTCCTCCTATCCTCATCCTCATCCTATCGTCATCCTCATCCTCATCCTCATCCTATCCTCATCCTCGTCCTCATCCACATCCTATCTTCATCCTCATCCTCATCCTCTTCCTCTTCCTCTTCGTCATCCTCATCCTCATTCTCGTCCTCATCCTATCCTCATCCTCATCCTCTGCCTCTTCCTCATCCTATCCTTATCCTCATCCTCATGCTCGTCCTCATTCTCATTCTCGTCCTCATCCTCGTCCTCCTCTTCTTCCTATCCTCATTCTCATCCTCCTCTTATCCTAATTCTCATTCACGTCCTCATCCTATCTTCCTCCTTATCCTCATCCTCTTCCTCATCCTCATCCTTATCATATCCTTATCCTCGTCCTCATCTTTATCCTCATCCTATCCTCATCTCATCCTCATCCTATCCTCATCCTCATCCTCTGCCTCTTCCTCATGCTATCCTTACCCTCATCCTCATTCTCGTCGTTATCCTTATCCTCATCCTCATCCTATCCTCATTCTCATTCTCATCCTCGTCCCCATCCTCTTCCTCATCCTATCCTCATCCTCATCCTCATCCTCATCCTATCCTCATCCTATTCTCATACTCATCCTCCTCCTCATCCTAACCTCATCCTCATTCTCG
>NC_032013.1:8033059-8033523 GCF_001865875.1 Lupinus angustifolius
TATCCTATCCTAATCCTTATCCTCATCCTCATCCTCATTCTTATCCTCATCCTATCTTCATCTTCTTCCTATCCGCATCCTCGTCCTCATCCTCATCCTCCTCCTATCCTCATCCTCATCCTCATCCTCATACTAGTCATCATCCTCTTCCTCATCTTCATCCTCATCCTATGCTCATCCTATCCCTATACTCTTCCTCATCTCATCCTATCCTCATCCTCATCCCTATCCTCATCCTACTCCTCTTCCTCATCCCCATCCTCATCCTATTCTCATCCTCCACCTATCGTCGTCCTCGTCCTCATCCTATCCTCATCCTCCTCCGCATCATATCCTCATCCTCATTCTCGTGCTTATCCTATCCTCATCCTCATCCTCTTACTCTTCCTCATCCTATCCTCATTCTCATTCTCGTCCTCATCCTATCCTCATCCTCATCCTCATTCTCGTCCTCATCCTACCCT
>NC_032013.1:8033623-8033912 GCF_001865875.1 Lupinus angustifolius
TATCCTCATCCTCATTCTCGTCCTCATCCTATCCGCGTCCTCATCCTCATCCTCATCCTCATCCTTCTCCTAATCCTATCCTTTTCCTCATCCACATTCTCATCGTATTCTCATCCTCATCCCTTCCTCATACTCATTCTCGTCCTCATCCTATCCTCATCCTATGCTCATACTCCTCCTCATCTTCATTCTCGTCCTCGTCCTATCCTCATCCACTTCCTCATCCTCATCCTCATCCTCATCCTATCCTCATCCTCATGCTCATCCTCATCCTCATCCTCATCCTCAT
>NC_032013.1:8034012-8036390 GCF_001865875.1 Lupinus angustifolius
CCTCATCCTCGTCCTCCTCCTCCTCCTCATCCTCCTCCTCATCCTCATCCTCATCCTCATCCTGTACTCATCCTCATCCTCATGCTCATTCTCATCCTCCTCCTATCCTCATCTTCCTCCTATCTTCATGCTCGTCCTCATCCTCATCTTCATCATCATCCTATACTCATCCTATCCTCATCCTCATCCTCATCCGCATCCTCATCCTCATCCTCATCCGCATCCTCATCCTCATCCTCATCCGCATCCTCATCCTCATCCTCATCCGCATCCTCATCCTCATCCTCATCCGCATCCTCATCCTCATCCTCATCCGCATCCTCATCCTCATCCTCATCCGCATCCTCATCCTCATCCTCATCCGCATCCTCATCCTCATCCTCATCCGCATCCTCATCCTCATCCTCATCCGCATCCTCATCCTCATCCTCATCCGCATCCTCATCCTCATCCTCATCCGCATCCTCATCCTCATCCTCATCCGCATCCTCATCCTCATCCTCATCCGCATCCTCATCCTCATCCTCATCCGCATCCTCATCCTCATCCTCATCCGCATCCTCATCCTCATCCTCATCCGCATCCTCATCCTCATCCTCATCCGCATCCTCATCCTCATCCTCATCCGCATCCTCATCCTCATCCTCATCCGCATCCTCATCCTCATCCTCATCCGCATCCTCATCCTCATCCTCATCCGCATCCTCATCCTCATCCTCATCCGCATCCTCATCCTCATCCTCATCCGCATCCTCATCCTCATCCTCATCCGCATCCTCATCCTCATCCTCATCCGCATCCTCATCCTCATCCTCATCCGCATCCTCATCCTCATCCTCATCCGCATCCTCATCCTCATCCTCATCCTCTTCCTCTTCCTCATCCTATCCTCATCCTCATCCTCATTCTCGTCCTCATTCTCGTCCTCATCCTCCTCCTCATCCTATCTTCATGCACATTCTCGTCATCATTTTATCCTCGTCCCCATCCTCTTCCTCTTCCTCATCCTATCCTCATCCTCATCCTCATTCTCGTCCTAATCCTATATTCATCCTCATCCTATCCTTATCCTCATTCTTATCCTCATCCTCATCCTCCTCCTATCCTCATCCTCGTCCTTCTCCTATCTTCATCCTCGTCCTTATCCTCATCCTCATCTTCATCCTCATCCTATACTCATCGTATCCTCATGCTCATCTTATCCTCATCCTCATACTATCCTCATCCTCATCCTCGTCCTAATCCTATCCTCATTCACATTCTCGTCCTCATTCTATGCTCATCCCCATGCTCTTCCTCTTCCTCATCCTAGCCTCATCCTCATCCTCATTCTCGTCCTCATACTATCCTCGTCCTCATCCTCATCCTCTTCCTCATCCTCATCCTCCTCCTTATCCTATCCTTATCCTCATCCTCATCCTCATCCTCATCCTCGTCCTCATCCTCATCCTCATCTTCATCCTCATCCTATACTCATCCTATCCTCATCCTCATCCTCATCCACATCCTCCTCCTCATCCTCATCCTCATCCTAATACACTTCCTCATCGTGATCCTATTCTCATCCTCCTCCTCATCCTACATTCTCGTCGTCATTCTATCATCATCCCCATCCTCTTCCTCTTCCTCATCCTATCGTCCTCCTCATCCTCATCCTATCCTCTTCCTCATCCTCCCCCTCATCCTCATCCTTATCGTCATCCTCATCCTCATCGTCATCCTCATCCTCATCGTCATCCTCATCCTCATCGTCATCCTCATCCTCATCGTCATCCTCATCCTCATCGTCATCCTCATCCTCATCGTCATCCTCATCCTCATCGTCATCCTCATCCTCATCGTCATCCTCATCCTCATCGTCATCCTCATCCTCATCGTCATCCTCATCCTCATCGTCATCCTCATCCTCATCGTCATCCTCATCCTCATCGTCATCCTCATCCTCATCGTCATCCTCATCCTCATCGTCATCCTCATCCTCATCGTCATCCTCATCCTCATCGTCATCCTCATCCTCATCGTCATCCTCATCCTCATCGTCATCCTCATCCTCATCGTCATCCTCATCCTCATCGTCATCCTCATCCTCATCGTCATCCTCATCCTCATCGTCATCCTCATCCTCATCGTCATCCTCATCCTCATCGTCATCCTCATCCTCATCCTATCCTCATCCTCATCCAATTCTCATCCTCATCCTCATTCTCGTCCTAATCCTATATTCATCCCCATCCTCATCCTCCTCCTATCCTTATCCTCATTCTTATCCTCATCCTAATCCTCCACCTATCCTCATCCTCATCCTCTCCTATCTTCATCCTCGTCCTTATCCTCATTCTCATCTTCATCCTCATCCTATCCTCATGCTCATCCTATCC
>NC_032013.1:8036490-8037047 GCF_001865875.1 Lupinus angustifolius
CGTCCTCATCCTATCCTCATCCTCATCCTCTTCCTCATCCCCATCCTATCCTCATCCTCATCCTCATCCTCTTCCTTATCCCCATCGTCTTCCTTATTCTAACCTCATCCTCATCCTCATCGTCTTCCTCATCCTCATCCTCCTCCTCATCCTATCCTTATCCTCGTCCTAATCGACACCCTATCCTCATCCTCAGTATCATCCTAATCCTATCATCATCCTCGTCCTCATCCTATCCTCCTCCTCATCCTATCCTCATCCTCATTCACGTGCTCATCCTATCCTCTTCCTCATCCTCATCCTCATCCTCCTCCTCATCCTCCTCCTCATCCTCAATCTTGTCCAAATCCTCTTCCTTTTCCTCATCCTATCCTCCTCCTTATCTCGTCCTCATCCTAACCTCATCGTCCTCCTCATCCTATCCTCAACCTCATCCTCCTCCTATCGTCATGCTCATCATCATCCGCATCCTCATCCTCATCCTCATCCTCATCCTAACCTCATCCTCATCTTCATTCTCAACCTCATCCTCATCATCATCCTCATCCTCATCCTCA
>NC_032013.1:8037147-8037444 GCF_001865875.1 Lupinus angustifolius
TCATCCTCATCCTATCCTTATCCTCATCCACATTCTCCTCCTCATCCTCATTCTACTCCACATCCTATCCTCATACTCATTCTCGTCCTCATCCTATCCTCATCCTCGTCCTAATCGACATCCTATTCTCATCCTCATTATCGACCTAATCCTATCATCATCCTCGTCCTCATCATATCCTTATTCTCTGTCTCGTCCTCATCCTATTCTCATCCTCATCCTCTTCCTCATGCCCATCCTATCATCATCCTCTTCCTTATCGCTATCCTATCTTCTTCCTCATCCTCCTTCTCGTCC
>NC_032013.1:8037544-8037777 GCF_001865875.1 Lupinus angustifolius
TCATCCTCATCCTCATCCTCACCCTCACCCTCATCCTCATCGTCATCCTCATCCGAATCCCCATCCTCATCCTAATTCTAATCCTTATCCTAATCCTCATCCTCATCCTCATCCTCATCCTCACCCTCATCCTCATCCTCATCCTCATCCCAATCCCAATCCTCATTCTCATCCTTATCCTCATTCTCAACCCAATCTTAATCCTAATCCTAATCCTCATCCTCATCCTCATC
>NC_032013.1:8037877-8039728 GCF_001865875.1 Lupinus angustifolius
CATCCTCATCCTCAACCTCATCCTCATCCTCATCCTCATCCTCACCCTCATCCTAATCCTAATCCTAACCCTAACCCTAATCCTAACCCTAATCCAAATCCTAATCCTCATCCTAATCCTAATCTTAATCCTCAACTTAATCCTAATCATAATCCTAATCCTCATCCTACTTCTCATCCTAACCTTCATCTCAAACTCATCCTCATCCAAATCCTCATCCTCATTCTCATTCTCACCCTCATCCTCATCCTCATCCTCATCCCCATACTAATCCTAATACTAATCCTAATACTTACCCTAATCCAAATCTAAATCATCATCCTCATCATCATAATCATCCTCATCCTTTTCTTCATCCTCATGCCCATCCTCATCCTCATCCCCATCCTCCCCCTCATCCTCTTCCTCATCCTCATCCTCATCCTCATCCTCAACCCCATACTAATCCTAATACTAATCCTAATACTAACCCTAATCCAAATCCAAATCATCATCTTCATCCTCATCCTCATCCTCATCCTCATCCTCATCCTCATCCTCATCCTCATCCTCATCCTCATCCTCATCCTAATCCTCATCCTCACGCTCATCCTCATCCTCATTCTCATCCTTATCCTCATCCTCATCCTAATCCTAATCCTAATCCTAATCATAAGCCTAATCCTAATCATGATCCTGATCCCCATCCTCATCCTCTTCCTCATACTCTTCCTCATCCACATCCTCATCCTCATCCTTATCCTTATCATTATCCTCACCCTCATCCTAATCCTCATCCTCATCCTCATCCTCATACTAATCCTAATGCTAATCCTAATCCTAATCCTAATCCTAATTCTAATCCTCACCCGCATCCTCATCTACCTCCTCATCCTCATCCTCTTCCACCTTCCCATCCTCATCCTCATCCTCATCCTACACCTCATCCTCAACATCATCCTCATCCTCATCCTCCTCCTCATCTTCATACTCATCCTCCTCCTCATCCTCATCTTCTTCCTCATCCTCATCCTCATCCTCATCCACATCCCCATCCTCAACCACATCCTCATCCTCTTCCTCATCCTCATCCCCATCTTAATCCTAATCCTAACTTAATCTCTATCCTATTCCTAATCCGAACCCTAATCATGGCCCTAACCCTAACCCTAATCCTAACCCTAACCCTAACCCTGACCCTGACCCTGACCCTAACCCTAACCCTGACCTTGACCCTAACCCTAACCCTAAACCTAATCCTAATCCTAATCGTAATCCTAACACGAATCCTCATCATCATTCTCATCTCATTCTAAATCAAATACTAATGCAAATCCTAATCCTAATCCTAATCCAAATCCTAATCCTATTCCTTTTCTTAATCGTAAAGCTAATCCTAATGCTAATCCTCATTTTCATCTTCATCCTCATGATCATCCACGTCCTCATCCTCATCCTCATCCTCATCCTAATCCTAATCCAATTCCTTATCCAAATGCAAATACTAATCCCAATCCTAATCCTAATCCTAATCTTAATCCTAATCCTTATCGTATTCTTAATCCTCATCCTTATCCTTATCCTCATCCAAATCCTGATCCTAATCCTAATCCTAATCCTAATCCTAACCTTAATCCTAATCCTCATCCTAAACCTAATACTAATACTAATCCTCATCCTAATCCTAATCCTAATACTACTCCTTATCCTAATACTAATCCGCATTTGCATCCTCATCCTCATCCTCATCCACATCCTCATCCTTGTCCTATTCCTAATCCTAATGCAAATCCTCATCCTAATTTTAATCCTCATGCTCATGCTCATCCTCATCCTCATCCTCATCCTCATCCTCATCCTCAACCTCATCCT
>NC_032013.1:8039828-8041566 GCF_001865875.1 Lupinus angustifolius
CCTAATCCTAATCCTATCCTATTCTTAATCCTCATCCTTATCCTTATCCTAATCCTAATCCTAATCCTAATCCTAATCCTAATCCTAATGCTAATCCTAATCCTAATCCTAATCCTAATCCTAATCCTAATCCTAATCATAATCCTTATCCTAATCCTAATCCTAATCCTCATCCTAGTCCTAATACTAATACTAATCCTCATCCTAATCCTAATAATAATACTAATCTTAATCCTAATACTAATCCGCATCCTCATCCTCATCCACATACTAATCCTCGTCCTATTCCTAATCCTAATGCAAATCCTCATCCTAATCCAAATCCTCATTCTCATCCTTATCCTCATCCTCATCCTCATCCTCATCCTCGTCCTCATCCTCATCCTCATCCTCATCTACCTCCTCATCTACCTCCTCATCGTCATCGTCATCCTCCTCCTCATCCTCATCCTCCTCCTCATCCGTATCCTCATCCCCATCCTCATCCACATCCTAACCCTATCTTAATCCTTATTCTATTCCTAATCCTAACCCTAATCATGACCCTAACCCTAACCCTAATCCTAACACTAAACCTAACCCCAACCCTAACCCCAACCCTAAACCTAATCCTAATCCTAATCGTAATCCTAACACGAATGCTCATTATCATCCTCATCTCATTCTAATTTTAATACTAATGCATATCCTCATCCTAATCCTAATCCAAATCCTATTCCTATTCCTTTTCCTAATCCTAATCCTAATCCGCATTCTCATCTTCATCCTCATGCTCATCCTAAACCTCATCCTTAACCTCATCCTCATCCTCATCCTCATCCTCATCCTCATGATCATCATCATCCTCATCGTCATCCCCATACTAATCCTATAACTAATCCTAATACTAACGCTAATCCAAATCCAAATCATCATCTTCATCCTCATCCTCATCCTCATCCTCAACCTCATCCTCATTCTCATCCTAATCCTAATCCAAACCATAACCCTAATCCTAATCCTCATCCTCATCCTCATCCTCATCCTCGTCCTCATCCTCATCCTCATCCTCATCCTCGTCCTCATCCTCATCCTCATCCTCATCCTCGTCCTCATCCTCATCCTCATCCTCATCCTCGTCCTCATCCTCATCCTCATCCTCATCCTCGTCCTCATCCTCATCCTCATCCTCATCCTCGTCCTCATCCTCATCCTCATCCTCATCCTCGTCCTCATCCTCATCCTCATCCTCATCCTCGTCCTCATCCTCATCCTCATCCTCATCCTCGTCCTCATCCTCATCCTCATCCTCATCCTCGTCCTCATCCTCATCCTCATCCTCATCCTCGTCCTCATCCTCATCCTCATCCTCATCCTCGTCCTCATCCTCATCCTCATCCTCATCCTCGTCCTCATCCTCATCCTCATCCTCATCCTCGTCCTCATCCTCATCCTCATCCTCATCCTCGTCCTCATCCTCATCCTCATCCTCATCCTCGTCCTCATCCTCATCCTCATCCTCATCCTCGTCCTCATCCTCATCCTCATCCTCATCCTCGTCCTCATCCTCATCCTCATCCTCATCCTCGTCCTCATCCTCATCCTCATCCTCATCCTCATCCTCATCCTCATCCTAATCCTAACCCTAATCCTAATCCTAATCCTAATCCTCATCCTCATCCTCATCGTAATCCTCATCATAATCCGCATATGCATCCTAAGCCTCATCCTCATCCTCATCCTCATCCTAATCCTCATC
>NC_032013.1:8041666-8041872 GCF_001865875.1 Lupinus angustifolius
GATCCTGATCCTCATCCTCATCCTCATCCTCATCCTCATCCTCATCCTCATCCTCATCCTCATCCTCATCCTCATCCTAATCCTAGCCCTAATCGTGATCCTAATCATCATCCTCATCCTCATCCTAATCCTCATCCTCATCCTAATCCTAAGCCTAATCCAAACCCTAATCCTCATCCTCATCCTCATCCTCGTCCTCATCCTCA
>NC_032013.1:8041972-8042215 GCF_001865875.1 Lupinus angustifolius
CATCCTCATCCTCATCCTCATGCTCATCCTCATGCTCATGCTCATGCTCATCCTCATCTTAATCCTAACCCTAACCCTAATCCTAATCCTCATCCTAATCCTCATCCTCATCGTCATCCTAATCCTAATTCAAATCATATTCCTAATCCTAATCCTAATCCCCATCATTATTCTCATCCTTATCCTGATCATCATCCTCATACTCATCCATATCCTCATCCTCATCCTCATCCTTATCCTCAT
>NC_032013.1:8042315-8046267 GCF_001865875.1 Lupinus angustifolius
CTAATCCTAATCCTAATCCTCATCCTCATCCTCATCCTCATCCTCATCCTCGTCCTCATCCTCATCCTCATCCTCATTCTCATCCTCATGCTCATCCTCATGCTCATGCTCATCCTCATCCTCATCTTAATCCTAACCCTAACCCTAATCCTAATCCTCATCCTAATCCTCCTCCTCATCGTCATCCTAATCCTAATTCAAATCATAGTCCTAATCCTAATCCTAATTTCAATCATTATTCTCATCCTTATCCTGATCCTCATCCTCATACTCATCCATATCCTCATCCTCATCCTCATCCTTATCCTCATCCTCATCCTCAGCCTCATCCTCAGCTTCATCCTCATCCTCATCCTCATCCTCATCCTCATCCTCATCCTCATCCTCATCCTCACCCTCATCCTCAACCTCATCCTCATCCTAATCCGAATTCTAATTCTAACCCAAACCCTAATCCTAATCCCAATCCTCATGCTCATCTTCATCCCCATCCCTAACCTCATCCTAATCCTAATCCTCATCCTCATCCTCATCCTAATCCTCATCATCTTCCGCATCCTTATCCTCATCCTCATCCTCATCCTCATCCTCATCCTCATCCTCATCCTTATCCTCATCCTTATCCTAATTCTAATTCTAACCCGAATCTTAATCCTCATCCTCATCCTCATCCTCAACGTCATCGTCATCCTCAACCTCATCCTCAACGTCATCCTCATCCTCATCCTCATCCTCATCCGCATCCTCATCCTCATCCTCATCCTCATCCGCATCCTCATCCTCATCCTCATCCTCATCCGCATCCTCATCCTCATCCTCATCCTCATCCGCATCCTCATCCTCATCCTCATCCTCATCCGCATCCTCATCCTCATCCTCATCCTCATCCGCATCCTCATCCTCATCCTCATCCTCATCCGCATCCTCATCCTCATCCTCATCCTCATCCGCATCCTCATCCTCATCCTCATCCTCATCCGCATCCTCATCCTCATCCTCATCCTCATCCGCATCCTCATCCTCATCCTCATCCTCATCCGCATCCTCATCCTCATCCTCATCCTCATCCGCATCCTCATCCTCATCCTCATCCTCATCCGCATCCTCATCCTCATCCTCATCCTCATCCGCATCCTCATCCTCATCCTCATCCTCATCCGCATCCTCATCCTCATCCTCATCCTCATCCGCATCCTCATCCTCATCCTCATCCTCATCCGCATCCTCATCCTCATCCTCATCCTCATCCGCATCCTCATCCTCATCCTCATCCTCATCCGCATCCTCATCCTCATCCTCATCCTCATCCGCATCCTCATCCTCATCCTCATCCTCATCCGCATCCTCATCCTCATCCTCATCCTCATCCGCATCCTCATCCTCATCCTCATCCTCATCCGCATCCTCATCCTCATCCTCATCCTCATCCGCATCCTCATCCTCATCCTCATCCTCATCCGCATCCTCATCCTCATCCTCATCCTCATCCGCATCCTCATCCTCATCCTCATCCTCATCCGCATCCTCATCCTCATCCTCATCCTCATCCGCATCCTCATCCTCATCCTCATCCTCATCCGCATCCTCATCCTCATCCTCATCCTCATCCGCATCCTCATCCTCATCCTCATCCTCATCCGCATCCTCATCCTCATCCTCATCCTCATCCGCATCCTCATCCTCATCCTCATCCTCATCCGCATCCTCATCCTCATCCTCATCCTCATCCGCATCCTCATCCTCATCCTCATCCTCATCCGCATCCTCATCCTCATCCTCATCCTCATCCGCATCCTCATCCTCATCCTCATCCTCATCCGCATCCTCATCCTCATCCTCATCCTCATCCGCATCCTCATCCTCATCCTCATCCTCATCCGCATCCTCATCCTCATCCTCATCCTCATCCGCATCCTCATCCTCATCCTCATCCTCATCCGCATCCTCATCCTCATCCTCATCCTCATCCGCATCCTCATCCTCATCCTCATCCTCATCCGCATCCTCATCCTCATCCTCATCCTCATCCGCATCCTCATCCTCATCCTCATCCTCATCCGCATCCTCATCCTCATCCTCATCCTCATCCGCATCCTCATCCTCATCCTCATCCTCATCCGCATCCTCATCCTCATCCTCATCCTCATCCGCATCCTCATCCTCATCCTCATCCTCATCCGCATCCTCATCCTCATCCTCATCCTCATCCGCATCCTCATCCTCATCCTCATCCTCATCCGCATCCTCATCCTCATCCTCATCCTCATCCGCATCCTCATCCTCATCCTCATCCTCATCCGCATCCTCATCCTCATCCTCATCCTCATCCGCATCCTCATCCTCATCCTCATCCTCATCCGCATCCTCATCCTCATCCTCATCCTCATCCGCATCCTCATCCTCATCCTCATCCTCATCCGCATCCTCATCCTCATCCTCATCCTCATCCGCATCCTCATCCTCATCCTCATCCTCATCCGCATCCTCATCCTCATCCTCATCCTCATCCGCATCCTCATCCTCATCCTCATCCTCATCCGCATCCTCATCCTCATCCTCATCCTCATCCGCATCCTCATCCTCATCCTCATCCTCATCCGCATCCTCATCCTCATCCTCATCCTCATCCGCATCCTCATCCTCATCCTCATCCTCATCCGCATCCTCATCCTCATCCTCATCCTCATCCGCATCCTCATCCTCATCCTCATCCTCATCCGCATCCTCATCCTCATCCTCATCCTCATCCGCATCCTCATCCTCATCCTCATCCTCATCCGCATCCTCATCCTCATCCTCATCCTCATCCGCATCCTCATCCTCATCCTCATCCTCATCCGCATCCTCATCCTCATCCTCATCCTCATCCGCATCCTCATCCTCATCCTCATCCTCATCCTCCTCCTCATCCTCATCCTCATCCCCATCCTCCTCCTAATCCTCATCCTCATTCTCATCCTTGTCCTCATCCTAATCCTCATCCTCATTCTCATTCTGATCCTCATCCTCATTCTGATACTCATCCTAATCCTAATCCTAATCCTTATCCTCATCCTCATCCTCATCCTCATCCTCATCTTCATCCTCATCCTCATCCTCATCCTCATCCTCATCCTAATCGTAACCCTAATCCTAATCCTAATAGTAATCCTAATAATTATCCTAATCCTAATAGTAATCCTCATCCTCATCCTTACACTCATCCTCATCCTCATCCTCATCCCAATCCGCATCCTCAACCTAATCCTGATCCTCATCCTCATCCTCATCCTAATCCTAATCCTAATCCTAACCATAATCCTAATCCTAATTGTAATCCTAATAATTATCCTCCTCCCAATCCCCATCCTTATCCTAATCCTCATCCTCATCCTAATCCTAATCCTAATTCTAATTCTAACCCTAATCTTAATCCTAATCCTCATCCTCATCCTCCTCGTCCTCCTCCTCATCCTATCCTCATCCTCATCCTCCTCGTCCTCCTCCTCATCCTATCCTCATCCTCATCCTCCTCGTCCTCCTCCTCATCCTATCCTCATCCTCATCCTCCTCGTCCTCCTCCTCATCCTATCCTCATCCTCATCCTCCTCGTCCTCCTCCTCATCCTATCCTCATCCTCATCCTAATCCTAATTGTAATCCTAATAATTATCCTAATCCTAATAGTAATCCTCATCCTCATCCTCACACTCATCCTCATCCTCATCGTTATCCTCATCCCAATACCCATCCTCATCCTAAGCCTGATCCTAATCCTCATCCTCATCCTCATCCACATACTCATCCTCATCCTCATCCTCATCCTATTCCTAACTCTAATCCTAATCCCAATCCTCATGCTCATCCTCATCCCCATCCCTATCCTCATCCTAATCCTAATACTAATCCTCATCGTCATCCTCATCCTCATCCTCATCCGCATCCTCCTCCTCCTCCTCCTCATCCTCATCCTC